>NC_090926.1:829783164-830083164 GCF_040938575.1 Ambystoma mexicanum | reverse complement strand
GGTTCGCGGGAAGTTTCACATGCGATTTCAGCAGGGTACGTGTATTACAGGGTTTGCGGGAACTTACACACGCGAAAGGGCCTGTGCGAGTGGGGTACGTGTATTTCAGGGGTGCGCGATGGAAGTTTCACACACGATTGGGCTGGGAACGTTTATTTCAGGGGTGCGTGGGAAGTTTCACACATGATTGGGCTTGGTAGTGTATTTCAGGGGTGCGTGGGAAGTTTCACACGCGATTGGCCTGGGTACGTGTATTTCGGGCGTACGCGCAAAGTTTCACATGCGATTGGCCTGGGTACGTGTATTTCATGGGTGCGCAGGAAGTTTCACATGCGATTGGGCTGGGTACGTGTATTTCAGGGGTGCGCGGGAAGTTTCACACGTGATTGACCTGGGTATGTGTATTTCAGGGGTGCGCAGGAAGTTTCACACGCGAATGGCCTGGGTAAGTGTATTTCAGGGGAGCGCGGGAAGTTTCACACGCGATTGGCCTGGGTACGCGTATTTCAGGGGTGCGCGGTTAGTTTCAAACGCGATTGGCCTGGGTACGTGTATTCCAGGGGTGCGCGGGAAGTTTCACACGCGATTGGGCTGGGTACGTGTATTTCAGTGGTACGTGGGAAGTTTCACATGCGATTGGCATGGGTACGTGTATTTCAGGGGTGCGCGGGAAGTATCACACGCGATTGGCCTGGGCACGTGTATTTCAGGGGTGTGCGGGAAGTTTCACACGCGATTGGCCTGGGTACGTGTATTTCAGGGGTGCGTGGGAAGTTTCACATGCGATTGGGCTGGGTACATGTATTTCAGGGGTGCGCGGGAAGTTTCACACGCGATTGGCCTGGGTAAGTGTATTTCAGGGGTGTGCGGGAAGTTTCACATGCAATTGGCCTGGGTTTGTGTATTTTGGGGGTGCGCAGGAAGTTTCACATGCGATTGGGCTTGGTACGTGTATTTCAGGGGTGCGCCGGAAGTTTCACACGCGATTGGGCTTGGTACGTGTATTTCAGGGGTGCGCGCGAAGTTTCACACGCGATTGGGCTGGGTACGTGTATTTCAGGGGTGCACGGGAAGTTTCACACGCGATTGGCCTGGGTACGTGTTGTCACGCTCACCTGATTCCCACAGAGGCGCAGGTCTGGCTTCGAGTGCTGATGCTTCTTCAATGGTGAAGCGCAGGACTCTGATGATGGACAGGAAGGGCCCCTCTACTCTGGCTTTTCTGGCTCGCAGAAATATTGCCCTGTGCGTGAAAAGGGAGTATTACCTACTGACGGAATAATGCTGAAGCCTCCCACTCCCTTCCAACCCTCCTCGATACCCTTCCACGATTCCCCGTGAAGTCTCACCTTAGGGTCTGGAAGGATGAGTTCTCCATCCTGCTTCTGATGCAGGGGCGCGTTGAAACCCAGTTACTTCACTGGATTGAGGTTTGATGGGAGTTCAAAATAAGCTTGACTATTCAGGTGAGGCGCTGTAAGAGTTCTGTTGCAAGTTCAAAAGTTCAAGCTTAATAATAATGTTCATTGTCTTATTGCAGCAAGCGCTAATGCTTATGTCTTTTTCCCCTTAGGGGCCGGGGTTTGGATTGCCGGAGATATGGCGCCGACCCGAAGTGTAAGTTCTGGATGAGCGTTCAGGTAATGTCTTTGCATTCGCTCATTCAATGTCTTTGTCTTTTTTCCCCATTGGGGCCGGGGTCCGGAATGCCAGGAAGCGGCAGGACCCGAAATGAAATGGGAATGACCCAACAGGTAAGTCTTAGAAGGAAACTGAGCTTTTCCTATTTCCCTTCCTCCTCTCACCTTGTTTTCTTGTCTTTTCTCTCTAGGCTCTGGGAAGTGGGTGCGGATCTGGATGATCGCTGCTGAAGATGGAGGCGCCCAGGAAAGGTGAGTGAAATGCAGCGCTGCAGTGATCGAAGCGAAATGCTTTTAAAATGATGTCTTCCCTTTCAGGATCGTCGGTGTGATGTCCCCGTGATGCAGCTTTAGCAGGTAAGGTCTTCTTTCTCTCTCCAATTCTCTCTTATCTCCCTTTGCAGGCAACCCAGGATGCTGACAGGCGTGACTGAAGTCCAGATGCAGGAGCTCACACGGTGAGCGTCCAGCTGCGAGGAGCAGAACAACGCGAAGCGTGAGTTGCTGATCGGGCGTGGTTTAAATAGCTTTGGAGAGAAGTGGGGGGAATGATGCCTGCCTCTGGGGTTGCTGGGTCGGACCTGGCTCCTTGGAGGTAGGCATCATGACACGTGTATTTCAGGGGTGCATGGGAAGTTTCACATGCGATTGGCCTGGGTACGTATATTTCAGGGGTGCGCGGGAAGTTTCCCACACGATTGGCCCGGGTACGTGTATTTCAGGGGTGTGCGGGAAGTTTCCCATGCGATTGGCCTGGGTACGTGTATTTCAGGGGTGCGTGGGAAGTTTCACACGCGATTGAAGTAGGGTACGTGTATTACTGGGCTGCGCATGACGTTTCACACGCGATTTTGCTGTCAGAGCGGGGAACGGGTATTTCGGAGGTGCGCCGGGAGTCCTACACATGAATTGGCAGTGTGGGTCCTCCCAAGTGTCCCCTCTACCCCCTCCACGGCCCCTGCAGGCAGCCCACACCACAGGGGACTACCCTGCACTCCTGGTCATGTCCCGCAGGCAGCCCATCCACCATGGGCATGCCCCCTAGCCAAGCCACATGTCACATTGCAATATCATCACCAACTCATGTCTCCCAGCACCCCCACCCCCAGAAGTGCAAGGCACCTGCCAGCAGGCCCCCACACATGTCCCCCAGCACCCCCACCCCCAGCAGTCAGGGGCACCTGCCAGCAGGCCCCCACACATGTCCCCCAGCACGCCCACCCCCCGGCAGTCAGGGGCACCTGCCAGCAGGCCCCCACACATGTCCCACACATGTGCCCCTGCACCCCCACCCCCCAGCAGTCAGGGGCACCTGCCAGCAGGCCCCCACACATGTCCCACACATGTCACCCCGCCCCCCCCCCCCAGCAGTCAGGGGCACCTGCCAGCAGGCTCCCACTCATGTCCCACACATGTCCCCCTGCACTCCCACCCCCCAGCAGTCAGGGGCACCTGCCAGCAGGCCCCCACTCATGTCCCATACATGTCCCCCTGCACCCACACCCCCCAGCAGTGCAGAGCACCTACCAGCAGGCCCCCACACATGTCCCCCAGCACCCCCACCCCCCAGCAGTCAGGGGAACCTGCCAGCAGGCCCCCACACATGTCCCCCAGCACCTCCATCCCCCAGCAGTCAGGGGCACCTGCCAGCAGGCCCCGACACATGTCCCACACTTGTCCCCCTGCACTCCCAACCCCCAGCAGTCAGGGGCACCTGCCAGCAGGCCCCCACACATGTCCCCCAGCACCCCCACCCCCCAGCAGTCAGGGGCACCTGCCAGCAGTCCCCCACTCATGTCCCACACATGTCCCCCTGCACCCCTACCCCCCAGCAGTCAGGGCCATCTGCCAGCAGGCCCCCACTCATGTCCCACACATGTCCCCCTGCACCCCCACCCCCCAGCAGTCCAGGGCACCTGCCAGCAGGCCCCCACACATGTCCCACACATGTCCCCCTGCACCCCCACCCCCCCATCATTGACAGGCACCTGCCAGCAGGCCCTGACACATGTCCTCCAGCCAACACGTCATCACAATCCAGATCCCTGGCTCTTATGGCCACACACATCCCACCCCACAGCACCCCAGTCCAAACACCCAACCAAGCTTTGCATCCACTCCAAATTGAAATCCCCATTACATGATAGATCACAAATAAGCAGTATGCGCATGAGTACAAGTCTGTCCGACCCACACAATGGCAACACATGACTGAGAAAACCCACATTGTGACATGCATGAAACCAATGAGAGAAGACCACACATTAAAGTAAGAAACAAAAATGTAATCAAGTCAAAATGAAGGGAATGAAATAAAAACACACAATAATGCCAATAATAATGAAAATGCAGCATGTCCCAAAAAATGATAAATAAAAAAAATGAGAATCCAAATTAATCCAAATGAAAATGTGTCCAAAGTCACCGTCTAAGCAAATCCAAAGGGAAAGAAAAGCGTAATATCCATTGCTCCATGGTGAAGAAAAATAAAGATGAAGGAGATACAAATAGCAAATCCAGGGTCCATGTGCCCAACGACATAAATGAAACCTACAATCAAACCTACCTAATTACTAACTATATACAAAAATGTGGGGCATAGTCCATGCGCCGCAAATGAAAGAAAAAAGAAATTAAACTTAACACTAATGAACTATATACAATGGCGGCGGGCAAGTCCAACGGCTCACTTGTTGATGTCATGGGCCAGGGCATCATCGAACTCCTGTTCAATGTCTTGGAGGCGGGCCTGGTCTCTGGCCCCGAGGTCTCACAGGGATAACTATTTATAAAGGGAGGAAACCCGGTATACTATTGACTAAGGAGGAGTTAGCAGTGTATACTATGTCTGTATGCGGGAGGATAATGATCAATATATAGGAAGACAAAGTTAAGATACAGATGCTAGAGGTACCGGACCACAAAGGTTCAGAAGGAGTTCAAAAGGAGTTCAAAATGGGGACCAGTCACTGTTAAAAAGGTGAATACCCAATTTTAATTGAAACGCCTGTAAGGACTGCTAGGACATTTGTGTAATACTGTGAGCAAGGTCAACAAGTATATGAAGTATATGAAGTCATTCTATTTGATCAGAAAGGTTGTATCTCACTTCATCTTCAGATATCGTTCTGTTTTCAAGGCAACCAATTTAGCTGTCTACTACTACCTACTATTGACAGTAGAGACCCCCACGAGCACCATTGTAGATGCTACGAAACTTTTGTTATGACTGCTATTGTTCTAATTGTAACTAGGCTACGTTATTAATACTTTTCCTCCTGATGAATGTTCCATAATAGTATCTTGTTGAACAGAAACATGTCGAGACAACTCTATGGACTGTAAACAGAGATCTTAATCTATGACACATTTATTTTACCTCAAGAGGGTACTATACTATTTGTTTGATTAGTACCATTTGTGCCTGTTTTTTCTGAGACACCGTTTTAACTTGCTATCTTAACTTGCTACGTATTCCTTGTTGTTGTTTTACACATTGGATGTTTAAGTGTTGTACTGTGGACCCTTACATTTAATTATATGTTTTAATCAATTTTTTCACGTGCCAAATCACTCTGTATCAAGCTGGCCACGCGAAAACACACGGAAGACCACGCTCCTGCCCGGAAGGCCATTTTCCTGCCACCAAGAGCCCCGAGCACGCTCCCACCTGAAATCTGCTGCTGCCTGCCTGCTGCCCACGTGCCCTGCTATTTGCTGCCTGCACATCAGCCATCTGCAGGGGTGCAGTTGCTGTGACCACCCCTGCTGGAACTGAAGACTCCCGACTGGGATACCATCGCTCCACAGCCCAGCCCCAGGACCTAGTTGCCCACCCACGCCTGCCTCTGGGGTTGCCATGACGGGCACACCACCATCTGAGACCACTGGTAACCCCCAGCCAGAGAGGCAGAGGGCCACCAGCTTCACTGCCACCGAAGTTGGTGTCCTGGTGGAGCAAGTCCTGGGGCAGTATGATGCCCTCTTCGGAAGTTTGCGCGCCGGTGAGGAAGGACGGACCAGGGTCTGGATGGACATCGTGACTGCCATCAACGCGGAGGGGGTGGCAGTCAGAAGATTCCAACATGTCAAGAAGCGCTGGGAGGACTTCAGGTCCAGGACCCTCAACAAGGCCCGGCGCCTCTTGAAGGCAGCGGATGCTAAGGGGCGCCGGGGCCACCTGTCGGAACATCAAATGAGGGTCCTGGAACGCATATCCCCAGCGTTCCACGTCCAGGTCCTTGAGAGGCAGACCCATCTGGAGTCGAGCGGTAAGTGTACATGCATACTGATTTTAAGCTGTGTGTGGTGGTGTGCCAGCAGTGTGCAGGTTGCACATGTGGTTTTGTAGGTCCATGTATGGATGTGTATGTACAGGGCCGTGAGGCTAACACATGCGAGTCCTCTCATGTGTGAGACACATGGATGGTGCATGTGTGTGTAAACTTGCATGCCAAATGTAGATGTGTGAGCACACATGCTTGAATGACTGTGTATGTAAGTTGGCATGGTTGTAGTGTGACACATGGATGTCGGTTCCAGCGGCATGTATATGCACTGTGTACATGTGCATGTGTGTGTATTTCACAAGGGTGCAACAGTGTTGCAACATGGATGCTTGGGACACTGATATGTAGAAGACTGATTGCCAGATGTGACATGGTTGCCAATCTCATCACTGTGACAGTTGGTGGAGGTGTACACATGCATGTAAGTGTGGTGGCGTGTGTGCATGTCTAGTGCACTCCCTGTGTTTCATGTGATGTCTGGCTCACCTTTGGCTGCTCATGCTGTTGTATGTGTATGGATGGTGCTGGCTGTTGCCATATGGCTGTGGAATTGCTCAGGGGTGTGAGTTGACATGCCATGTGTGTTGGGGATTGTGATGCCATGTCTGAAGTTTGACACTGCCACTCATGTGCAACTGGCATGTGTGTGTCAGTCCATTGTACAGTGTCCTGATGCCTGTCTCCTATCTCTCCCTGTCTGCAGCGTCAACTGATGAAGAGGGCGGAGAGGGTGCTGTGGAGCAAAGCGGCGGGGATCACACCACCAGCCGGAGATGCAAGGCCCGGCTCCCCTCCCAGGTTGTGATCTCGTCAGGGAGTGAGGAGTCCGGTGCCACGTCCCAGGCTGCAGCTGCCGAGGGTAGGTCCAAAAGGCAGAGGTCGGATTTGGACTCCTCGGCAGCAGAAGGGGCAGCTGAGACCCCACAGGGTCCGACGAAGGAAGATGGCACAGAGTCATCCAGGTTGGTGGGGGGTTTGGTGGAGGAGGAGGCCGCGCAAGGGACAGAGATGGAATCTGGAGGTGGGGATTCCACTGGTGCCAGTGGTGCAGTGCAGGGACAGGGACAGGAGGCATCACAGGCCGCCGCGGAGATGCCTGTGTGTAATCCTGTCCCCGATCCTGTTACTGCATCAACCCGCACCAGCAGGGATGCCTACGTCCAGACCCATTTTCAGGGAGGGGATCCGCTTACAACAACTGGCCTTCCTTTCCCTGCGGACGTGGCTTTCCGGGACCGGGTTGAGTCTGTCCTTGGTGGGGTGGCGTTGTGTCAACGGGACATGCGAGGTGACCTGCAGTCTTTTCATGGGGAGACTGCACGTCATCTGCAATGGCTCGTTGACCACGTCAGCCTACTGGGACAGGTCACCTAGGCCGGATTCCTCCTTTTGCTGAACCTTGCTTCGACCCCCTCCTCACCTGAACCTCCTATGCGCCAGTCGTCCTCCGTGCCATCTTCCCACCCATGTATCACCTGGGTACCATGTGGAGCTGCCTCTGACCGTGCGGCCAGGCTGGTGGAGGACACATCCCTGCCAGAGTCGGGAGTCGGATGTCCACCAGGGGTGGCCACCTCAACAACTGCACCCCAGCCGGAGGAGGATGTGCAGGCAGCAGGAGCCGGGGCACGGGCACAGGCACAGCAGCAGCAGCAACAAGGTGGGAGCCATGATGGCTCGGGGCCTTCGACATTGGAGGGGCAGGCATCGGCTGGAAGGGCAGGAGGACCCAGGACGGGAAGTGTCTTCCGTGTGGCAGTGGTTAGGCCATGCTATAAATGCGGAGCGGCAGCGGACGGAAGAGGTACGGCTCACGATGGTCAGGGCGGAGAACTCCATGCAAAGGGCTCTGAGGTGGGCCGAGTGCATCAAGGCAATTCGCAGGGACCTGGAGGTCCAGATGTCATCGTCCCTGCGAACCCTCGGGCCTTAGAAGAGGACCGCCTCCAGGACATCGAGCAGGAGTTCAATGATGCCCTGACCCGGGAAATCAGGAAGTAAGCCGTCGGACTAGCCCGCTGCCATTGTATATAGTTAATTAGTCTTAGGTTTCCTTTTGGTTTTCATTTCATTTGGGGCGCTTGGACAATGCCCCACCTTTTTGTATATAGTTGTTCATTAGGTAGGGTTTTTGTAGGCTTCCTTTCAATGGTTTGGGCTCATGGACCCTGGATTTGTACTTTGTGTATAATTCTACACTGGATTTCACTTCATTTAAATTTCTTTTTTACCATGGATCAATGGATGTGTCTTATTTTTACACTTTGGATTTGGTTGGACGGACAGACTCTTTGGACCCATTTGCTTTTGGATTGATTTGGATTCTGGTTTCACATATTTTTTTGGAATATTTTGAACATGCAGCTTTTTCTTCATTTTTTCCATTATTGTGTGATTTTTTTTTATTCATTTGGTTAATTATTGAATACACATTTATTATATACTTTACTGATGTGGTCTTATCTCATTTGTTTTGTGCATATCACAATGTTGATCTTTTCACAGTCATGTGTCACCATTGCGTGGGTCTGAGGGACATTGATTCATGGCCATGCTGGTTATGTATTTTCTATCATGACTTTGGGAATTCAATGTGGGGTGTTTGGACTGGGGTGGGATTTGGGTGGCCATGATGGGCATGGGTCTGTAGTGTGATGACCTGTCGGGGGGGACATGTGTGGGGGCCTGGTGGCAGGTGCCCCTGACTGCTCGGGGGTGTGGGTGCTGGGGGACATGAGTGGGACATGAGTGGGGGCCTGCTGGCAGGTGCCCTGCACTGCTGGGGGGTGGGGGTGCTGGGGACATGAGTGGGACATGAGTGGGGGCCTGCTGGCAGGTGCCCTGCACTGCTGGGGGGTGGGGGTGCAGGGGGACATGTGTGGGACATGAGTGGGGGCCTGCTGGCAGGTGCCCCTGAGTGTTGGGGGTGGGGGTGCTGGGGGACATGAGTGGGACATGAGTGGGGGCCTGCTGGCAGGTGCCCCTGAGTGCTGGGGGGTGGGGTGCTGGGGGACATGTGTGGGGGCCTGCTGGCAGGTGCCCCTCACTGCTGGAGGGTGGGGGTGCAGGGGCACATGTGTGGGGGCCTGCTGGCAGGTGCCCCTGACTGCTATGGGGTGGGGGTGCAGGGGGACATGTGTTGGGGTCTTCTGGCAGGTGCCCCTGACTGCTGGGGGGTGGGGGTGCTGGGGGACATGAGTGGGACATGAGTGGGGGCCTGCTGGCAGGTGCCCTGCACTGCTGGGGGGTGGGGCTGCTGGGGGACATGTGGGGGGGCCTGCTGGCAGGTGCCCCTGACTGCTGGGGGGTGGGGGTGCTGGGGGACATGAGTGGGACATGAGTGGGGGCCTGCTGGCAGGTGCCCTGCACTGCTGGGGGGTGGGGGTGCAGTGGTACATGTGTGGGACATGAGTGGGGGCCTGCTGGCAGGTGCCCCTGAGTGTTGGGGTGGGGGTGCTGGGGGACATGAGTGGGACATGAGTGGGGGCCTGCTGGCAGGTGCTCTGCACTGCTGGGGGGTGGGGGTGCTGGGGGACATGTGTGGGGGCCTGCTGGCAGGTGCCCCTGACTGCTCGGGGGTGGGGGTGCTGGGGGACATGAGTGGGACATGAGTGGGGGCCTGCTGGCAGGTGCCCTGCACTGCTGGGGGGTGGGGGTGCTGGGGGACATGTGTGGGGGCCTGCTGGCAGGTGCCCCTGCCTGCTGGGGGGTGGGGGTGCACAGGGGCATGTGTGGGACATGTTTGGGGGCCTGCTGGCAGGTGCCCCTGACTGCTGGGTGGTGTGGGTGCAGATGGTCATGTGTGGGACATGTGTGGGGGCCTGCTGGCAGGTGCCCCTGACTGCTGGGGGGTGGGGGTGCAGGGGGACATGTGTGGGACATGAGTGGGGGCCTGCTGGCAGGTGCCCCTGACTGCTGGGGGGTGGGGGTGCAGGGTCGACATGTGTGGGACATGAGTGGGGGCCTGCTGGCAGGTGCCCCTGACTGCTGGGGGGTGGTGGTGCAGGGTCGACATGTGTGGGACATGTGTGGGGGCCTGCTGGCAGGTGCCCTGCACTGCTGGGGTGTGGGGGTTCAGGGGGACATGTGTGGGACATGAGTGGGGGCCTGCTGGCAGGTTCCCCTGACTGCTGGGGGGTGGGGGTGAGGGGGACATGTGTGGGACATGAGTGGGGGCCTGCTGGCAGGTGCCCCTGACTGCTGGGGGGTGGGGGTGCAGGGGGACATGTGTGGGGGCCTGCTGGCAGGTGCCCCTGACTGCCGGGGGTGGGGTTGCTTGGGGACATGAGTGAAACATGATTGGGGGCCTGCTGGCAGGTGCCCTGCACTGCTGGGGGGGTGGGGGTGCTGGGGACATGAGTGGGACATGAGTGGGGGCCTGCTGGCAGGTGCCCTGCACTGCTGGGGGGTGGGGGTGCAGGTGGACATGTGTGGGACATGAGTGGGGGCCTGCTGGCAGGTACCCCTGAGTGTTGGGGTGGGGGTGCTGGGGGACATGAGTGGGACATGAGTGGGGGCCTGCTGGCTGGTGCCCCTGAGTGCTGGGGGGTGGGGTGCTGGGGGACATGTGTGGGGGCCTGCTGGCAGGTGCCCCTCACTGCTGGGGGGTGGGGGTGCAGGGGCACATGTGTGGGGGCCTGCTGGCAGGTGCCCCTGACTGCTATGGGGTGGGGGTGCAGGGGGACATGTGTGGGGGCCTTCTGGCAGGTGCCCCTGACTGCTGGGGGGTGGGGGTGCTGGGGGACATGAGTGGGACATGATTGGGGGCCTGCTGGCAGGTGCCCTGCACTGCTGGGGGGTGGGGCTGCTGGGGGACATGTGGGGGGGCCTGCTGGCAGGTGCCCCTGACTGCTGGGGGGTGGGGGTCCTGGGGGACATGAGTGGGACATGAGTGGGGGCCTGCTGGCAGGTGCCCTGCACTGCTGGGGGGTGGAGGTGCAGGGGGACATGTGTGGGGGCCTGCTTGCAGGTGCCCCTGACTGCTGGGGGGTGGGGGTGCAGGGGGACATGTGTGGGGGCCTGCTGGCAGGTGCCCTGCACTGCTGGGGGATGGGGCTGCTGGGGGACATGTGTGGGGGCCTGCTGGCAGGTGCCCCTGACTGCTGGGGGGTGGGGGTGCTGGGGGACATGAGTGGGACATATGTGGGGGCCTGCTGGCAGGTGCCCCTGACTGCTGGGGGGTGGGGGTGCTGGGGGACATGAGTGGGACATGAGTGGGGGCCTGCTGGCAGGTGCCCCTGACTGCTGGGGGGGTGGGGGTGCAGGGGGGCTTGTTTGGGACATGTGTGGGGGCCTGCTGGCAGGTGCCCCTGACTGGTAGGGGGTGGGGGTGCTGGGGACAGGTGTGGGGGCCTGCTGGCAGGTGCCCCTGACTGCAAGGCGTTGGGGGTGCAGGGGGACATGTGTGGGGGCCTGCTGGCAGGTGCCCCTGACTGCTGGGGTTGGGAGTGCAGGGGGACGTGTGGGGGCCTGCTGGCAGGTGCCCCTGACTGCTGGGGGGTGGGGGTGCAGGGGGACATGTGTGGGGGCCTGCTGGCAGGTGCCCCTGACTGATGGGGGGTGGGGTTGCTGGGGGACATGTGTGGGGGCCTGCTATCAGGTGCCCTGCACTGCTGGGGGTGGGGGTGCAGGTAGACATGTGTGGGACATGAGTGGGGGCATGCTGGCAGGTGCCCTTGACTGCTGGGGTTTGGGGGAGCAGGGGGACATGAGTGGGACATGAGTGGGGGCCTGCTTGCAGGTGCCCCTGACTGCTGGGGGGTGGGGGTGCAGGGGGACATGAGTGGGACATGTGTGGGGGCCTGCTGGCAGGTGCCCTGCACTGCTGGGGGGTGGCGTGCAGGGGGTCATGCTTGTTGCTCAGTAGTGCAAGGTGACATGTGGCTTGGCAGGGGGGCATGCCCATGGTGGAGGGGCTGCCTGCGGGACATGACCAAGTGTGCAGGGTAGTCCCCTGTGGTGTGGGCTGCCTACAGGTGCCGTGGAGGGTTTAGAGGGAAAACCTGGGAGGACCCATACTGCCAATTCACGTGTAGGACTCCCTGGCACCCCTGAAATACACATACCCTGCTGAAATTGCATTTGAGATTTCCCTGAACCCCAGGAATACACGTACCCCACTCGCACAGGCCCTTTCGCGTGTGAAACTTCCCACGCACCCCAGACATACACATACCCGGATCCAATCGCGCTTGAAACTCCACGCGAACCCCAGTTATACACGTACCCCACTCGCCCAAGGCCTATCGCGTGTGAAACTTCCCGCGCACCCCCGAAATACACGCACACGCTATTTTTCACACAGCGGGTGTCCGTGTTTGTCACGTACCCCTTTGCACGTCATTTGTCCTAGAGGGACACAGTATGGGACATTCATCATAGCTGTATGTACGTGATTTTTGTTAGCGCAAATTTTTTTCATGCGCAGGGACGCTACCGCCTTCCTTCGTGTGGTGGACGTGTTTAGGCCTGTGCGTGTCTTTCCCCGTGCGCTGGGTTGCCCTATCGATTCCATGAATACGTGTTGTAGGCGAGCGTGTGGGCGTTCCGCACACTTGCCTCCTGTACTTCCCCCGTGACGCCCACATTTTCACAAGTTGTTCCCCATTCCGCGTGTCACGCCCCCTGTTCCTCCTACTTTTGTTGTGTGTGCCGCTCTATGAGCGATTTCGCTGTGCGCTTAGCGCATGCTGTTTGGAGACATGTGCGCCAGCGTGCGCCACGCAGAATTTTGGTGCACATCCGGGAATTTCCTCGCGCACGGACTTCCATGAATCGCTGTGCGTGGGTTTTGCGGTGATTTCACACTGGCACCGCGATTCGCACGCTTTCGCACGCTTGCGCTGAAAATTTCAGTGCACATTAATTCCATGAATCGGCTCCCGAATGGTTTCATAGATGGAGTTGACTTTTTGTGGGTCCAGATGGTGGTTGCCAAAGAGCGGGATGAGGATCTGGGTATCATCAGCATAGTCAGTATATGTGATGCCCAGTGAGTCAAGGTGGTCAAAAAGGGGTTTGGTGTAGACTTTGTAGAGAGTAGGCGATGCGTAAGATCCTTGGAGCATACTGCAAGACTTAGTGGTTGGGGTGGCTGAGGAATTGCTGGCGAAGACTCTGGAAGTGCGATCAGATAGGACAAAGGCAATCCATTTCGTTTTATTTGGGGGAGAAGAAAGCAGAGGTGGCAAGTTGGAGGCAGAGGGTGGGGTAGTCTGCCAGGTCAAAGGGGCGGAGTGATTTAGGAGCATGAGGAGGGTGATGTGAGTGTAGTCTCTGGAATCATCAAGTTGGTTCTTGAGATCTAGAAGGGCTGTTTCCGTACCGTACCGTACCCAGGGCAGATGCCAGATTGATGCGGGTTTAGAATGTGGTGTTGTTCAAGGTGTTACTAAATATGGACCTTTGCGGCCAGGTCAGTGATTTTTAGCAGGAAAGGGACTTTGGTGATGGAAAGGTAATTGGTAGGCGCGGATGGATCGAGTGAGGGTTTCTTGAGTAGGAGTGAGATCCAAGAGTCTTTGAGGGCTGCAGGAACAGTGCAAGAGGCAATAGAGGCATTGATAATCACGGAGGTCTGCACAATCTTTGATGAGAGGTGCTGGGAAAATGTCCCCTTTACTTCAGGATGGTTTAATGGTCTTTCAGGGTAAGCACAACATCAGTTTCTGATATTGGGTCGAATTCGAAGAATGGGGTCTGGTGAGGCAGGATGGAATGGTTGGTTGATGGGTGTGGTTAGGAGCTATTGGTGGTTTTTTTGGCTTGGATGTATTGTAATAACAGGATTTTGCCTAGAAGAGCGATCTGTACTTAACCACAGCAAGTGTCATTTTTGGTGATCGCGGATGGTGCAGGGGGGTGTTACAGGTGATTCTAACTCAAGCAGGATTGCGAAGTGTTCTCCAGAGTAGGAGTTAGATGCAGAAATTCTATCTTTGTAGGCAGTGGTTTTGACCACTTTGATAGCGTGCTTGTATTCTCTGGACATGTTTGTGAATTGAGATGTATTCACAGCCGCAGTGGATTTACGTCAATCAGCTTTATAGTGATTTTAAATGTAATTGCATGCATAAATATATTTTTTTCAACTATTGATTGACTGCCTGACAGAAGGATGTAGTCCTTCTTCTACATTTATGTCCAGGATACCAAGAGAAGTAAACTTGGCTGAAGGCAGGGGCGTGGGGGGCGTTTTGTTTATACAATTAATGCACCTCCCAAGACAGGGCTTATTAAGAAAAGAAAAACCTGAAGTCCACAAATATTCATGGAAATGACTGAATTTTGTTGCACAATCCCAGGAATATTTGTGGATGCCATTGCTGGAGATTTATCCAGGCTTACTACTGAATGAAAATATCAACTGAAGATGGGAAGGAGTCGCCTCAATTAAAGAATGTTTCAAAGATGTTGGGCTGTAATAGCATTATCTGCGGTGTTAATATTAAACGCGAACAGTAGTAATCTCTGAACATACTGACGGTGAAATACAGGTCGTGCAATTCATGGCAGTGCGCGTGCTCCCTGGAATCCTTTCTATTTATAAAATGGCAATGCATTGTGAATGTTTAATGTGAAGTCTCCCCTCTGTTGTGATTAATTATTTCCATAGGAGCGATTCCTGATACAATGTGGGTCTCCACATGCAGGACTAGCCATCCCTCAAAGTCCTTTGCTGACAAGGGATTTTGTAGATGCGTCGGTTTAATAATCTTACTCAATCGTTGTAAGGACACGTCTGCATGTGTTTAGCAAAAAATAATATTAAGCACCCGAAACTATCACCTCACAAGCTCAACCACTAGCTCAAGCGCAATGAAGCGAAGTCATGTATGTTTTCCTGCTGTAGTTTGGTGGTCTTCGCAGCTGCATTGCGTCCTGAGACTGGGTTTTATTCAGGTGTCTAGTAGTTCACTGAACCTCAGTTACATCCATTACAGTTGTCTGGCTCTTAGGAGCTGGCACTTTCTATTGCAAGCTCTACTCAATTAACACGATTAATGTGCTTGTCAGTTTTGAATCTAAGCAGCAGAGATATGCGCTCCTATCTGCTGCTCCAGCGCCAGTGAGGGGTGACAGGCGAGGAACAGGATGCCTTGTTTGCTGCCTGCGTTCCAGGGGACAACACATCTAACAACACTATGCTTATGGTGAACTGTTTCAAAAATAGTATTGCTGTCAACCTCTGATGAAGTGCATGCAGTGTCATATTATATTGGAAACCTGTGGCGTTTCGATAGTAACATACGAAGATACAGGCTCATGAAAGGATGGCTACTTTTCAGGAAGTTTTGCCGGCTAATGCTGTTGAATTCACACATCCCTGTGTTGACCCATCCTTAGAAAGCTGTGCATTCTTCTCTTAGGTCGCCCACAGTCATTTTCTTTCACAATGCACTGATGTTATTAAGCTAACACAAAGCATATCTATGCTCTAGCCATTCATGAGTTACCGTTTCACAAAATCATAGCACAAACAGTCCCTCCATGTAGAATTCAGAGCAGCTTATAGTTCTATTTTATATCTGAGGATACATTAGTCTTTCCAGCTCCCCTTTTTCTCCTTCAGAACTCTTTCTTTTAACCCCTTTTCTCGCTCTACTTCTTGATGTCCCATCTCTCCTTACTTCTCACCCCCTCTGCCTATTTTTTCCAGCATCTAATGTTCCTCATTCCTTCCTCATCTGCCATCTCTCTTCTCGCCTACTTCCTCTCCTCTCATCCCAGCCTCATTCTCTCCCCTTTTCGAACTGCCTCTCCTGTCGTCTCAGCCTTCTCCTCTTATGTAGTCTAATCAAACTCCTCACCTCTCCTTTAATCCTCCACCTCTCCAGTCTTATCCTTTCTCTCCACTTTTCTCACCTACCTCTGCCCTAAGTATTTCCTGCCCCCTCCTTTCACACTTCATCTCTGTCTGCCACCCATCTCCAGACCTATGTTTGTTCCTTCTCCAAACACCCACAAACGTAGGCTTCCTGATTTTCCACAAGACCTTTTAGTGGAGATAGTCTGGACATTGGGGAAAGCCCCACCTCTATGTGATTCAGGGAAAAGTATTTTTAGTGTGGAACTCGGTATTTGGCAATACCTCCCAGTAGGTGGTTGTCTTTTTGTTCCCATGGCTCTGGACAGGCCCCCTTTTAGTGTCGTAGGACTGTGCCTTCCAAAGACCATCTGCCATCTTGGGTCATCAAATTGAGATTGAGTGGGAAAATCGTGCCACAATGTTGTCCGATTCACTCCATTGTTTGCTGCAAGCAGGGGGCCTCTCTGTCTTTCTCTCTCTCTCTCTCTCTCTGTTTCTTTCTTTCTCTCTCTCACTCCGTCACTCTTTCCAAGCTTGGCAATAGATTACTTCACATGCTTCCCCTTAGTGTAAATTGTGTTCCTATCTCTAACGGTTTGTCTTGCGGAATCTCAGGGGTACAGAGCATATGGTCACATATGGACCTTTAAATAACATGGCTCCCTTAGTGGGAGAGTGTTCCCCATTGTCTCAATGTGGTGAGCCCCTTGCCCCTTGTGTGGCATGGTGTGGACATGCAGGGTGCCCTCCCCAAACTGTCCGCAGGCCCAGCATTAGTCAGCTTGACCACACTATCTACATATATGGCCAGGCACGGGAGTTCACCAAAGGACACAGCTACTTTATAGCTCCTCCTAGAGCATCATGTACAGACATTTCATCTTTAACATACTTTTGAATCTCTCAGCTCAGTATTTTAATTTAGTTTACTTGTTATTCAATGTTTACTTCAACTTTATATTAAGCTTATATTCAGTCTTAAACCAATCTAACCTGATTCATTAGGGTTCCAACTGGTTCAAACAAGTTTGTGTTGATTTGTGATAAATTCCAACTGTCCCCAGTGATGTCATACATAATGTCAGCAGTGGTGTTATGGTATTATTATTATTATTATTATTATTATTATTATTATTATTATTATTATTATTATTATTATAACTTCGAGAAGCAACAGAGCTCTTTTGCAGAGGTATTCACCAATACAGATGCATAATGAAGCACTTTTCAGTGGTAACAGAACAGATATACAGCGGGGGTAGCATATAGACGAGGACAGAGGAGGGGTACAGCTGTACAGTTTGGCAGAGAGGAGAGGGGAGGGTGCTATCTAGCGAGTCAGGTGGCGAAGGGCGACGTGATGGCCTAGAGACGTGAGGAGGAGAGATTCCTTGAAGAGGTGGGTGTTGAGTTCTTTTCCACATTGTAGCAGCCTGGGGGCGGGTCTGATGCCGATGGGGAGGAGATTCCATAGTCTTGTGATGTAGGCAGAGAAGGCAGAGAGGCTTGTTTTACTGGTCCTTTTTTTGTGCAGATTTCAAGTCTGCACGTGTCCTGGCTTTCGTGGTGCACTGTCTACCAGGGGTATCTGGGTAACCTGAAGGCGGCTGCCTTATAGATGATGCAGACAGACTTGACAGTGATTTGTGCATGCAGTGGGAACCAGTGAAGGTCGATGAGGCCTGAGTGATGTGGTTGTATCTACATAGACTCTTGATGAGGCATGCAGCTGCGTGAAGGATACTTCTCAGGAGCGCTAGGGAGGATGATGGGAGGATTTCGAGGAGTGCATTGCCCCGGTGAATCTAGGAAGCGCATGACTTTTTGCAGGAGGGACAGCTGATACCAAGTTGTCTGAGTTTTCTTAGCTATGTGTGTCTTGAAGGAGAGGTTTTTGTCTATGTGGTACCCAAGGGACCTGCCGCCGGAGGTGAGCTCAGGTGTAAAGCCCTCAGAGTTCACGGTTGATAGCCAGGTCTGTATGTCTGGGTGTTCGATGTTGTTGGTGACAAGAAGGAATTCGGTTTTGGAGGGGTTGAGCTTCAAGGTGACCTTTACATCGAAGACTGGATCAGCGAGAGGCAGGTTTTGAGCAAATGGATGTCCTTGATCGAGTCGGTCTTGAGGTATAGCTGGATGACAACACCTGGGATGTCATCTGTGTTGTAAGGTGACCACTGTCTATTGCCATTTGACAATGGTTACTTTCCCTGGAGCATGGCCTTTTGTCATGCCCCCACCCTGTCACCATACATTGCCTCATGGATTGCCAAGGGGCAGCAATATGCCCTTTAGAAAGATTAACCCGTGCAGGCAGGATTTGGGACCAGGGCTCCAGTTCAGGTACTCCGGTTCAGATGCATAGATTTCACACAAATAAAACATGCTTTATGCCCTTTTGCAAGCATATTGCACCCCTTTGTGTCCTCTCTTTTTTCTGGATCTGGAGTAGTGCAGGGTGCTGC
The DNA here is from genome assembly GCF_040938575.1 of Ambystoma mexicanum. Classification (NCBI taxonomy): domain Eukaryota; kingdom Metazoa; phylum Chordata; class Amphibia; order Caudata; family Ambystomatidae; genus Ambystoma; species Ambystoma mexicanum. Next base: position 830,064,962 of record NC_090926.1, on the reverse strand, counting down.
AGTATGCCACGTTTTCAATGTTTTATAGTGCATGATAGTTTGGGTACCTGTGTTAAAGTTTGGTGACTGTGCAAAAAAGGGAATTTTGTCTGCCTTTTAGGGGCACATCTAGGATCCCCACTCCCCTTGCCTAGAGTTTGGGGTGATTCAGGGGGCTGCAATGTTCCCAGTCATAACGGTTTTGCAAAGCAAATGTTTGGTACTCTGAAAAGCTTTACCATTTCAAGAATCTCATGTTTTGCAAGCTACCCAACTGTTTGTCTGAAATGGTCCATGAATTCAGACACTCAGAAGTAAGTTCACATATTCGGCCTAATTCATAGAAGAGTCCAGCTATCACCAATCCATATATGCTTGTTATTTAAAATAAAACAGTTGACCGTTGCACCAAATTTGCTAAATCATACTAATGATATTCTTTAGCAGAATGTATCACCATAGAATACTGTGGATCACCTCTACAGATTTCCCTCACATGTTCTTGAACTATAAACTTAAGGGACCTTATTCATGTTGTAATGAAAAATTAATTTATACTCCACAAATATACTGTTGCAATTTATAAATTGTTAAATCATCCATTACATGGTACAAGCCAATGTGATAAAACATATACTGCTGCGCAGGAAAATGAGAATGAGTAATGACTATACTGCATATTCAGCCCTCACACTTCTACAAAACAACAATTATCCCGATCAGAAAGATGAAACAGGCACAGCCAAGAGATGCACCATCTTTGCCGTTTGTCATAACGTGGGCAGAGGGCAGGCTATATTCTTAAGAGGTGTGTGAACATGATGTCAGTAGCAAAGCGAACAGCAGTAATACACACTCCAAAATAATAGACCATTGACCGATCAGATTTCACACATGACCTATAACCACATCAGAACATGTGCTGCTGTAATGTGGTGACACATGGCTCATAGCCACGTGCATAAACCGTACTGCATGATTGGTTGATGGGCATAGCTGTGAATATTTACCACACCCAAAGACAACTACTTTACGTTTCCTCATTGCTATTTTTTCCCGAGTACTAAGCAGCTTGTAAATCGTAGGAAGGTTTTGCCATCCTTCATTGCCCTCTTTTATCCATTTACCTCTTTCCTTTGTTCTGTCATTTGTCTTGTTTGTCAATTCATTATTTTAGTTAATTATTATTATTTTTTAAACATCTTTATTTTTAGTGGCATATTTTTGTCATATCTTTTTTTCATTTTATAACATTTTTCTCCCAACTCCATCCTATCCCCACAAAAAAGAGAGAGAACAGGTACAGTGCAGAATCGGCAAGAAAAGGCTATGCCGTAACCATCGAATGTACCATCACAGAGATGTGGACATATGTCCTCATTCAACACTTGGTCGGAGTCCACTGGGATGATGTTGATGAAGACTACCGAAAGGCCCATTAGGAACACAAAATGCGGCAAATGGGCTGAACTCTGTGCTTCGAACAGCTGCCCTGCCATCACCTTCTACAGCAGCAACCACCACAGCAACCTCTGCACCATCCACCTCCACCACCATACCTTCCATGACCTCCACTGGGACCCAACTTCCCCTACTGCTGCCCAAAACGGATCTGAAGCAGTGTAAAGTTTTGTGCTGCAAATGTCACAGTTGCATCACGGTGGGAGATGTAATTTTCTTCCAGAGAAAATGTGGGTCAAGTTCAGGAAAATAAACCTTTAACCTCAAAGGAAATCATTATTTTTGTAAATTATTTTCTTTAAAAAAATGTTTTCATATCTCATGTCCTTTTCAATTTATTTTACATTTTCTTCCAAGGTCAAAACTGCAGACAGCTGGAGGTATTTCATGATGGAGTTTCAGTGAAAGTTTAAGACAAGGACACACAAATAAACCTTTAACCTTGGTAAGCTGTGCAGAACAAGGAAATAATGTGAAGATAATGCTGTTCTTTTGAAAATGTATTTCTTTAGCAGTAGTTTAGTGGAACTTAAAAACTGGATAGCTGGATTAGGAGCCAACCCTATGTGTACCTTATTCACAACTAAAGACAAATCAATTGCAAATGATTTTTGTAATACTGGTAAGTGGAACTTGGTGACAGAAGGTGTACTATGTTGGCACTACAGGCCTCATTTAGGGATAGCATCCATACAAAATACTGCTAATGCATAGGTGTATGACACTGATGGCTATATTTAATAGCATCCCAGTAAAACACTGACAATGCATAGCTGTATGAAAAGCACTAAACTGTTTCTTGAAATTCTATACATGTAAGAAGAATGCACTTTCTAAACACTTGTATGGTACAATTTACTGCCACTTGATGTGAGCAGGTGTAACATAGTGGCAATATATGCCATCTGATAGCAGTGGTTAATATAGCTGACACATGCAACACTGCAAATAAACCTTTAAATATGTAAATATTTACTGACGCTTTCAAATCAGCCACACACTCAGCATGTGCACAGTATGAGTTCTGTAATCAAAATAAGAAAAGTGTACAAAATGGTAGCTTTTATACTTTCCAAAATCAATAGCAGAAAAAGAGGAGTGTATAGTAAGCAAAGTACTAAAATGGGCGACACATTTTCACTGCATCCTATTGCAGGCAAGTACACAGTATCACCAACCAATTGCAGCTGAAACACATACAAATCTTTTGTCAAACTTTAAAAGTTCAAATGAGACAAGGGTATAGGTGAGGACATGGAATCAGAAATACATATACAATTGTGTTGTTTTTTTCTTTTTAATTTTATTATAAAACTTCAGTTCAATATATAATATCAAACTTTTGTTACATTAATTCAACACCCTCAATCGATATTGGATTCCAAAACAATTTAATCAACTCAAAGCAAAAAGAATCTCAGAACAATCTCAAAGAAGGAAGAAGAAAAAGCAAAAAGAAAAAAAAAAACATTTCCCAAAATGTCCAAAAATATCATTCTTCCATGAGATTAATCAAGTCTCTTCATATAGGAATCCAAAACGAAATTTTCCAAGATCATAAATATAATAAGGGTCAACTCAAAATGGATCATCCTTCAAAATCATGTCAAAAAAGTTAATTAAACTGCATGAAAGATTTATATTTCGGCCGGCAACAACAAGATCCCACCGGTCATTCGCATTATAGAAAGAGGGCTTGAATTTATACAGGTGGAGTTCTCGTTGAGAAATCAACATGGGACATTCGGTTACAAGATGTTTTAAGGACTCGACCACCTGTGTGTCACAAAACCGACATTTGTTGTCCCTAATTTCTTTATAATGCCGTATCCATTGCATTTATTTAGTGCATAGTGCATTTAGACGGAATCTTAAGAACTGGCTCCTATGGTGGCGTGACGGGCAGTTCGTAAGATACTGTGGTTGATGATGCAATTTCACTATGCTTCGAGAAAGGGGCAAAGTTGATTTGAGAGATGACGACATTTGTGTGAAACGATCCGGTCCCATATCTCAAGCTTTTTTTTGGCATGTTGCAGACGAGACAGGAGCTCAGCCTCACTGATATTTGCTTCAACCATTATCGCTTTTAATTTATTCACCCATGATGTTAAAAGTGAAGGATGTAGGCAATCATTTTCGATGGTGAAGATTTTATACACAGGTATTTCGGATGCAAGAGACATTTTTCGCAAGATGGATAGCGATTTCCTAACGATTGTCCTATATAAAGAATTTAATGCTAATTCATATTTCAGGGCAATAATTGAGATGTAGTTTGGGAGGCCCAATACGCGTCTCCAAAACTTTCCTTCAAGTCTATGTTAAAGTTTGTGATTCAGATTCCAACCTACTTCTCAGCCAAAAGTGAGTGTAGGTATTACTTTCTGCAGATAGAACATAGTTATAGGAGCAATTGAACAGTTTCCATATTCTTTATTTATTTTGGCTACTTGTAAGCTTAGAATGTTAGTTCTGTCTATTAAATTGCAGGACCAACCGGCTTCAATATTTAAGCACTTGTTTTCAATGACCCATCTGAATTTTTTATCCTTTCTTGAAGTGGTACGCCCAATACACATGATCTTCGTTTTTTCAGTATTTAAGGACAGGTCATTTACAATCAGATGTTCATTTATCCTCTGGATAAGACGTTGTAGCCCAATCTGTGTCTGGTCAATTAAGACAATATCGTCAGCATAGACCAGACATTTCAATTGGGTTCCGTTGATCTTTGTCGGAAAACTATGAGCTGCATCTAACCATTCTGGCAGATCAGCAAGGAATAATTTGAAAAGATCCGCTGCAAGTGGGCATCCCTGTTTTACCCCTTTATGTGTCTTTATTGATGGAGTAAGATCGCCCTGAGAATTCAATCTTATTTGAATTGTTGTGTTGGTATGTAAGGCGATAATTGGGTCTAAAAGCTGTTCTGGGCAATTCCATGATCGTAGTTTAGCCCATAATTTCTGACGATTAATTGCATCAAATGCTTGTCGTAGATCGACGAAAGCAAAGAAAACTTTTTTCTTAGACTCAAAGGCTGTTAATTTCAAGATTGTTAGTAGGATAAGATTTACATCCACGTCTACTTGGGGTGTGAACCCAGTTTGACAACAGTCAGAATTTCCGGCCTTGAGTGCCCAGTAAACCAGCCTTTGACGCAAAAGGGAACCAAATATTTTCCCTATTGTATCAAGAAGGGCAATAGGGCGATAGTTAGCAGGATCAGCTCTACTGCCCTTCTTGTAAATTGGGACCACTATTGCTTTAGACCATGAGGTAGGTGTTTTTTTGCTAGTCGAGATCTTCAGGAATATTCCTTGAATAAATGTGTCCCAATGGACTTTGTGTTTTTTTAACATTAAGTTCGAAATTTGGTCCGGACCAGAGGCTCTCGAATTCTTGAGCTTTCCAATGGCGAATTCGAGGTCTTGGGATGAAGGGGTAATATCCCAAGCAATTACTGAAAGCGCTGGGTGGACATTCAGTATAACCTTAGGCTTTTCATGGATTGTTGTAAAATATTCACACCATGTATCGCAACAGATTTCATTTGAAATAGGACGTATGGAATTTGTGTTGCCTTTATTCAAAATCGCCCAGATTTCATGTGTGTTTTTGGAAATTAATAATTTAAGCATGGTTTCTGCATGGTTTTGATCGAATAAAATCAAGTGAGATCTCAACCAATTGCTGTAAAGCTGTCGACGTTCTTTGATTTTCATTAGTTTGACAACTTGGTCGATCCATTGTTTCTTGATCGTGCGTAAATGTTGTCTTAGTTTCTTTTTTGCCGTAGCTAATTCATGACAATATAAGTGTTTTGGAATGTGTCGTACTGTTCGCGAATTTACCACTTTCAGGGTAAAGTCAACCAGCAATGGTGTGTATTCCACATTCTGTGTTTCAAGAAGTCTATAAGATAGGGTTGCGATTAAAGGACAAGTTGTTGAAAGCCTGTTGCCTGAAGCGTTTATTGCCAGATTAGGAGCATATTTTTCAGGCAAGTCACATCCTTCTTGTGACCAAACAAGCCGTAACATGTCATGATCACTGTAATTCATCTGCATCACATTGAGGGAAACCAGTTTTATAAAAAGGTTATCCGATGCCCAGATGTAATCAAGAGTGTTATATCTTTGCATACCATGCCACGTCGGTCTAGAGGGTTGATGACCTTTTATGGATCCATTGACCATCTGACAGCGTCGTTGAGAAAGTGCATAGGACCAGGCATGGCCTCTTGGCACAACTGCATTATCTAACAACCGTACATTTGTCTTCAGATGTAAATCATATTTGAACCAGCTACAGTTGAAGTCACCACATATCATAATAGATAAATTATTGTAGTTGAGAAAAGTATCATCAATTAGGGTTGTTACAGTGTCGATAAACGACGTTGCAGAGATCATAACAGGATCCCAATATCCGTTGATTATAAGTAAGTTAGACTTATTTTTTGACAATGTTATTTGAATCAAAGTACTTTCAACAAACGGATTTGGATTAGTGGAGGCAATAGTGTCCACCAATTGTGGATCTTCAGAAGCGTTATTAAGCCTGCAAAAGGACGTTGCTTAGTATTTTTTCTGGCTGGATTTATAAGAGTAATATACCCATCACGTGCGGGAGAGTCACGGAGCCAGGTTTCCTGCAGACAGATTACAACTACATCCTCAAGAGGTTCAGTAAAGTTGTTAAACAAGTGAGTGAATCATCGAGTGTTCCATGAGAGCAAAATTAGCTCACATTGTGGGATAGTCACTCATTGTTATTTTCGGGAACCATTTACTGATTTGCTCACATGACCACTTCTTCCATTGCTCGCCTGATGTTTTGAATTCTGATTACTTGCCTGCAGAAGTGATAGAGATTTGTGCAAGGCAGATCGCCGGTCGACACTTCGGGAATCATTGCCATTTGAGAATTTCAATGAGTTTGTAGCATAGGACTCGGTGTCAGGTTCTACAGTAAGATCAAAACCATACAACAGAAGATCTTCTGTTGCTTGAAGTAAGAGCTTTTTCACAGCAACAGATGGTATGTGAAGTAAAACTTGATCGGAGGTCAATTCAGTGGTATACTCCACGATCTTAATATCGTCTGTTGATATTGACCGGAGTTGAGGGATGCAGGCAAATAGTTTTAGGACATTTCCTCTGTTTAAATGGACCTCACTCTCATCTGAATGGATATTTTGTAGCCGAAGTTTCCAAGGACAGCTATTTTATTGAAGATTTAGATTCCCATGTGCTCGGGTTGAGTAATGGAGACCGTGTTTCCTCTGATTCAGTGTTTGTTTTGGATTTAACCTGGAGGAGAAAGTCAAAACTTTGGCCTTCATAGCATTTGCGCTTTTTGACTTTACTACACTCCCAGGTTGACTGATTCTTACGTCAGCGTTTACAGAAGTGAATTTCACTTCAGAAAAGTTGGGCGAGTCAACTTCTTTAGCCACGGAAGACCCATCTGCGAAGTCATCAGTCTTAATTGAGTATGTTGACAGATTACATAGATCATCAGAATTAGAGCTGGAAATACTGTCAGCACTGGAGTCGACTCGTTGATGTTTTGCTGGTTTCTTAGAAGTCTGCATTTCAGTTTCTGCATCTCGCCCTGGCATTGGAGCAGCAGGAATTGCAGATTGTGTGAGATTGGACTTCCGTTCAAAAAGGCTTGTTTTTTTAGGCGTTGTTATATTTCTTGTACATTTTTTCACATTCTGTCGAACATTTTTTTGGAGTTTGATCTTTTATATTTCTTACGTTCGCACGTGTCGCTTTCTTGTGATCGCTCGTTATGATGGTTTTAGCAGAACCATTAAAAAAGTTAAAAGTATTTGCCAAGGAGCTAACTTGGTTATATACTTTCTCAGGCATCAAAGGAGGTTGCGGTAATAAAGAGGTCATTTGTACAAAGGGAGCATCATTGCTCAAATGACTTCGAACTCCGTCAGCACTTTCTGCTAAATTCGCAAGAGAAAGAGAAAGAGAAAGTGGAGCCGAGATATTGTCTTGGGCTGATCCCACAAGAGGGGCCAAGGTATTTGAAGAGAAATCTCCATTTATTTGAATGACTTTGTTAGGTTGATTTCTTTGGTCATTGGTGGTGTTCTTACGCATCCATTTTACCGCTTCTAGTAGACCTTCAATTAAAGAATCATTTTGACATTGGTGCTGAGCAGCCAAATCGCTAAGCCTGTCTTGCCACCTTAATGATTTTCTGCATCCTTCTCCATCTGATCTTGTAGGAAGCCAGTGAAGCGATCTAGTTTATCCAACTTCATCGCCAGGTTTGATAACACCACTCCTTGGTCAGATATTGTCCCATTTAATGATTCAAGCAATTTTGTAAAGGTAGCAAGATCGACCGCAGAAGCAGCTAAAACGTTGTTATGAATCTGAGAGAGCACTTCGACAGAGATGCTCAGGGGAGGCAATCCTGGCACGTGTCCCATCAACGAAGAATGTGAGCTATCCAAATTGAAGTGAGAATTTGTAAAAGAAGAGTTTCTCATGAGAGTTATAGAGTAGCCTCATCACATGGGTGAATAGGTTTTGGATGAGGCATACTTGCCTTCGGGATTATTTTATCATTCACCGTTGTTGTTGGTGCACTAGCTTTAGATTTAAGCTTGTCTATACGTTAAAGCCGGCGTGCCCGTGCAATGGAACTTAAGTCAAGATTATTTTGTGTGGAGTGCAGACTGAGAAAACTAGCAGGGTCACCCACAGGCATGGAATTATTCATGAGCTGTCCAGAAGAGACTTTAGGACGGGGGTCATGTCCCTCAGGTGCTTGACAAGCAAAAGAGCTGTCATTCCCAGATTTGATATACTCAGGGACACATTCCGTCACGTATCCGCCGCGAACAGGCTTTACTGAACAACAATTGTGTTGTCTAACATCCACTGAATAATATAATTATTGCACACAAATATATGGCTTAATACCCACGGATATTTACATAGCCGCGTGTATAAGAGCAACCAATCAACTGACGTGATACATGAATGTGCCTAAGTATGCACGGCTGCATGCTGTATACCCATGTCTACAGCAACACTCAATTAAGTTGTTTGATTCGTAGCCATGGCTGTCTGAAAGAACAATGAAAACAATGTTTTCCAGTACTCCCAAACCCTCGCCAAGTGCCCCACACATCTATGCCACCTCCTCTAACTCCCCTGATGTCCGCCTCACCTCCCCTGCCCTCTCCCATTCCCCCTATAGCATTTGTGTCTGTAACACAGTTTTGGTCAAAATGTTGAGTAGCCGTGGGTATGAAATCAAGAAAAATACACAACGTACCATTGGACTGTATAGATCTGAGATTAGACGGGCCCCTCAGAATAGCCGTGACTATGCATTCTGCACAGTGATTTCCATGTTTGTAACTGTGTCTACACTCCCCAGTCGTTGCTGCCAATATGCGTGTGTGCGTTTCCCTCAATCACATCGATGTTACGTACCTGCGGCTATTATTTTATTATTATTATTTTTTATTAATTACATATTCATACATGTGCGTATTCAGTACTCCATTGTAGTTGTATTCTGAGATATACACAGTGTAAGAGAAAATGGGAGAATGGTACAGAAGCATGAATAGATTCTGCAGTGGTAGAGTTGGTGGGTACTGGTCAAGAGGGTGGGCGTAGGCTGGGTAATGGTAGAGAAGGTCTGGGTAGAGTGTATGGATGGCGAAAGACATGGTGGAGTTACAATGGTACAATGGTGGTATAAAAGATGTTAGTAGGGTCAGAAGGTGGGGGAATCAGCGTTAGTTAAAGTGGTAGAGAATAAAGAGAGAGGGAGTATGCTAGGGGTTCGGTGCAGAGAGGGTTGTGAGAGACTGGGTGGATGTAGAGAAAGTGGGATACATTAGGTAATATATGCACAGTGATTAAGTCATAATTTGCACTTTTCAGACTGTAAAAAAGATATATATATAATTAGTTATGGAAACAAAATTGCAATGTGAGACACATGCTTCTGGTCTTGTGGGTAAGTGTCTGCACTGGGAACATGACAACCTGAGGAAAATCCTGGCACCCAAATACTTGAGCAAGATTGCCAAACTAAAAAAAAAAAAGACAAGGCGTTGTATCCGCCTACTGTCCAGCCACACCTGTAGCATTACTGCCCCATCTTCACTAGAAGACTAAACATACCATAGTGCAATTCAGCAAAAGACATGATTTTCTCTCAGTGAGCACTAGCAACAGAGAAAATCTGTAAACCATATTGAGGCATGATTTATATATATATATATGTTCAATGAAAACATGTTGTTAAATTGATGTTATGGTTACACGTAAATCCAGAAAACCTCAGAAATTCACCTTTATGGAAAGCTAAGCAACCACAACTCCGCCATCGCTCTCCACTGCTAAGACTAACACCCAGGCCATCAAAGATAATATCAAAAATGTCATTGATGCCATCACTGATGACATAACATATCTGGGACACTTGTTTTTGTTCATTGACATATCGAGGCCAGGTGGTTTTGTTCACTGACAGTCAGAATATTAAAATTCAAAAGGTGCTATATATCTAGACGTTAACCTTGTTGTATGTTCCTAAGTACTTTCCTTTGGGTTTGGTCTCAGTTCATGGTGCACATACATGTGGCAATAAGTAGGCCTCAAACACACAATTTATTTGTATACACGAAGATAAACTATAATGTTATTAACATTTTCTGGTGATGTTGTTTCTTTCTACCTTACTTTAGTTTCCCTGTATGTGCCTCTGATTTGTATGCATTGTGGGTCTTCATATGCATTGTTTGTACTAGCACAAATGTGTAGTAGTCTTGAATGGCTAGCTAGTAATTACATGTTTAACATTACTCACAATTCTGATAAGGTAGCATTTATTATTTTACTATCCAAAATTACAAGATTATAAATATTGTACTTCAATGCTGCATGCTGCAGCCATTGCCTATGTATGATTAGGTTCCTGTGTTAACAACAACACTCCAATATAGTGTTTTGTTTAGATGAGTACAGTAGTTCATGATAGGTCTCACAAACACCCATGACGTTGTGTTACCAACATTATAAACACAACCCCTTGTAGGGACTTTATCAAAATGAACTTGTCTTCGGTGATGTCATCAATGACATTTGTGATGTCATATTTGATGTCCTGGGTGTTAGTATTAGCAGTGCACGGTGATGGCACACCTTATGGTTGCTTAGCTTACCATAACTGGCAAATTTCTGAGGTTTTTCGGTTTTACTTGTAACCATAATGTCCCTTTAACCAAGTTTTTTCATTGAATTACATAGGTTGTATTAGTGCAACTTAACCATAACGTCTCTTTAACAAGGTTTTTTCAGTGAATTTCATGTTTTTTACGAGTGCATGCTAATTTCCTACAATTTGCTAATATCATACTAATCTCCAATATAGCAACATTTCTGTCCACTTTACAAGTTTCACCAAACATCATTTCACTCCTTCCAGTATCATTTTTAACACTTCTATACACTTTTTTCAACTTTTTTCCAATGTTTTTGCATCTGTCTACATTCGCGAAGTCTGACTTCCTTGCAGACTTTCTGGACAGTGTCACATGACAACGCGCTCGCGCACAGCATGATCATGTGTTAGGGAACACGGTTGCACTTCGCGGTCAGACACGTGCTCATGGACAGTTCGTAGCTGCATTTTCTACTGATCTAGGAACATTGAAGCTCAGTTTTCCACTTGCACAGCTCCTATACCTATTCTTACTTATTATCCATTAACAATATAGTACCACATACTTCGAAGAATATAAGCAAAACTGCTATTTATCTTAAAAATGACATCAGCTATTGTCGTGCCTCCTCCCCAAGATCCACCACCAGCTGAAGGACCTACACAACAGAAAAAGCACAGTATTTCCAAAGACAATGAAGAGGACCAAGAAGATGAGATAGAGGAAGTGCCTACCTCTATCACTGTAGTGCATGTGCAAAAATGAGGTAAACAACACGGTGCCAGTGCACAACCATTTTCGACATTCAATCCCAAACCGCAATTAAAGTCTACATTGCTGCAAGCTCAGTAAGGAGGCATACAAGATTTCTTCAGCGGTTGCAATATTTTAGCATGAAGTAAATGAGTTCACTGTGTAGGATAGTTTGTGCACTGTTCGCTGAAGGACATGCTGAGAGGGCAGTCAGAGATGTTCAGGTGCATGATAAGGGGTGCTGGGAACAAGAGCACGGAGGACGAGCTGGGCTTTTCCACTGTCTGGTTTTTTCCACTCTTGCCTAGAGGTATCCCAATGCAAGAAAGATAATTGGAACACCAAGTGAGAAAGTGTCACTGAGAGGGAGGGCACTCTGCTCCAGATCCCGTTAGTTGAGGCGTTGCCATGGCTGAGATGAAGCTTTGTCCTGCAACTGCCTTAACCGTGATATATACTTGTTGTGATTTTTCTTGTTTCTGTGTCTTTGTATAACCATTTGCATTTATCTTATAGTTTTATGTATGCTTAGAACGTGTGAAATAAAGGGCCTGTAACAAGCCAATTACTTTCTAATTGTTGGTCTAAGTGTACGTTATTGCCTTCTTGAGTCCAAGAACTTTTGGGGGAGTCAGGGGGGAGTTGAGAATGTGGAATATTTCTCCTTCTGTCCATGTGAAGAAATCCGGTTGCTTCTGCATCAGCGATTGATGCGACTCACTCAACTCGCCAGTTCTGGTTGGAGCAACACTCCAGATCTCTTGGAGTTTTCCCCCCGGTCCCCGAGGAGGTCCTCTTTGATGATTTGAAGGATGGATTTTAATTCCAGTACTGGAAAACAAAACATAGCACAGTTATGGAAATTTCCCCACTACTGTTCCCCGAGGGGTGTAGTGGGGCGGATGCATGCATTTAATTGCAATTGACAATATTCCCCACCTATGTTTAATAATGGTCTTAACCATATTCCAAGATGGCGGCCGGGGCTGGGAAACGTACGAGAGGCACTCTCCCGAGGTGCCGCTACAACGAAGCACTGCAATTCAAGACAGGATGCTCAAAATAATAAAGCAAAACCACACCAACATCCGACACTTCCAGAGAATAGAGCATGAATCTGCCGATCCTACAAGCGTGGACCCGATGGGACAGTGGAGTGGACAAGCACGGACCACCCCTGCCCCTCTGAGGAACATCGAGGGAACCTGCCGGCTGCAGAGTGTAGCTGCCGAGGTGGGCAACGGGTGGTATCGGAGAGCCTAGTTCCGAGGAACAGCGCGGCAGGCTACGAGAGTGGCAGAGCGCCCCCCACGCTGCAGAGAGGACACTTCCAAGGTGGGGACACAGTGCCACGCAGCCAAGTGAGAGGAGAAAGGGCGCGGATGCAGCGTATGAGGAAACAGAAGACCCTATTCCATGGAGAGCAGCGATCCAGAGCCATGACTGGAGCGGCAGCGGGACCACATGCCAGACGGCATAGAAGGTGAGGCCCTCCCCCATTCCTCCGCTAAGAAGGCAAGAGGCCTCGTCCTGCTCAATATACCTCTCCCCCGCAATAACACCCTCGGCCGGGCTGCCCACACCACCCACAACCCAGACTCACAGAGCGGGGGCCAGGCCTACGTGGTTCATCAAGGGAGGTTCCCCCTCTGCCCCTATCACAGGCTGGGGAAGCGACATACCGCAGTGTCCCGCCCACGGCAACCGGTAGCAGGGGAACTTAGGATCACCACTTCCAAGGGGCATACAAATCAATGCCACTATCTCCATCAAAGGGCCCCTCCTTCCCCCAAGAGGAGGGCAACAGGCAGAAGGCAGAGACATGAGGATTCCCGAAGGCGCCCAAACCAACAGTGGTACTATCCCGAATGGGTCATGTCTAAAGCAAAGGGGAAAGGGGGCTTGACTCTAATGGGCTCCCAAACCACCAAACAAGATGTCAACCTAATACAAATGTGGTCATCAGACACCCCAGCACATACCAGAGGAAGGGCGCAGGAGGACCCCTCCGGTGAGTAAAACCTTCCCACCCTTCATCAACCACCACCCTCTAGGGATGACATGCACTCATGGTTCATGGAACTTCAAGATAAGTTTATGGTAACGATGAGGAATTAAAAGAAGCAGGTAGTCCAAGAACTGAAGATGGATGTGGCCAAATTGGAAGAGAGGACGGGTAGGCTCTAGAGAATGGAGAGGATCCTCCAGAACACAGAAGAACAGATGCAGGAACACCTGGTGAGGTTAACCCACAACCTAGAGATACAATGTGAAGACCTCGAAAATCACTCTCGAAGATCCAACATTCGCATTAAAAATATGGCGGAGACAGTACAAGATAAGCAGCTCAAAATGGCAGTCCAGGAGGTGTTCAGAGACATTCTGGAGGCACAAGCGGCAGAAATCATTGGCACAGGGTGGGCCCAAGGAGAACGGGTGCTCCAGGGGAGAGGCCAAGAGATGTGCTAGTTGCCCTCTCCTCATACCCCCAAAATGAACAAATCTTGAGGAGGGCGAGGGGCTTTGACCACATAAGAATTAATGGGGTAGACATTCAGCTGTACCAAGACTTGGCCCAGGTGACTCTGCCAAAAAAGAGAGATGACCCCACTAGTCAAGGAACTGGTGGCAAGGGAAATCAGCTACAAATGGACTTTCCCATTTGGTTTGCTGTTCACATGGGAAGGCAAACACCGAAGAGTGACCACATGGGACAAATAACTCCACATAATGGACATAAAAGCAGATGGGGCTGATGAAAGGGACAAAAAAGCAAGGGGAGAGAACCAGCGGAGGCCAAGAAGATGCGAAACGGTCTGGCAAAGGAAGAAGTAAATTGGAAGTGGGAACCGCAGATAGACAAATAGGCCCCCAGATGAGTAGAGGTGAAATCTAGGATTTGACCTACACGCAGGTGGCATAGGTAAACAGCAGGAGGAAAGAGAGGTAAACTGTTGATGATGTCCAGAGAACAAGCAACACAGTGGCCCAGTGAAGGGCCTCGGAACTGGAACCCTGTAAGGACAGAAGTAGATGCAGGATATAGGAACCCCCGTGAAGTTCATCCCGAGTTTATTGAGGGCCGGGAGGAATAGGCTCAATGCTCTACCATCCTTAGGTACCCGGGCTCTCCTCAGGACAATTGTTGGTTCAAAGTTTTTTGTTGGGTTGAGAGTTAAAGGGATTGGGGGGAGAGGTGGGTGGGGACTTCCGGAAGATGTAAGGGTGCTCAGCAACTGGGAACTCAAGATACTCACTATGGGCTAAGACACCATGGGGAAACTCAAAATTCTAACGTATAAAATAAGGGGCCTTAACTCCCCAATGAAGAGGAAAAAGGTTGAGGGCATGCTGAGGAGGGAAAAGGCGAGCATTCTACTACTACAAGAAACCCACATAAGAGCCCAGGACAAACAGAAAGTGCACCTTAGAGGGTACAAGATATGGATTCAATCCAATGCCACAGATAAAAGAGCAGGCGTGATGATAGCGGTAAAATATGGAGGTGATTCCAGGCTAATAGATATGTTAACTGATAGGAACTGGAGGTTTGCGTTTGCTAACACCATGATAGATAGATACTGCTTCACCCTGGCATCGATATACACAACCAGCACGGGGCAGGATGGTTTCCTGCTGGACACATTGGGGAAGCTTGAAGACTTTGCAAAGGGAGAGGTGTTACTGGGGGGAGATCTGAATCAGGCATGGCACCCACAAACAGACAGGAGCACCGGGGGGCACCAGGGCCAGAGTGCACTGTCTAAATACCTTCGGCAAACGATGGACCATATGGCTATGGCATTATGCGACGTATGGAGGGCGCTCAAGGGCCAAAAGAGGGGATACACATACTTCTCGCAGGTCTATAACTCAATGTCGAGAATAGACTACTTCTAGGCATCGGTGGGACTGATGGGCAAAATACAAGGAATGGAAATTGGGTCAATATCGCTGTCAGATCATGCCCCGTTATGGATGGAGATAGAGGTCCCAGGGAAGGGGGGAGGGCTATGGCGATGGAGGCTCCCACAGGACCTACTCCAGGACCAGATAATGGGAGATTTGATAAGGGACAAGATTATAGAATATTTTGCACAAAACGACACCTGAGAGGTCCCACTAGGAACAGTCTGGGAGGCATTCAAAGCGGTACTCGGCTGCCAAATGATAGCTTTGAAAGCCAACCAGAGGCATAGTTGGGAAAGAGAACTAGAAAGGAAAATAGCGGACATACAAGAGAAACTATTGAGCCACCCCACCCGGAGTCTAAAGAAGGCTCTGAGACAAGTGCATGGGCAATTGTAAATGATGCGCACCAAAAAAGCAGAGAAAAAACTCTTATATCTCAGGCAACGATACTACATAAAAGCCATTAAGGCAGATAGACACCTGGCTAGACAACTCCGCGAGAAACAAAAGGCAATGACGATATTGAATATCCGAAATACACGCAGAAAGTTACAAATGTGCACACAAGACATGGGGAGGCTTTCAGGGAATTCTACCAGACAATGTATGCAACAGAACTTCTGATGGAAGCGACCAAGATGCGTACTTAGAAACCCTCGCCATTCCACAAATTGCAAGGGGGATAGAGTTGCCCTCGAGCGCCTGATTAGGGAAGAAGAAGTGAAAAAGGCAATAGCAGATCTCCCTACTAATAAAGCACCCGGCCGAGATGGCTTCACAGCCCCATTCTATAAAAATATGCGGACATAATAACCCCATTTCTAACTAGACTCCTAAACACCTTCAAAAAATGCGGAAATGTAACCCCATCAATGAATGAAGCCAAGGTACTAGTCTTCCATAAAGCAGAAAAAGATATGGGATTTGGAGAGCAATACATGAACATGATAAGAGCCAATTACAGCAATCCATCAATTAGTATGGCTATAAATGGAGAGGTCACAGATAGGGTTGAGATATCAAGGGGCACCAAACAGGGATGTCCACTATCCCCCCTTTTATATGCCATATTCCTGGAACCATTGTTAAGTAGAATCAGAGAATACCGCCTTATAAAAGGGATTGAGATGGCAGGCTGACAACATAAAGTTATTGCTTACGCAGATGTAATGCTGATAGCCTTAGTGGACCGGGGAATGACACTCGCAGTAGCAATAAAAGAATTAGAAACTTTCGGGGCAATCTCCGGTCTAACAATTAACAGGAAAAAGTCTGAGATACTAATTTTGGCAGGTGTGAGAAGGGGAATAGAAAGGAAGTCAGCAGCATTAGATCTAAAAATAGCAGAAAAGGGGATCAAATACCTGATACAATGGAAACTATCCCCCACTCCTGGAGTGACTAAAGAGGGATCTGGAGCTCTGGAACCCACTAATGATCTCATGGTGGGGCAGACACAGTCGGTAAAGATTAATATTCTCCCCATGCTGTTATATTATTTTCAGGCTCTCCCAGTTACGGTCCCCACATACTTCTTCAAATCACTATCAAAGGCAATATCGACCTACATATGGAAAAAGAAACCTCCAAAGGTGGCCAGAGCAGTCCTCACAGCTCCAATTTCAGCAGGGGGAATGGCCCTCCCTCACTTTCAAAAATACAATCACGCTGCACAACTGAGGGTACTGAAGGAATGGCTGGGTGAAGACCAAAAAACAATATGGGTGAAACAGGATAGGGCAGTAGCCAGATCCCCACTGGCAGAAACACTATGGAAAGCAAAACCACATAGGCACCCCAACCTCTGCATCAGTGAAGTCATGAAGGCAACTCTGGAAGCCTGGGACGAACAAACGCAAAGGAGCACAATGACCTCAGTACAAGCGCCCTTCACACCCATTTGTCGGAACCCCCAATTCCTGCCGGGAATGGAACGTGGGGTCTTCGAGAAATGGGAGACAGCAGGGTGCACAAAAATTGAGGAAATGTTCCAAGACAAAGAAATTTGGTCGTTTGAGGCATGTAAAGCACTGCTAAACCTAACAGAGGCGGACAGGTATAAAAACGACCAGCTCAGGCACTGGCTGGCGACACCCGAAGTCAAACAAGCGGCCTCAAGGGACTTTACAGCATTTCAAAACTACTTACTAGTGGACTCGGGGTCCAGGAAGTTAGTCTTGTCACTTTATACCTTTATTAACTCCAAGAAGAAGAAGTTAAGTGGGCCTATACGATTAAATGGGGGAATTCACTGGGGGAAGATATCCCAAAGCAACAGTGGGTAGATTTGTGGAACAGCGTTCCAAAAATGACTCGATCAGTTTAAATGAGGGACATGTGGGGAAAAATTGTAACCCAATGGCACTATACACCAGAGAGACTGCATTCAATGTACCCGCCAACACCCAATCTTTGCTGGAGAGGCTGCGCAGAGGTGGGCAAGGGGAGGCATATTTGTGGGGACTGCCCGGGGGTCGAGGGTTTCTGATCAGAAGTAAAGACAGAGATGAAATCAATGTTCCGAGATGTTGAGCAGTTGGGGGAGAAAGTGTGGTTATGCGGGATGAAAGATCTGGCCGCTAGAAAATATACAAAATCACAATGGAGGAGCTTCATCGGGTTAGTTATAGCGGCATGGGCGACAATAGCCCAAAACTGGAAGAAACAAGACCCATCACATTTGTACACATGGCTACAGAAGGTCTGGACACAGATGACAATGGAAAAGATAACACATACCATCCAGGTATCAAACGGATCCTTCACAAAGGAATGGGGAATGGTATGGTCCTGGACTATTTGCAATCATACTATATGGAATAATGGTGCCCACATAAAATCAGAATAACTGACATTTTCAGTTCATAAGATATTCCCAAACTGAGAGACACCAAGAAGATCTTCCGGGGGGAAGGGAGTAGAGGGATGATTTTCAGTTATATGTTTGTATTTGAAAACAATAAAATATAATTTAAAAAAAATAATGGTCTTAACATTCTTTCCTCGTACGTACTCAATGGACATTTAATAATTATTTTTAGATCTCCGGATTTTCCCCGTCTGGGTTTCAGGTAGGCTCTTCTATGTGCCGCAAAGTGTGCCTGGGATGGCAACTCTTAAACTGGTTTATGTGGACCCACTTGTCTTCCCCTTCTTTCAAATTGCCCTTGGGGATGCGGATTCTGTAGGCGACTGGTGAGATTCTGTCCATAATTTCAAAAGGGCCCTACCAACTTGGGAGGAATTTGCGCTCTTTGGCTGGGTTCCTTTGGAAATTGTACAAGTAGACCCAGTCTCCTAATTGATATTCATTTTAGTTGTCTTAAGGTCATAGTGTGTCTTCATACTGTCTGCAGATCTTTCTAGATTCTGCTGAACATACGCAAAAGCATGTTGAAGGTGTTTTCTCAAAAGGTAGGCATTGTGCAGTTTCTTTTTACCCCAAGTATCTCCCACATCTTAGTCATCACTTCGCTGGTGAAGTGACTACCTCGGTCTGACTCAATCCTTTGGGGTAGTCCAAAACACAAGAAGATGTGATTGATCATCAGGGCAGCTGCTGTTTCTGCCTTGCAATTTGAGGCTGGGAGACATTCCACCCATTTAGTAAACAAGCATGTTACGGTCAACATGTACTTGTTCCCCCTAGAGGAATCATGATCAGCTAGGTCATTTCCAGTTTTTTCTGGTCCCTCTACTTCAGAATGACCCTTGATCTTTTTACAGTAGATGGTCATCCCAATATAGGTGACCAGATCATCAATATTCTGTATTAATTTTCCATGTTCTAGTGGTTTATTGTTTACACATAGCATGCCTCTGTGTAACGCTCACCTGATTCCCGCAGAGGCGCCGGTCTTGACTGGGTGAATGCCGTATCTTCAAAGGTGATGTGTACAACACGGTTGGCTCTTTGGGCTGGACCTCTGTGCACTGTATGTCTGACTCGAAGAGTAAGATGTCTTAGGTAAGTGAACGCCGAGCTCTCCATCTGCCTCGGGGCAGGGTGCCGTAACCAGTTTCTTCACTGGATAAGGGTGCAGGCCTCTTCACCTCAGAGGACTGCTGTCCGTCGTTAACTGCACGAACGGTAAGTTCTGGGCACTTCAAATGTCTTAAAAGTCTTTTGTAATGATATCTCTTGTTTTGCAGGGTTCCGGCGATGGCGGATGGTGGGCTGATGAGAGTTGAGGATCGAACCCGCGTGAGGAATAGAAGCGCCTGGAAGCACGTAAGTAAGCGCTTGTAGCCTGCTTCACGATGCGCACTAACTGTCCCTTTTTATCTTGCCGGTACAAGTTCGGAGCTTTAGAGAAGCTGAAGGGTGCTGGAATACCCACTTGATTCGGTGTGGGAAGGAGTAAGGGCACGTGAGTAATAAAGTTGCCCAATGTCTTTAAACGCACCTTCTTTTGTCTTTCAGATGCGGGATGCAGCTCAGATGCGGGATGCAGCGCCGAAGGCTTCCGGAGCGTGCGAAGAGCTGGTAAGCTTTTGTCTTTCAGATGCCGGAATGCAGTGCGAAGACCTCCGGAGCATGCGAAGAGTAGGTAAGCCTTTGTCTTTCAGATGCCGAAATGCAGCGCGAGGCGTTGGTGACAGCCGATGGACCAGGTAAGAGATGCGCTGCCACTGAAGACCGTAGTGCTAACCTGTTCTTTCTTTGTCTTTACAGGTGCTGCTGAAGACTGGATTCCAGGATGGTAAGCCTTTGTTCCATTAGGCCCAGGATCAGAAGCAGAAGACACGATGAGCGTTCTGCTGCAGAGAATGCAGAATAACGCAAAGCAAGATTCATCCATCGGGTGTGGTTTAAATAGCCTCCTGTAGTGCTTAGGTGTCTCCTTCCACAGCCTCGCCTAGGTAAGAAAAGAGTTCCTGCTTTCCAGAAGAGTTCCAGTATTCTGAACCTAGGGAGTGGCTCCTGCCCCACCCAACAGGAAAAGTAGTCCCAAACAGAAGAGGATCAGGGGCTCAACTGGCAGGTAAGTAAGCAGCATGGTCTGCTGCAGGTAAGTCCACCCAAGCATTATGAGCCTGGCGCTTCCAGCGCTGGGACTGGGCATCTTTATGAGCCTGGTGCCACTGGCGCCAGGACAGGGTCCAAAAGGTCCCAATTGGGACTGGCTGGCACTCGGAACCGGGGTTATGGGTCTGCTTCCAAGGGAGTTGGGCAAGTCCTGATCTTTTGGAAGCAGAGATCATGACACTCTGGTTTTCCAATTAACCTGTTCCGTACATAATCTGAATCAGTGATTATGACCAGTTCATGGAGTTGGTGTTGGACAGCAGTGAGGATGGCTTGATGTACAACCATCAGCTCTGCCACTTGACTACTACGGGGACCGATTTTGTACCCAGCGGAGGGTTCTGGGGCATCATTCACCCATGCATTCCCCACGCCGGCCACAAGTTCCTTTTCCCCGTTGTTGTCAACATGCTAGGAGCACCCATCCTCATAGACTTTGTGTGGGGAATTGAAGTATGCCTCCATGTCGTCCTTGGATTTGAAGACTTTCCTCCTCGAGACATTTTTCTCTGGCACAATCATGCAAGTCAGCCAGACCTTGCGCGAGTGGACTCTTCTTGTTTTGGCCATATCTGACATTCACAGGAAAGCCTTGCATTGACAGAATGTAAACAAAAAGGGGCGGCCCAATATCGGGAATGACTGAAAGGGCTATAGGAACACTGTGACGGGGGTAGTCATACCCTATATAGTAAAATATTTGCAAAATTATTTCCATGCAAACTTTATTGGAACCCTTGTAGGAACACCTTTAGCATAGAATCCCATAAGTAAGTTACAAGTGAAAAACACACATGATTATTCAAGTTATGGGTAATCAGCTTTTTATTATTTAGCTGATACGCTACCTGTTTTGACCCCCCTGTCACAGAGTTGCATTGACAGAATGCAGGAAGTAATTCGGGAATTACTCACATTTCCGGCCTGGATTCTGTCACTTTGAAGCTATTGCAGAGGCTGGTGTGGAGTCTCCACTATGATGTGTTCACCCTGAATGAACGGGTTGTAATTCTTCAATGCCCACACCGTTGCCAGGAGTGCCTTCTCACAATAGCTGCCTTTTTCCTCCACAGAGGATAAAGTATTACTTGCATAGGAGATCACTTTATTGACCTCGTCATGATTTTGTTATAATACTGCAGTCAAGCATGTATTTGAGAACCCTGTCCCCAAGAGTAACTCCTTGTTTTGACAGGGTAGGCTAGGCAAGGCACTTGTGAGAGGCTTCTTTTGAGTTGTCTTAATGCCTCGGCATGTTCTGGAACCCAATCCCACTTGACCCCCCATTCAACAGATGGATCAGGGGTCTTGTGATCTCTGCGTAATCCTCAATGAACTTTCTGCTGTAAGTAGTCAGTCCAAGGAGGCTCCTTAGCTCCCGCAGAGTTGTGGGGTCTTTCAGTTTCTAGAGGGCTTCTACTTTCTTTTCCTGGGGACAGAGACCCTCAGGAGTTATCTCATGCCCCAGGAAGTTGACACGGGTCCTGCACCACTATGCCTTTTGGAAATATATTTTCGCTCCGGCAGCCCTCAACTGTGTCAGAATATAACGGATCTTCGCTATGTGTTCCTCCACAGTTGAGCTTTTGATTAGGACATAATCTACATAGGCTAGGTTACCCCTTTCACCCAAGTAGGGCATGGCCTTATGCAAAAATTAATTGCCGGAGTTAATGTATCCGAAGGGAGTCCTGGTCCAAGTGTACTGCTGCCCCCCGAAGGTAAAGGCCATCTTGTATTGGTCCTCCCTACTGACAGGTACAGTCCAGTACCCTATTGGTCAGGTCAATGGCAGTGTATACCTTTGACCCCTGGATCTGGGCCAGCCAATGGTCAATATAGGGAAGAGGCCATCGGGAAGCGTAGACCCATTTGTTTAGCTCCCTCAGGTCAGCACAGAGTCTCCACTGGCC
Organism: Ambystoma mexicanum; assembly: GCF_040938575.1. Lineage (NCBI taxonomy): Eukaryota > Metazoa > Chordata > Amphibia > Caudata > Ambystomatidae > Ambystoma > Ambystoma mexicanum. The sequence goes on along the minus strand of NC_090926.1, from coordinate 830,042,692 downwards.
GTTTGGTTTAAAAATCCCCAGCACCGGATTATTGAAGGTGCTGTGGACTCGACAAATTATCCGTGGGACTCAAGGTTCTTAATTATTTCTATAGGGGACTCCATGGATGTGAGAGGTAAGCGGTATTGCTTCACAAACGCTGGAGTCATGCCAGGGTCAATGGGAATTGTTATTGTATTGATTTCGGTGCAACCACAGTCATATGAGTCCACTGCAAAGAGATCCTGAAAATCTAAGAAAACTTGTTTCAATTTTTGCTTTTGCTACAGAGTCTCAAAGGCATCAGCTAGGTTGACTCTCTCTTCAACCATCTGCCTGAAGCCCGGAAAGATTTCTGGTTTGGCTATCTCATTAGCCTCCTCCAGCTGGTTGGAGAAGTCCCTGATTTGGACTGATGGCTTCAGGTGGGGAAGGCAGTCCTGGTGGACTTGAAAGATCACCTCATCCCTCCTGAAGTCACAGGTCACCTCTTCCTTACCATAAGGGCAGGAAGAGTACACCAGGATATTCCCCCCATTCCGGGTGAAGATCCTGTCTGGTGTTGTGTCATTGTTACTATCACTGTCAAAACAGTCATTGGGGATTGGTCCTATCAGTTCATTACCTAAATCTATGGAAAAATGTTGGTCATCAACCGCCATTCCAATAATGGTGCATGCACACAGAGTGATACTCCTAAGGTTGCTGTAATCCACCACTATTGGAATTGTGTTGTGTTCTGTATTGACTAATGGTGTTGGGTTTAACCCCAAACCTTGCTGTTGGAAATGGACATTGAGGTGAACATTTGCGTCAGGATTTTGCAGTTTCTGTCCTCTTTTAATTTTTACTTCAAGTGGGAATTGTCGGGTCCATTCTGGGATGGTGGCTTCCTCTCCAATCTGAACTTCAACTGCATATGGCAGCAGTTGAGCAGACCAAAATGCTTTCTCTGGATCATCAAAGTCCATGGGATTACCCGCTAATCGGGACCAGGCTTTGAAGTTTATTAGGTCCAAACTAATGGCAAACTGATTGAGAATGTCACTGCCTAAATAAAATGCAGCAAGGATATCTCGCACGACCCAACAATTATGAACTATGCAGGAGATGTTTGGAATTGGGTGTTTCCAGGTCAATTTCCCATTTGTCTATCAATTTAAAGGTGGGAATGGCTGGATCTTTTGGAAGTTTTCGGAACATTTTTCGCTGGTGAAGTTCTTACCATTGTTCACGCACACTCGGGCGAGAACAGAGTCCTTCACCCCATTTAACTGAATAGGATGAACAACTGTTCTCAAATTTTCTGAATATCAATTAAGCTTTGAGCTGGTTTCTCATCATTTTGGACTATAGAAATGGAATTTTCTGATTGTGAATTTGTATAGAATTTCAGAGTATTTCCTTCCAGTGTGGAATGGCACTTGAAACTGGAAGGAAGGTTGATTTTCAAAAATAGAGAGGACTTCCCATTTGCATACTGCAATTACTGTCACATCAGGGTTTTGGTTGTTTTGAAAATGGAATTCAATTTGGTCAGGTTTTTGTTCAACCATGTGGCATGTGCCATTTAGACTAACATGGTAGGCGCTATGTTTTAATTTTATTGGTCGGTTAGTCTGGATCCAGGGGACCTTGTTTACACAATCTGTTATGGGGGACAATCTACGCAGGATGTCATTCCCCAGTAAACATGGTGTGCCCTCTGGAGTCACAACTCTGACCGGGTGTTTCACCTAGTGTCGTTCAATTTTAATGTCTTCATTCGCAGTCCCCTCGACAGGAATTTCATTCCCATTGAAGTTCTGAAGTTCTCCAGGAAAAGGGGTGAGAGAGATCTGGTATCTCTCCCCCTTTCTGAATTCAGCTGATCAAAGGCCCTTTTTGACAGAGGAGTGGCTTGGGATCCAGTGTCCACCAGTGCCAAAAATGTGCATTGCCCCTGTATTTGAAACAGGGCATACAATCTTACCTCCTTCTCCTCAAGGGTGCAAAGATAATGTGCATTTTGGGCCAATTGGTGGGTTAATTTCTTTACTCTCGATTCTAACAGAGGGGTAGTTTGGGCAGGATTCTGTTTGGGAGCTTGGGAATCTGTAAGGAAAAGGTGACAGTTGGATATTGGGGAAGTTTTGGGCTCCCCTGGTTCTGATTCTGGGCTGCCCCCCCCTTTTGGAGCCAGAATTGGTTTGGGCAAGGTGATTTCCTGGCTGGTCATTCTGGGGTACAATGATGGGTGGTTTTAACTCAGTCCCCACATTTACCCAGTCTTGATTAGGATCTCTCGGGACCCATTTTTTTGTGGGAGTGTTCCCCCATCTGTGTAGGAAAAGATCCTTTTCCCAGAGTCCTCTGAGGACCCCTCTCCTTCAAATTGGAACCTCCTCTACAAAATGGGTCTTTTTAGGCCATTTATTTATCCTACCCGCCCTCTGTTCCTTAGGTTGCAGACTTTCGTGGGCAGGAGATTTTAGTTTCGGTTCCTGGGTTTCCAGGGGCTTTTCACAAGAGGGGAAGGAAGCTCACTCTAAGGCTTTACATCGCCCTTCCCCCTGTGCCTCCTCCCTTGGAACCGGTGGGTTGTCATGGTTCTCTCCCCATCATTGCTCTGGAGTACCAGACCGTTGGTTTGAGGGGTTCTGGGCCGTCATGTTCATCTGAGGGTTCTGTTGAGCCCTCAACATGCAATCCAGATCCTGTGACACGTTCTGAACCTGCCGCTCCAGTTGGGACACCTGCTCTGGCTGATACGCGGGTCTCTTGTCCATCCTAGGTGGATCACGGGAAGGGTAATTGTCCCTTCTCCCATAATACCCTTAGTTGGGATAGTTCTGGTAACCCTCCATCTTTGGCCTCCACTCTCCTGGATTGGGCTATCTGGGCTCAGGAAAGTGGGGAAAGCAAGGAGGGTTATTTTGGGGGTTAAAGTTTGGCGGGTACCGGGGAAAGAAGCTCAACCTGGTATTTGGGGGGTTATTGCCCTCCTGGGGAGAGTTAGGAGGGAAGTTTCCTGGGTTAGTAGCCACCTGGTTGGATCCCCCCCTTCGGCTGGGGGAGTCCACACATAGCCAAGGATGGGTCGGTTGCCCTTGTAGTGGGGGTTAATATAATCAGGGGAGTTAGGGTTCCCATTTGTGGGGTTACCTCCCTGACTACCTGTTTGGGACTGGCCCGAGGGTCTTCTGGGTCTTTGGTTAGGAGGATTTTGCACTGGAATATTTTTAGGCCCCCCATCTCCAGATCTAAAATGGGGGCAACCTTCACCACCGCCACCTTAGCAGCAGGGGTGTTAGCTGGTTTGGGATTTTTATTTGTATTTTTATTCTCTACCGGTTTCTACACTTCATAAATACGAGTCACCTGTTCAATGACCCAGTCTAGTGATCTCTTCTCGTGAAAGTCCCTCACCAGCTGGGTCATGATGTATTTAGGGAGTGCATGAAAGAAAGTATTAATGAACTCCCTACTGTCTGTGTGCACCCTACTGGTTGTCTGCGCAAAGGCACATTTTAATTCTTGCACAAATTCTTGTGGGTCCTGGTCTTCCCCACATTGCAGGTTGTAGGCCGGCATGCTGGCCTCTTGGGGGTTCCTATGTACAGAAAAATGTTTTAAGATGGCCGCTCTATAGGTGGACCATCTTGAATGGTTCTGATCCTCCAGCCCCACAAAGAAGCTGGAGTATTCAGGGGAAGATGTCCATTTGACATAATGAATGCAACTCTGACTATCTTTCAAATGGAAAGTATCCATCATTTGCTCGTATAACTCGAGGTGCTCCCAAACTAAATACTTGGCATTTTTACGATAGGGAGTTATGACGATCCTAATTGCCTTGATCTGTTTCAGGGGATCTTTAAGGAGAGCCTTCTTAATGTTGTTGGCTTTTTAGTCTTAGTCACCCAGGTCCACTCATCCTCTGACTCGGAAGCACTGCTACAGGAGGTGGCTCTCTGATCATCTAGGCAAAAAGTGATTCTGCGAGCTTGGGAATGGCTTGCAGAGTGTGGGGTCCTAGTTTCTTGAGACCTGTTGCGCTCAGAATAGTCTTCTGACTCTCCCTTGCTCCCAGGATTGGTGCCCCCACTGCCCTAGCTGGGAAGAGGTCTTTAAGATACTCTTTGTGGGCCTACTTTCACAGAGTTCCCCACCAAATTTTACAGACTGATCCTTTGGTAGGTGGTATTTTTGAGGATCCAGTTCCCTGATTTTCCACTCACTGGAGTCTTCCTGATCAGAGAGGCTAGCCCTAACATTTGAGAATCTGTACAAAGTTGCCCGCCCATCCATTTCTGGGAGGCGCTGATCAGTCAGTCCCATGTTTCCCTTTCTGCTGAAGTCTACCATCCCCATGGCTCTTGGATCATATGAGCCAGTGGACATGATGGTGGCAGAGTCCATGGTACTAAAGTAATTCGAGTCCCTGATTACAGGGGCCCTGATGTTATGTTCAGGGGTCTCTCTGTCCCTTCCTACCTCTTCTCTTTCAGCCCCTATTCCCTTGTGACATGCCGAAATCTGACCATTTTGCTCCTCTATTAAGGCCTTACTGGTCTCAATGATTTGCTCTTGCATGGCTATATGTTTGTGGAGCCTATAATTCTTTTCACAGAGAGCCTCATTGTCTCTCTGTGCTTCCTGGCTGGATTGGAAATACTGGGCCAATTTTTGCTGCAGGAGACTCACCTCTTGAGTTTTGTCATTATTGGTCTGAGTGTTCTTTTCCAGAGCATCCTCCACCCGCCTGGTGTACTCTAGTAGCTTCTCATAGTCAGTTTTAACTTCACTAAACTCCTGAAGGGCCAGCTTTCTTTTCTCTAACTCTGTTTTTTAAATGCACTGGACTTCTAGCGCTCCTCATTAAATTCCTCTTGAGAGTGGATATCTTTAATAATTCATTTATTATGTTCCTCTTTCAAGGATTCTATGTGGTTCTGTAATGTGACTATCTATTCTGCGTAGACTCTATTATAATTTAATTGATGCGCCAGTTTCTCTTGACTCTGTTTTAATCCCTGTTTTAAAGAGTCAACCCTTTCCTGATTCTCATCTTGCAGTGTTTGTAATTTGGTATCTTGCTCTGCATTCTTTTGCTGTAAGAGAGCCAGATCTTCTTTTAATTTGGTAATATACTGCCTAGCCTCTGATTCTGATTCTTGGCTCTTCTGGAGCCTTTGCTCTGCAGAGTCCAGATTAGTTTGGATTTTCTGCAGTGTTTCTCCTTGCTTCTTTGCCAGAACTATAATGTCTGCATGCTTTTCTTGTATTATTCCTATGTGGAGGTACAGGTAGGCCGCTATTTTGGCATTTTACACTTCTCCTCTTTTATTTTTGGGGCCATGTACAGTTCGCTAAGTGCTTGGTGCAGTGAACCCTTGTCCTGCCATGTATTTAGGTCTATGGCAGTGCCTTGTTCTTTTATTTCCAGTAACCATACCTTTTCATCCTGTTCGGGCCAATCAACCTGACAAACAGTTTGTGCAGGGTGTGTTCCCTAGAAATATTAATCTCTACTGGTATTGCCATTTTAGAAATATCAATTTCCTTCTGACTTTTTGGAGTATTTCTTTTGAGAGGTGATTGTACAGTGTAGCACAGTATGCCAAGCCAGCAAGGCGTCTGTACCCTGCAGGCTAGTATGCTGTGCATGACTGTCACGGGTGGTATCTCAAATTCAGAGTCACGGCACAAGTCCCCAAGCTGTTAGGGATTTCAATCAGGCACACACCCAGGTCTCGCCTAGCATGTAGTGCGCAATGAAACCCTTATTTGATTTGTGCCTATAAGTTCAATATTCTGAATGATATACCCCTCATATCATACCCATCTCAAAATACCCCCTCCCCCCAGGTCACACTGAACCAGGAATCAGGCTAATTTGTAAAGGTACATATTTATTTTTGAACGGATAGCGTTTAGGTTAATAGTCCCCCCTGCAAAGTACTAAAGTACAAATGAGCAATCCTACACAAATGTGAGTAATCAGCAGGTATTCAGGAATGAAAGACAATGTCTAGAGTTTAAATTTAGTCTTCCCTCCCCGAAACAAGAGAGAAAACTGTTTTTGGAAAATGACACTTTTAAATTGACAGATGACAATTGCTTTGTAAAATAATGCAAAAGGGTGCACAAATTCTTAAATGGGTGAGGATTCTAAGGAAAGCAACACTAAACCGGTCCTAACACGCATGAGCTATAATATATACAACAGCACACACTTTAGATCAGGATGGGATGGAAGAAGCACTTTGAAATGGGAAAAAGACACTTGTAAACTTTTGAAACTGCACATTTGCGGCAAACTTTTACTATGCGATACTGGAGAAAAACGGGTCAAATGCACTGTACCAGGATGTAGCTAAGGGTCTTAGGTATCAGTGAGAGTTGAAATTTCTTTTCTATCTTTAAAATTGATAATGGGCCTCATTACAACTCAGGCGGTAAGGGGTTTACGGTGGCGTAAACAGCGCCGACCCTTACCGCCTGAGTACGAGGTCCCTTAGCGCCATGGCGGATTTAACACCTGCTTTTAGCAGGTGTTAAAATCCATGGCGCTAAGGGACCATGGAGTTAATTACGCCACCGTAATTTACGGTGGCGTAATTAACACCTTCCCCACTCCCATTATGCCCTATGGGGCAAAAATGGGAATGGGGAAGGGTAAATGGGGATTGGGGACTTACCGCCCCGCCAACCTCGGAATGGGGCGGTAAGTCCGCCAACCACCATGGCGTAAACGTAGTTTACGTCATGGTGGTAAAGTCACGGCCCAGGCGGTAACTTACCGCCTGGGTCGTAATGAGGCCCAATGTTATGGAGGTTTTAGTAAGAGGCGTTTTTGTAAAATAGGCACAAAATGAAGCAGAAGTTCGGTTTTAAAAATGACAGATCAGTTTTATTACATTGTATTAATGACTATGAAAAAGAGGAGGCCACACATGAATCTTCACAGTTACATGGCCAGATCAACCATTCACGTGGTGGATACTCAATTTCTTTCTGGGATTTACTTTAGTTGCTCAAAATCACCAAGGAATTATGGTTTTGCAACACAGATGAGAAAAATCAGCGCAAGAAGGATTCTAATAATACTAGGGTTCTGAATTTAAAGATGGGATGGATTGAGATTGGGATAATACAATGCAGATATACTATGGGTCACTGTTATTCCTATTAATTCTTACAGTCCTTTGTAATTAAATTGGAATGTCCGGTTCTGGTCATTGGATCTATTCAGGTCTACCAGTAACAGGGCCCTTCTGGAGGGATTGGGTCAGCAGCGCGGTTCTGGTCAATTTTGGACTGCACCTCAGACTGGATTTGGATGGGCCCTTCTGGTCACTGGACACGGCAGATTACAGGATGCTAGTTTCAGCGGGCAAGCCTTAATGGTAGCAAGTCAAGCTGAATCAGAATTATTCTTTTAAGTTTTGGATGTTTTTAAATTGGGTCTAGCTGGCAAGAGTACAGGAATGCTAAAATCTAGATTCTGCAAGGAAATCTGGATCTTCAAAGAAGTGTGGAGTCAGCTACAAGATGTAGAATTCTGGAACAAGGTGCTGCACGGAAATCTGGAAGGGTTCTGGAAGCAGTGTGTACCTATGTGTTGTGAAGTTCCTATATTTATACTATCAAATGCCATCCCCAAGTTTATGGTGTGGGTAGAATTACAAAATACGCCCCCACATCTGTGTGTGTCTGCAGGCACATGCTTTGTCCTGGTTGGTGGTCTGAACAGAGCTGTCATCTTTATGATGCGATTTAGGAACTCCCACATTGATTTTGACTACAATTTATCTTTCCCATAAATACACATTTTTACAATTATGCCCTTTACTAAAATCAGACACATGCAGTACATTTTTCGTGGTTTATCCTGGCGTCCAATTCCCATCTCGGTGAGAGCTGTCTTTCTCATTCTATGGGATTTCATCATTTTAAATCATAACAGTTTGGATTCATAATTTCTAATTTGGTACACCTCTGGGCGCTTATCAGTGGATCATGTACATACAATGTTAGGCTTGCAACATTAATAGTTCTGCTACCATAAGGATTTTTTCATAACTTTGGTTCCTTAAGTGGTACAGATTTATCAATGTGTTAAAAGCATTGGCCTAACATTAGGTTAACATCTACCAATTTTTAGATGTATACTCCTACAGGTTGCACAGTTATATAGTTTCAAACTTAATCACAAATACAAATTTAAACACCAAGAAGTTCAGAGTTTTTTTTCTCCTTTCAACAAACAACAGCTGTCAGATCTCTTTAATCAGGGTGGGGTGTTGAGGGAAACATCATGTTCCTCCCCTGCAGAGCCTGTCTTTTGTTCTTGGCTGATCCACAAGACGATTGTCTGATGCAGTCTTATTGTGTTCCTTGTTGTCATTATGAGGGATCCATTAGCATCACTTAAGCCTTCCTATATCAGTTGAGTGTCAAGCTGAAATGTGAATCTTTCCCAGGCTGGGCTCTCACTTCAGAATTAAATAGTTGATTATCTCCAGACTGGGTTCCTTTAAATTAAAGTCTTTTCATTTCACACATATAAAATATAAGCACAGTTTATAAGGGATTTGGGCATTTAAAATATTTAGTCCTTCGCAAACATGCTTTAAATAGGTGAATTTTGCCATTTTAATCAGGAAACAGAAACACTTTTAAACTGGGTTTGACAGCTAATTTTCTGATGCAGCTGTTAGTCGGTTAGGCCTGGATTCCTCTGACTGCGCTGGAGAATCTATGATTTCAGCACACTTTTCTTTTTAATAATTCACTGGGAAAATGACTGAATTTAGCGCTAAAAAAGCACTTTGAAGGTTGCCATTGATTTGGAACCTGTATTTAAGGGCATTTTCGGATTTTAGCCCACTTTTGTGGCCTTGGTTCATGTGACAGGTAACAACACCCACTGGCATTCTCTCGCAGGGAGTTCTTGCTTTGACATCAACTTTGCCTGTGTGTGGCAGGGTGTGCAGCTCTTTTGTGGTTTATGAGCCATGTGCAGTTTTGCAGAGTTGGCGCACACAGGGTTATCACCTCCATTTTGGCAGTTTTCTTTCCCCCATTGGCAAAGGGATGTGGTGTGGCGCATTGGCATGTGTTGAAATATCCCACAGCATGCTATGGAGGAGATCAGACTTGATCAGACTTGAACCAAGAGGAGTCAGTGTTGTTAACACAGGAATTCATAAAAATCCATCTGAACATATGGGATTGATTGCCCCTAGATCTGGGTTAGCATTGAGAGGGATCCAGGTATTGGAAGGGATTATCAGGGTGAAATAAAGTTAATTCTTATCAGTAGTGTAGAGAAAATGTCACCAATACATAAAGGGGATCAAGTGGCACAACTGATTATCATCCCTGTAAAATTATCCATGGTAAAAAAAAAAGGAGAGCCGCCTACAGTGGTAACTACACGTGGGGACAAAGGTTTTGGCTCATCAGACAAAATGGTTCTGGGAGAAAAAGTTTGGATTGAGAAACCTAGTGGCCTGCTAGTTCCTGCTGATGTAATTGCCACAGGAGAGAATCAGGTAATTCTAGTGATGGAACCGGGATAGAGGAAATGGAGCCACATTCCCATTGACAAATGTTATTTATGTGAGTGATATCTTGTTTTTATTTTGTAATTTCTTTTTCCCAGACCCTGTTTGTGATGTGTGCACTTGCGGATTTGTATGGAATCCATTCGGAAGGGTCCAGGGACATGCAAGAAGATGTGGCAAATGTCTCCATTGTACAAATGACTCCAATGATCCGAATGACAAATGACGACTTAGATGTTGCCACGTTGCCTAACACTGATTTTGCTGCACTGTCCCGTGGTTTGTCGAGAAGACATCGTGACCATGTGCGTGATGTTTTGCCCTCTTCCGTAACTTCCATGTTTTTGTGCAGCATGGCTATGCTATGATTGACAGGCAACCTTAGGATATGAGGGCTTTTCTAGCCCATTGAGTATTGAACATCTCACGCTTTTGCCTGGCTGATGTTCATGATGCTTTGAACTTGTTTTCGACATGTCTTGTGGCCGTACCAACGCCAGCACCTGTGCTGTGACACATTTTCAGAGTGTTTCATAATGATTCTCTAGTTGAGGATTCCGATGTGAGGAGTTCTTTTTCCATGTATGAGTACTGCAAGTTTTGTTTTGACACTGATGGAGGAACATGACGCGTATTGCCACTTATGGCATTGCTCCAGCCAATGTGTGTCATATTATGTCTTGTGATCCTCGTCACGTTGGCAAATGCCAGCAATTGAACTTGACGAATGGAGTGACCTTCACTGACTTTGAGAAACATTTATATACAGCGCATGCTATGATGTTTCAAATTCAATGTTGTGTAATTTTACTGTTGTGGCTGCCAGCCATCTTCAACATGTGAAAATTCAGACAGGTTGGCTATTTTCCTGTGATAATTTTACATACTCCTACATTCCTGAAATATTTCTGGTCGACGATGTACTTTGACAGGGCTTGGTTTGATGATGTTTCCACTATGATCTGCTATTCATCGTGCTTCCGTTCATCATATTGGCCTATCGCCAGGTTGTGATTCTAATGTGCATCTGTTATCTGAACCTGAGGTTTTAGCGCTTGCATTTTCCTTGGTGGGTGTGTGGGGGTTAGCTGGTGGTGGTTATAAATCCTTGATTAGATTCGCGTGTGTAGTGGTTTAATGGCTTAATGAAACCTCTCAGACATTGAAGAGCTGCTTTTAAACAGTAGAGATTTTAGGAAGGATATTTAGCAAAACAGGGCTGCTGTAGATTATTTGTCTTTGAAGCATAATTTGGGTTGCAATATTGTTGAGGGGATGTGCTGTTTTGATTTGAGTGGCCTTTCCCTTTCTATTGAGAAACATATTTGTGACTTGAATGACCTGATTTACCAAGTAACTCAAGATGAGAGCAATAGCTGGTGGGATCATATGTTTTTGTGGATTCCTGAAGCATTGCATTATGCTTTTGTTTGTATTTTTATGGTTGTTATTATTTTTATTGTTTGTTGTTGTATTTCTTGTGTTCCTAATTTAGTAGGGATGTTTTGTCGATTTCAGAAGCCGTCATTTTTTTCATTGGGATATGATTGTTGATTTCCCAAGTGGTGGATTGTAGCGCATGTGCGAACATGAGCTAAACAACATGTCGCCGGTGCGCCGCCATTTTGGACATTTCATCCCAAACCACAATGAAAGTCTACTTTGCTGCATGCTCAGCAAGGATGCAGACATAGTTTCTGCAGCATTTGCAATATTTTAGCATGAAGTAGATGAGTTCACTATGTAGGATAGTTTGTGCATTGTTCACTCAAGGATGAGCTGAGGGGGAGTCAGAGATGTGCATTTGCATTGATAAGGGGTTCTGGGAACGAGGGCACAAGAGACGAGCTGGGTTTTTCCACTGTCTGGATTTTTCCACTGTTGCCTCTAATACTTGCTGTCTGTGCTACGGCCAGGGGCAATTGGTAACATATGAGGGGTGGGGATTTGCCCCCCTTAAGAAGAGAGGGATCCTGATGACAAGACAGAGAATTGGAACCCCGGGAGAGGAAGTCTCTCTGGGAGGGAGGACGCTCAACTCCAGACCCTGTTAGTTGAAGAAATATCTCTGAGCCTACCTACCTTGGTGGTGTTGCTGTGGCTGAGATGAAGCTTTGTCCTACAACTGCCCCAACAGTGATGTATACTTGTGTTTGTTCTTGCTCCTTTATCTATATATAACCAGTTCAATTTATCGTATAGTTTTATATATGCTTAGAACGTCTGAAATAAAGGGCCTGTAGCAAGCAATTACTTTCTAATTACTGGTCTAAGTGCACGTTATTGCCTTCTTGAGTCCTGAAAAGCAAAACAAGCACCAAGAGAAAATCATGGGTTTGGTAGTTCTTTATCACTGTTGGGAATGTACCAAAGGCTAAAGCTACCAAAGTGAAATTCACTGAGTGCAACATCGTGAGCTACCTTGACAGTACCCATATGGGATCACCTCCATGCGCTGCCACTCCTAATTCAACCACTGCAATGCAATGCTCTCAGAAAAGCTCTTCCTTTCTTAGTAAGTAGTAGGCTCCCTTCCCCTGCCTCATCTTCCTCAACTAGTACTGAAACCAAACAGCCTACTTCTGTAAAACACAAAATCCAACCAGCTATCTTGTAAGCAATAAAAGAGGATGTTGATCCATATCTTTCGATGACAACAGTCCTCTTTATATACTGCAACACACTACTTTGCAGGGGGGAGCAATTTCGAAGTGCATTTAAAGCTGTAATCAAGGAGCATGAGAAACACAGCCCCCTACCTTAGATGTAACACACATGCAACATCCTCCCCTGTGCACCTGCCCCTCCATATCAGTGCTTGGTGCCTCTTCCCTCATTTCCTTTCCCACCTAATGTTATACCCTGTCCTTCAAATGAAAATGAATAAATAAAAAAACAACAAAAATGGTTTCTTTATGAATCACCTTTCACAGTTAAAAAATAAAAATAAAAATCTTATGGGGCCTCATTACGACCCAGGCGGTAAGTTACCGCCTGGGTCGTACCTTTACCGCCATGGCGTAAAATACATTTACGCCATGGTGGTTGGTGGATTTACCGCCCCATTCCAACGTGAGTGGGGCGGTAAATCCCCATTTCCCATTTACCCTTCCCCATTCCCATTTTTGCCCCATAGGGCATAATGGGAGTGGGGAAGGAGATAATTACGCCACCGTAAATTACGGTGCAGTATTATCTCCAAGGTCCCTTAGCGCCACGGATTTCAACGCCTGCAAAAAGCAGGCGTTAAACTCACCATGGTGCTAAGGGACCTTGTATTTAGGCTTTAACGGTCGGCGCCGTTTACCCCTTAACGCCTGGGTTGGAATGAGGCCCATAGACTCCATCTACTTTACATTTCTTGGTAAAGTACATAGGGCCTCATTACACGGATGGCGTTAGGGATTTACCGGTACCGGTAAAATACTGGTACCGGTAAATCCCTACCGCCTTACTACGAGGTCCCTTAGCGGGTTGGGGGATTTAACGCCTGCTTTTTGCAGGCATTAAAATCCAACCCACTAAGGGACCTCGGAGCTAATTACGGCACCGCAAAATTGCGGTGCCGTAATTAGCGCCTTCCCCATTCCCATAGAGCCCTATGGGGCAGAAATGGGAATGGGAAGGGCAATGGCGGAATGAGGATTTACCGCCCCTCCAACCTTGGAATGGGGTGGTAAATCCCCTTTCCGCCAAGGCGGTGCCGGTATTTTACCGGCATGAGCCATGGCGCTAATAGCGCCATGGCTCACCGCCTTCCGTGTAATGAGGCCCATAGACTCAATAAGATTTTACAACATTTTCCATTCACATTTTGTGTTATGCTAATGGGAATAATGTGGCGTTCATCCCCCCTTCCAGGTACTGAAACGGGGGGTAATAGCCCACCAGCCCAAGCTATCAGCCCAAGAGAAGCAAGGGCAGATAACAAGGGCTCCGAGCCATTATCCCCTGTTACAGCCCCTGCAATAAGGGTTGAAGGCCATTAGCACCCAGGGTTGCCAAAGCAATGTCCACTGTAGGAAGGAAAATCCTTTTCTAAGATGGCCACAATGGAAGGGGAAGGTGGGTCTCCGTACGGAGCCTCTCTTCCCTTTGTATGCGGCCTGCAGAAGGCAAAGAGAGAACCCTATGACCATTTTACCACAAACACATTTTATTTTCCCGTTCAATCCTATTGCAATTTCGAAAAACTTTACCACATGGCCGGTCCCTGGTGGTCATGGCCAGTAACCAGGTTGTCCGGGTCATGTCCTTATGCCATAACCCAGACAATCTGGCCACTGCCCATGGCCACAGGCTATTCCTCAGTCACCAAAGGTATATCACTATTTTTTGTACCTACATTATGACACTTATCAAAAAATAAACACAGACACATTTGCAAAACAACGCTTTCAGGTCCTTGCAAATGCTGCTTACATGAGTTTGCTGGAAATATTTTTTCAAAAGTGTCCAATTGTACGTACATACAATAGTCATATAACTTAGTCCCCACTTAACAAAATCCATTCAGGCTTTGCACAAATATTCAAGAATGGGTCTCTAATCTTTGCTTTTTACCAACCCTGTAATACCCAAATAAGCATAGATGCACCCGAACATCTAATATGTTCGTGGACATCACAGGACTGCCCCAGAATGTTCACGGACATCAGAGAAGAAAAATGCCTGTCTTCCGGCTTCTTAAGACCATATCCCATCTCATCCTCATCAGCCCTCAACTCCCCAGAGATTGTTTCATTAGTTTGACAAGTGCAATGTTGTGTTTTTTAATATGTTTTTTCCGCGATGTCCGTAGACACCGGCCACTGTCCAACGAATTTCTACTGACCAATCATCAGGCATGCCCGAAGTCCCAGACATCACACTGCCCTCTGGACCAATTAGAGGCCCATCCACAGAGCGAACAGGGAACTGAGTTTGCGGACTGAACCCAGATATCACAATTTTTTTTTAACCTACATTTTGATTGTTTTAAAAATAACTATTGCACAGATAAAATCTGTCCAACACTTTGGGCGTTGATGTAAGCACACTTTTTTTCCATCGTGTCTATGGGAAACACCACACATTTTGGGACATACTCTATAACTTTGTCTCCTTCTTTATGAAACCTCATCAAACTTCGCAGGATCAATCTGACTGGGCATATACATTTTCTGCAAAGTTTTGTTAGTATTCGTTCAGGGGCGCCAAAAAATTGCTCTTCCTATGGGTTGAGCAACATAACCATAACTACAGGGCCACTGTAATATATATATACGCGGTAGTTATGGTTAAGTTGGTGTTTCCATAGAAAGAGCATTTTTTGGTTGGCTTATAACTTCGCTCCCACTGGACGAATTCTGCAAAGTTTGGAGAGGTTTGGTCCGGGGGGGGGGCAGCAAAGTTATAGGGGGGTGCCAAAACTTTTGTTTTTTTCCCAGACATAATGGGAAAAAACTTTGCGCACGCCTACAGCCCAAACCGTTGTACAGATTTACACCAAATTTGCGGCAGGGGCGGGGGCTTGGTCCCGAAAGCGTGCTTTTGCAAATTTGGTGTAAATCCGTCCAGTAGTTTGTTTTAAAATGACCAAAATTTAAGGCAAAAAAATGTGTGATATCTCTGTTCGCTCCGCGGACTGACTTCCCGGTTCGCTCTGCGGATAGTGCCCTGATTGGCCGAGTGGCTTGCGTGATGTCTGCCGACATGCAACGTGTTTGCTGATTGGACGGCCTGGTGCGTGAAGCACGTCAGATTTTCTGTGGCGCCCGCCATCTTGCATTCGCGGATGACCGCGGACAGCGCAGTGAAACTTTGATTAAAAATTGTATTTAATGGAGTGTGTTGGTGTGTAAGAGTGGTTGGGGAGGGTGGGGGAGTATGAGATAGGGTCAATGTTCTGTTTTTTTATGTGCTAGACATTTTTGTTGTGTTCGATTTTTCTGCGGACAACACGGCTGTTCTGAAATGTTCGTAAATAAACAGAATGGATTCGGTGTCAAGTTGAAAGTGTTCTTAGAAGACTCGTGGGGTCCTGAAATGTTCGCAGGGGGTGTCCTGAAGACGTTGTCTGTATTGTTCGTTGTCAAGCTGAAAGTGTTCTAAGAACACTCGCAGTGTCCTGAAATGTTCGTACATAAAGAAAATGGGGGTGTTCTGAGGACGTTGTCCGTATTGATCGCTGGCAAGTTAAATGTGTTCTAAGAACACTTGCGGTGTCCTGAAATGTTTGAAAATAAACAAAATGGGGGTGTTCTGAGGACGTTCTCCATATTGTGTGCCTGCTTAGCTGTATCCAATGAGGGAATGGCACAGAGAATGAAGTGGAAATGGTAGAAGGGCTGTCTAAGAGTTACGCGGCCCGTGGACAGGGCATGCTACTTCCGGGGTTTTCCAGCAAATTCAGCATGGAAAGAAGACTGTAGGGATCAGCCAATCAGATGTTGAGGTTGTGGATTTGTGTTCAAAGAGACTGTGTGTAGTGAAGGTGGCAGAAGTGGAGAAAGTCAGGGTGTTGGTGCTTGGAGATATCTTTGTGCATGCTTTACAACAGTATGCTCAATGCAGGCATGTTGCAAAGAATTTTGATGTTAAAGGAGTGGAGGTGGTGTGGAGCACTGTGCCTGATTGCAATGTACAGGGAATTGTACAAGTTTGTGAAGATATGGGCAGGATGAACAGTCCCCATGTGGTAGTTTTGCACTATGGTGGTTTCCATTTGGGCTATGTCAGTGCCCCTACTTTGTTGGCAGATTTGGAACACTTGGTTCAAGCAGTAATGAACATCCTTCCAAATGCAAACAAAACGGACACATATTGATTCCTTAGAACACCCCCTAGTCAGTATATTTAGAACATTTCAGAACACCTGTGATGTTCGCAAACAAATCGAACACAAAAAGAACGTCTAACACATAAAAAACACAACTTTCATCCTATCTCATACACTCCCACCCACCTCAAACACTCCTACACACCAACACACTCTACAAAATACACATTTTGAACAAAGTTTCACTGCGCTGTCCGCGGACGTCCGCGAATCCAAGATGGCGGGTGCTACCGAAAAATCTGACGTGCTTCACGCTCCACGCCGTCCAATCAGCGAACACGTTGCATGTCCGCGAACATCACGCAAGACGATTGGCCAATCAGGACACTGTCCGCGGAGCGAACAGGGAAGTGTGTCCGCGAACCGAACACAGATATCACTAATCTTTTTTTACCTACTTTTTGGTCATTTTAAAAAAAACTACAGGATGGATTTTCACCAAATTTGCAAAATCACGCTTTCGGGACCAAGCCGCTGCTCCTGGTCCAAATTTGGTGGAAATCCGTCCAGCGGTTTGGGCTGTAGGCACGAGCAAAATTATTTTCCCATTCAGTCTATGGGAAAAAAAAAAGTTTTGGGACCCCCCCTATAACTTTGCCCCCCCGGACGAATCCTCACCAAACTTTGCAAACATTCAGAGTGACCCAAATACTTGTTTTGCAAAGTTTGGTGCGGATCCGTCCAGGGAGAGCGAAGTTATAAGCCACCCAAAAAGTGCTCTTCCTATGGAAACAGCAACTTAACCATAACTACATGGCCACTACCGTGGCCATGTAATATATACATAAATATATATATATATATATATATATATATATATATATATATATATATATATATATATATATATATATATATATATATATATATATTATGTATATATATATATATTCAAGGAAAAAACGGACGTTAAGATGAGAACTTAATGCAACAAATCCCTGGACATTCAGCTAAAGCCACCTGCTTAGCTTCAAAGCAGGGCTGACCCTGCTTAGTTTTAAAGCAAGAAAAGGGCTGACCCATTCCTCTAAGTAGTCTTGTAAGTTTGACTCATTTATGAGGCAACATGGCCTGAGGATGCTGGTGTATTCCTCACTTTGAAGCCAAGCAGAGTCTGTCCTGGTTTCTGCCTGAATGAGAGACCTGGATGGCAATTGAGTCACTGGCCACAGCCAGTGATTTTACAGCCCCAACATGACTATAGTAATATAAATATAGTAAAACAAATGTAACCACAGGTATTGAACTACACATACCCGCGGTTATCTGTAGTCCTTTGTACCCTCGGATATAGCTGAAACATAACTAAATGGTTCCCTGACACCCAGGCCATCTCCTAATACCCCCCTCATCTGTGCCTACTCCCTCTACTCCCCAGACAGCCTCCTCACCTCCCCTGCCCTCTCCCTTCCACCCCAGAGCACACACTGTTTCTGTGACACAGTTTGCTTTCAGATGCCTGCGATACACAGCTACAGAAAGCATTGTGTTGTAAACTCTGTCCCTGGACTCCCTTCAACTCCTAAATTTCACTCAGTGCTTTCTAGTCATCCCCCACCTATACACAGATGGCATTTGTATGTTTTTTGACCTGCAAATAGCTTTTTACTGCGTTTCATTTTTCTAGAGCTATAGCCGCGAATATTTCTTGCATCGAGAAAAAAATAAGATGGCGGTTGTTTCATTTTTGAAAACCATGATCCTGCAATGCTCCATGGGAGATATAACTATAATTTTTGGGGAAGAGGCCATCCCCTTCGCCGTCAAATTTTTAATTAACTACGGCACACTATAAACCCCAAACCATGCATGGATTGCAATCAATGCTTTGTGCCCAAGTTGTTTTGGACCTGGTCCAAATCCATCCAGAGGTTTAGGCTGTGCAAAATTGAAATGTTTTCTCTATGGAAAAAATGAATGTGAAATAGGCTGCACTTTTGGAGAAAAAAATATATTTTTGACGCTTAATAACATTTTTATATTTAACAAACCTTTACGAAACTTTGCAGTCTGGGGGGGGGCCGCAGACTTTTAATCCGTTACTCAAATCAAAGGTTATTAACAATAGACTTTTGAGGGTTTCCTATGTCTCTCCGACTCACCTTAACTATACTTAACTTAACTCACCTTTATATTTTAACAAACCTTTATGAAACTTTGCAGTCAGGGGGCTGGGGGCCCTTAGTCTTTTAATCCGTTACTCAAATCAAAAGTTATTAACAATAGACTTTTGAGGGTTTCCTATGTCTCTCCGACTCACCTTAACTATAGGGAGGCTATCTATAACAACAGGTTATTCTAAAACTAAGAAAACACAGCATTTGGAACTGCAGACTGTCTCCCATCCATTCAACAATCGGAACCAACCCTACTTAGCTTCAAAGCAAGAAAGGAGCCAGCCCACTCACGCCATGTTGCTGTAAGAAGGCTTATAACTTGTGCTCATTTAATAAGCAACATGGTCTGAGGGGGCCATCCGCTTCCTCACTTTGAAGGTAGGCTGTAAAAGGGCCAGTTTCTGCATGGATGGGAGTCCGTATGCCTACCGTGTCACTGGCCAGTGATTCTTCATACCAGATGTCACTGTAATTGTGAAAATATGCTTTTTAAAATACAAAATAAAACTATGCAACGTGTACAAGCCTACAGATTTGCTATGCGTAGTAATATGACATCTGTGAATACCAGAAAAACTATTGAAAAAAATGCATCCCTTCCCCTGGAGGCCCTCTACAAGTGTTCACCTCTTCTGCACCTGCTCCCCACACACCCATGATGGCCTCCTCACTTCCTCTGCCCTCTTCCATTCCCCCACAACACATGTTGTTTCTGTGACACATTTTGCTGTTAAATATCAGCTATTTGCGGCTTTTCTGTCCATAGCCAAGGCTACAGAAAAGCTTTGTGTTGGAAACTCAGTCCATAGAGCCCCTCTAACACCCACATTTCACTTGGAGTACTCTTACCTCCCCCACCTCTACCTTTTTGACATTTGAATGTTGTTTGACTTGTAAATAGCTTTTTTCCTGTGCTTCATTTTCCAATACTCTCGGCTATAGCCTCGGAATGATTTTCCGAAGTTTGATGCGGTTTTATCAACAGATCGCAAAGTTATATTGAGGGTCACAAAACTCTGGAAATCCTGAGAGACATAATGGGGCAAAAAATTGCTCACACCTACATGGACAGATTTGCACAAAACTTGCATGAGGATCGGAGGCTTGGTCCTGAAAGTGTTCTTTTGAAAATGTGGTGTACATTCATCCAGTAGTTTATTTTTAAAAATGGCAAAAAAGCAGGTAAAAAAAGAATTAGTGATACCTATGTCTGGACTGTGGATTAATTTCCTGGTTTGGTGTCCTTGGACACCTCTGCACCAATCAGGGGGTGGATTGGTGTTCGCAGACATTAAACACACATGCTGATTGGTTGATTAAAAATGTGAGCTGCGTCAAACTTTTTGAAACAGTTGCCATATTGGACCAACGTACCACAGCCTTTGTCTACGGGTAACGCAGTGAGAAACAACTCCGTAAAATACATTTGAGGTTATTTTGTGGTTGAAAGAGTGTCTGAGAATGGTGGGGTAGTGGAAAATAAATTAAGATGGAGCCATTTTGATAGGTAAAAACGGCCATGCAGGTGCCACCGAGTCCGCATCCAATTTCACTGTATGCAACCATATTTGGAGCTGCGTACACGGGTGAACATGTGATGCCATACACAAACACGTATCCACAACTCTATTGGGATTGGGAGGGGTTCTGTGTTTTCATACATTTACACATATTTTGTTAAAGTAGTGTTAGTAATATATGTGTGTTTGGAATAAAAATATAGTTGTTAGTTGTTGCTGAAGTTGTTATACAATAGCTTAAGTGTATAGTTGTGCCTGTGGCGAGGTTATAACCTGGTTGAAGAGTATAGTTGTGACAGTGGTTAATGTGAATATATTTGGGGACATTGGTTGTATAGTTGTGGCGGACAATAGTAAAACCAAATGCGGTGACTCTTGTTATTTGAAGGTGTATTGTGTGTATTGATGATGTGGTTGAAATCTATTGTTGTGGCCATGGCCAGTGACCATATTCTTGGGGACATGGCCTGGCCAAATTTTGCCCACTGGCCACAGCCATAGTAATATGTGTATAGGAATTATAGCTACTATAGGGTGAGTTACAGCATGTGTTATGAGGTGTAATATGGTGTAAGTATATTATTGAAGTGTATATGGTATTTATAATCCTACCAGAACTGCAGACACTGCATATTGCTACAATAGTTTGCCCTCAGTGATTTTGGCTAGATTGGTATCTTGATAGAAAATGATAGTGGGGAGGGATGCTTATTTGAATATTGTAAGAAGGCTGTAATGTAGAATTGTAGACGCTGGCGAAATATATAATAACTTGCCCTTATTAATTATGTGTACAGTTATATGCAGAAATTAATTGATACTGGGTGTTGATACATACTTGAATATGGTAACAAGGCTGAGATCTGCAGTTGTTTCTCTGTAAAGAAAATGAATTATAATTTGTTAAAACATATTTTGAAACATTTAATTACATACAGTTATACATATAGATTTACTTTTTGACCCCCATAAAAGTACATTGTACTATTTTTGCTACAACATTTGTGGGTGGTACACTGCTTTTGTATTGACATGTAGTAATCATTGGGAAAATAAATCCATGGTGGATTGAAAAAACCCTATTGTAGTGTATTGTATTTGTCATTTGTATAGCGCCCTTTCCCCATTTGTATGGCCTCAATGCGCTTTGTGGTTGGAACACGGTCAGTGACCGCAGTCCATGTGTAGGAGGTTCTAAGAGTTTAAGTGAAAAGATGCATGTGCGCATTTTGCCAGGTTAAGCCTTCGGTGGGCTGGCTAGGCACAGAGGTCAGGCACATGGGTGTGTGCTGTTGGTGGTTTAGAGTAGAGTGTTAGTCCTGAATATTCGATGTGTGCCCAGATAGACCGAATGTGTTTTTTTTTTTGGTTGTCGCTGTATACTGACGGCAGAGGTGTTGAGGTACGTCAGCGGTTTCAGTGTGGAATGCCATGTGAGCTGCTAGAGCAGAATAGCATAGCCATAGCTGCATTCTAGGGTGCATAGCTGGGTGGCTCTGCCTGCGGTCAGTGTCCACAGACGTGGGGTAAGTTATAAGTACAGTATGTTTGGATGGAGTTGTTATTTTTTATGGCAATGTTATTTTTCTTGGTCCAATATGAGTGGTTGGTTTCACTATTCGTGGTCTCCCTGGAACGAAGGTCTGAGCAGTGACAGGGTGTCTGGAGAGATGGGGGCTGGAGGGGAGGATGATAGTCCCAGCGTGCCACTACAAATGGTTGCTGGCATCCATGGGGCATTGGTGGATAGGAGTGTTGCTGTATTTGTGTCTGCGTTTCTGTGCACCAATTGACAGTGGCCCTCATTACGACCCAGGCGGAAATCGAAAAACGATGGCGGAAATGCAATACCGCCATCGAATAGCGCTCGGTGCGACTATGACCCGTCACCGCAAAGTACGAAGCCATTAGCGACACCGTAGTGAACGCCAACGCTAACTGCACCAAGCACGCGCGCGCGCGCCATGCCAAACCGCAAACACCACCATGGTGCAACGGTACGCCAATTCCGACCCTAGCGGACATGTACCTAACGCCATCAGGCATGGCGGAATGTACCATTCCGCCATGGCGAGAAGTACGGCATCGCGAATCAACCGTAAACGGCCCCACTGAGTGCCTGTACACCGCTCCCTGCCCACAAAGTACAACTCCCCGTAGGTGCAATGAAGCCACAATGCAACCATTGAAATGTACAAGTCACCCATGCATGCCAACGAACAAAAGAAACACAAGAGGGGCCAATGGGAGCTGCAGGGCACAGATGGCACGAATACAGAAGCCATCCCAATGGACATGACCACAGTCCCCCACCAAGAAACGCACGCAAACACAGGCACCTGTGACCAGCAATATTCAGAAAACCACATCATTCAACCAGTCCACCTGGCTGACCGGCATCTGTTACACAAAACCCAATCCCCCGCCCCTGAGCATGACAACATTCAAACTGGCATATTGGCAGCCCCCATCCCTGACCTCACTGGGCTTCGTAGGCAAACGCGCACAGCACAGTACCACGCAACTAAACCCCGAAGCTGGAACCCAATGCAGATCTCCTCACAATACATCGCCCCCCAAATAGGCATATGCCACATCACTTGCAAAGAAAAACGCTACACGGGCCAAATCAGAATAGAAATTTTATGCACATCAAAATCACCAAGCACATACAGCCATCAGGCCATGAACTCCAAAACACGAATCACCATTGTGGGCTGCTTCCGCAAGAAATGACCAGCCACTACCTGTGTGTCGCCCTGTACCCCCATGGTACACAGAGCCACATTCACGTACGAAAAGGCAACATGGAAGCGCACAGAACCGCAGGGCCGTCCCAATGGGGAGGCACTAGTCCAGCTGAAAGGCCGAAATGTTGCTCCGAGCCACCAGTACTGCGTAAGGGCATGTGGCCCATTGGCGATCGTCCCATAAGATCGTAATGCTGCTCCACTGATTAACACGAAGCAGCAGGTGTCGGGAGTAAAATCCATCTGCAGGAGTGGCATACAGATGGCAGTGGCAAAAGGGGAGGAGATACCTGTCAACCAAAAGAAAAGAAAAAGAACAGAATGGCCATCAGAACTACATACCAACAACTCACTTCAATGATCACACGAAATCCACAGCCATATGCATGCTAGCCCACTCCAAAGGAACATCACCACCCCAAAACCACTTGCGACTCATAACCATCTATATCGAGGTGCAAACACCATCACAAACGAGTGTCTGAGGGCGCCTCGAGACAGGGAGGGCTCAACAAGGCCAGATGGACGATGGTCCCACTATGGCAGCCCTGCATCACATAGCGTAGGGGAGGCGGATAGATCCCAAGAAGCCCTGTACAAGGCAAACTCTGTATCAAATCACCTGGCCATGCATCCATCCATCATTCCCTCATCCCGGGATCAAAATGCCTGAATAATTACTCACATAACATTAGAAACATCCATTGAGTCTGTGCGTTATGCAGCCTGCTAAATCCACAGTGCCCCAGCCCGTAATTCCAGTGTTGTGAAGTAACATGTATTTGGGAACGGACGGCCTCATCGCCCACGTAGCTATTGCGCATCCCAAACTATTCATATCAATCATTGCTCCCTCGCCATGGGCCCTGTCTCAAGGACATAGAACAATAGAACGTTACATTTGCAGTCAGACCTGTGGGCATCTCCTCGCCGCTAGCTGGAAACCGAAAGCGCCGCCCTTCGAATTCCTCATTTGCAACATCACGTCGAAAAGGCATCTGTGGCCGTTTGAAATCACTAATTATTCCATCGAGTGCGGCTGTGTGTGAAAATGGCAACTGCCTTCACCCACGAATGGGACGCCCCGCCCGTCGTTGCAACTCGGTACAGTGATGCATGAGGGCCCACCGTTACTCGAGTACTACGTCCCACTGACCCCTCACAAGTCTGTTCGCGACTGCACAGATAGTATGTGAAACAATGGGACCACAGCAGAATGAACATATCAACCAATCTTACACGGCCATCGGGTACAAATACATGATTGCAATAGCAAGATACAATTCCCCGAATTGCAGCGTTGTGCGCGGGACGTGCTCGGCCAAAGGGGAGAGCAGTTTGCACAGGTGGAATCAATCACCACAGGTGGAGGCCATACAGCCTGAAAACACATAAATTGCACAGCCAGTCTCCTCCCACAACCACACCGAAATGCTACCGGCAGGACTCGCGATGTTGGCCCTGGGGGACCTGATAGCACTGCAAGTGCTCCGACTCCAAGAAGTAGACGAACACCAACTACAACCAGCCGCACGGAGGAGACGCAGGAGGAGGAGGAGGCCAAGGCAGGGCCAGCAAGGCCCACCAGCACAGCCACTACCACCACGCAGGCAGCCCGCAATTCAACGCCTCCGAGCACATCCGTTCAACCTCACTGATGAGCAGATCCACACCCTCTACCGTCTGGACCGGGACACCATAGCCGCCATTGTGGACATGACACAGGCTGACCTTGTCAGCATGATAGATAGCCCAACCGCCATCCCACCCCTACTGAAGGTGGTGTCTGTACTCCACTTCCTGGCCACAGGCACCTACCAGCACACAGTCGGACAGTTGCATGGCATTTCTCAGCCACTGTTCTCACGGACACTATTGCAAGTGCTCGATGCCCTCCTGAAGCACGCAGACAACTACATCTCTCTACCACGCTCGGAGCAGGAAATAACCAACACAAAAGTGGGGTTCCATGCACTTGCCGGCATACCGGGTTGCATTGGTGCCATCGACTGCACCCATGTTGAATTGGTCGTCCCACATGCCATGGAGGCCCAGTACCGCAACCGAAAACAATTTCATTCCCTGAATGTACAGATGGTGTGTGACTCCAACAGGATCATTACACATTGTTGTGCCCGATTCCCTGGATCAACCCATGATTCTATGGTCTTGAGGAACTCTACAATACCACGCTACATGGAGCGACACGCAGGGAACAGATCCTGGCTACTCGGTGAGTCTCATTACATGCATGATGATGTGGGGTATGTGAATTGTCAATGACCTGCCAGGAAGGGGGGGGGGGGGTGTGCGTACGTATCAATGGCATTCCACATCATACGTTTCTCGTCCACATACAGGTGATGCTGGATATCCACTGAAGAGATGGCTCCTCACACCAGTCCGGAACCCACGGGACCAGCATGAGGAGGACTACAACCATGCCCACTCACGTACCCGTGTAGTCATTGAACAGGCATTCGGCCTACTGAAGACCCGTTTCCGGTGCCTCAGCAGGTCTGGCGGGGCACTCCTGTACCGCCATGAGAAGGTTGCAAAGATGGTGATGGCATGTGTCATGCTCCACAACATGTGCGTACGTAGAAATGTGCCCATGCCCCCTGACGCAGAACTGCAAGCACCTGATGATGGTCATGATGAGGGTGGGGATGTGGCAGCACCTCATGGAGTCTGCGAGGCACCGGAGGGCCGTGACATTCGTCAGCATCTCATTGATGTATGCTTCTAGCACTCACGCCTGGTGGCTGATACATGGACACGGGACTCGTGGCACTGCGTGTGTCTGGGACATGCACAATATGGACTGTACGCCTATGATGGCCTAGTACACAAAGATCAATGTCCACACTTCTCATTGGTTGATCGTGCACTTTTTATGGCATATGTGATATCATGTTGAACACCCTATCGACCCGCCACCCAAGTGAGCCCAACACACCCCCTCCACCCTCCTACCTCCCCCCCGAACACCAGTGTCCAAAGATGCTCATTGTCAGTGGGCTGTCGCTATTGCATGCCCCCTCTGCGGGTATCAGGGGCACCCCTGCCTGTGGAGCGCAGGTTCCTTCCAGATCTACGTTGGGGGCTGCCCTGGACGGAACTTGCAACGGATGATGTGTCTGCCTGCTCACGTCCATGCATGTCCCTAAGGGTTTGCGAGAGCTCAGTGAGCACACGGCGCACTGCGGCAAGTTCGGCACATACGTCTTTGGACGTCGCATGCAGTTCCCCCCTCAGGCTCTCGGTGCTACTCTCAATTTGTGCCCTTAGCGTCTCTGTACCTCTCTCCATTTCTGCCCTAAGTGTCTCTGTTGATGTTTCTATGTCTGCCTTGGTGCCCCCACATTCATCGGCATGGCCCTTGAGGAGTGTGGCCATTTGCTGCTGTTGGACGATTAACTTGTCGAGGGACTGTTGCCTCTGCTGGGCCATGGCCATTTGCGGTGGTGTCACAGAGGGGCTGTTGTCCTCATGTTGCCTTGCCACAGGGCTTGTGGGGGATGGCCAGTCGTCGTCTTGTGGCTGCACCTGCGTGGTATCCTCATGTTGTACGGGATGGGACAGACAGGGGGATTGGGACAGGTCATGGATGGATCTGACCTCGACATCCCCGTCTTCTGTGTCCGAGCATGCTGCCATCAATGGGGTGTCACCTATGGTGCTGCTGCCACCAGAGGCAGTGCCTTCTGTGGCATCCATTGGGGGGACCTGTGGTGGTGGTGTTGTGGCCATGCTGGCTGCTGGGGTGCCTGTTGATGTTCCCTCCTCTGTGCTGCCACCTGATTTGTGCTGCTGCCGTGTCTTGATGCGTGCAGCTGAGGTGGAGGGTCTCTGGCCGTTGGTCTTGGCCCTCTTTGCAGGTGTGCTGGTAGGGGTGTCCTGTAGCTCGTCGTTTGGATCGGACCCTGTGGTGGAGTAAAGGAGGGCGAGGGTTATTGATGGGTCAGTGGGAATTGGAATGGCATTGTATCACATGCATTGGGGTGGTACCTGAGGGTGATTTGGGTCGGGGTCTTGGAGGTGCTTTGATTTGTGTGTGGAGTGAGGGTGCAGTTGTTTGGCAGCCTGCAGTTAGGGTGTGCCTGCTGCACGTGTAGTGCGTGTATTAGGGGTTTTTAATTATTTATGTATTTATTGTGAGTTTTAAAGTGCGCTATCAGGCCGGTGTGTGTGGACGTTCTCCTGGACATGTGTTTCTGTTGCACTATGTGGACACATGGTACTTCACATGATTGGACATTGTGGATTTGGCATTGTTTTATTTGGCCCACCTACCTGAATCTTCGGATGTCTGCACTCCTTTCTCCATCCCTCCGACTCCCTCTATGCTCTCCATTCCGATGGTGGAGGCACAGATTTCTTCCCAGGGGGTCAACTTGATGGGTGATTCAGGACCTCCCCCGGTGGCTGTGGCAATGTTGCGGTTGGCAGAGAGTATGCTGCGGACGCGTATCCGCAGGTCGTCCCATCGCTTGCGGCATTGCTGTGGGGTGCGGGGTGCGGTCCCCACCGCACTTACCCGCTGTGCCACCAGAGCCCATATGGCCTTCTTGTTTGCAAGTGCCGTCCTGGTCATTTGCGTGGAGAAGACGACGGCAGCATTCTCCTGGAGGGTCTCTGTTAGCACGGTGAGTTCCTCACGGGAGAAGTGGACCTGCCGCTTGCGGTCGCACGCTTTCTTCGCTACTTTTCCCATTTTTCTTGGTTTCGCTAGGGTGGTTGACGGGTTGGGGTGTGTTTCAGGGTAGTGATTTTAGTGGTTGTGTGGTTTTGGTGTTTTTATAGGTGTACGCCGGGATGTTTTCCGTTCCGGGCCCATGTTTTAACTTCCGTTTCCGTATATTTCCGGGCACCGTACTTTCCGGTAGGCGCACACTGCGGTGACCGCTAAGAGGGGTGGCGGTATTGCACCTAGGGCGCCGTACGGCGGCGGTGTGGGCCGTTTTGGGGTCATTTCCGCCATCGCGGACTTTGCACTTCCGCCGTGGCGTGGTGCTCGTGCCCGATGGGTCGGAATGGGCCGCACTTTGCTCCTTCGTACAATGGCGGAAACGCTATTTACGCTGTGGCGCTCCGGTCAGTCGCTTTCCGCCAGGGTCGTAATGAGGGCCAGTGTATAGTGTGAGAGGCTTTCAAGAGGAGAGAGGGAAATGGCAGGTTTTGAGGGCTTTTCTGAATGCCATGTCATTTACAATATTGCTAATGTGCAGGGGAAGGGAGGTCCAGATGATCGGTGCTTGGACAGAGAAGAAGAATCCACCCAGTCTGTAGGAGTTGTAATGTGGGACATCTAGGAGAGATGCTGTGCGATATCTGAGATTCCTTGAGGGGTGGTAATGAGTGGGTGCCTTGAAGGAATTCGGGGACGGTGTTGTGGATGGCCCAGTGGTTGATGCACATAGCTTTAAAGGTAGTGCGTCGACCAATAGGGAGCAAATGGAGGATTCTTAGTATTAGGCTGATGTGTTCTCTGGGAGGTAGATTAATGAGCAGACGGGCTGCAGCATTTTGGATTATTTGCAGTTTCCTTAGCTGAAACTCTGGTGCACCTAGGTTAAGGCAGTTTGCGATGTCTAAGTGGGAGAGGATGATGGAGAAGATGGCAGAGTTACGGTGAGGATAGCTGAGGTAAGGGAATGTACACCTGAGGATGCTTAGATGTGAGAAACAGGTTCTGGAAACCGAGTTGATGTGTTGAGAGAGGGATAAATCCATGTGTATTGTGCATCTGAGGTTTTTTACCGATGTGGAGGTTGCCGGTGGGGGGCATATGGATTGCGGCCAGGGAATAGGTTGGAGGAGGAGTGCAGTTTTCCTGCAGACTAGGATTTCAATTTTTCCAGGACTGGGGAAGAAGTGGTTGGTCGTCATCTGGTCAGTATGATGCAAAAGCAGAGTGAGAACCATAAAGGGAAGCACTGAGTCGACTTGCTGAGGGAGTGGGGGCTACTGATGCATAATGGCCGAACCCCTAGAGATTACCCAAGAGAAAGTACTTGGTCTATGGGGAAGAAATCATCTTCATTAGTTTATTTTTTTGGAAGCAATTCCAGCTCTGAGAGAGTGATGTCCATGGAGTCACGAAGCAATGTTTTAGTGATCACCATATGCTTATACTTACTCTAAATATACAGGTCACATCTGGAGGCCCACTTGGTTGGGGGACCTTGATGTTAACCATAGTGCTAACTGGATTTGGTGGACCCCGAGAAAACGATCTAAGGCCACATGTCCAATTAAACAATTGATTAGGTATGAGGTGAAAATGGTGGATGAATATAGTGTAAACAATATTGGTGTATGTCTTAAAAAGATTAAGATTGCATATGAAGCAGGCTTGGTTTCCCATCACCATTTGACCATACATGATGGAATACCGGTGAATGGCTTAGATATCGTAATACATGATTCCAAGCGGCTTATGTGTAGACAGACGAGAACAACTAGGGGTGAGGAGTGTCTGTTCTGGATAACTGAAGCCAAAATAAGAAGAATTAGACAATAATATAAGTGCTGGTTGAGGAGAAGGAGTTTTTCTGTCCCTAATGAACAGTAACATGATCGGTGATCGCAAGTGCAGGCTGGCAGAGAGGAAATGGTGTGCTTCTTGTTCATCCTCTGACAAACTGGCCTGCCGCCTGCTCCAAAGGCAATACCGTCTCTCCGTTCTCACCAAGAAGAGAGCCCTTATCCAAGCCCGCATCTCTGTGGCATCTAACAATTCGGCCGAACTCTTTAAAATCTGCAAGGAGCTTGCCACCCCTACTGCAGTCTCTACCTCTCCTGTCCCCTCGCATGCCCTCTGTACTGCACTGGCCTCTCACTTCATCTCTAAAACTCAGGACATCCTGTCCTCACTCTCCTCCTATCACCTCCCTCCCTTGCTTCCCTGCTCTTCCTCCGGCCCTTCTGCAGCCACCCCTCCTCCCTCCTTCTCTGCCTTCCCCTTTTCTCTGCTGACGAAGTTTCCAGACAAGTCCGATCTATGAAAGTCTCGTCTAAACAGGTTCACCCCTGTTCCTCCAAAACTATCAAGGACCACATCGACTCCCTGGCTCCTGCCCTGGCTGACTTTTGCAACCTCTCCTTCGCCTCTGGAGTCTTCCCATCCCCCCTCAAGCACTCCCTTGTGCACCCTCTTCTTAAGAAACCCTCTGCCGACCCCTCCTGCCCGGCTAACTATCGCCAAATCTCCATCACTCCCTTCCTGGGCAAGCTCCTGGAGAAACTGGCCATCTCCCAGCTTAACCTCCATGCTGAAGCTGTTGGTAGTCTTCATGACCACCAATCCGGCTTCAGAGCGGCCAGAAGCACGGAAACTGCTCTCCTGAACATCCGTGATGACCTGCTCTTGAATTCTCATTCTGCTCGATCTCTCTTCTGCCTTTGACACTGTCAACCATGCCATCCTGCTCAACCGTCTCCGCGATAACCTGGGTATCACTGGTCAGGCTCTGCCGTGGCTGACCTCTTTCCTTTCCAATCGACCCTCCCAGGTCCAACTTGGGTCCTTCCTCTCTGACATCTTTTTCTCCACCTGTGGTGTTCCCCAGGGATCTAATCTCTCTCCCTGGCTTTTCAACCAGTATCTGGCACTTCTTGCCCACCGCATCGCTGCCCTCTGTCCCAACTTTCAGTGCTATGCGGACGATACCCAGCTCATTTTCAGGCTACCCTCGGCCTCCTCTTCTCCTGCCCTCATCTCTGACTGTCTGTCTGCTATCCAGGAATGGTGTGCTGCCAACGACCTCCGCCTTAATGCTAGTAAGACTGAGATTCTACTCATCGGCACACCCACTCCCTCCTTCCCTGCAGCTCTCTTGGGCCTCTCTTGGGCCTCTTCCTGCTCCTACCTGCAAGGCAAAAAACCTCGGGGTCATCTTTGACTCCACACTCTCCTTCTCTCCTCATATATCTGACGTCTCTAAGAAGTCACACTACCAGCTGCATCTCCTTAGAGGTATTCTTCCCTTCCTCTCCTTCCCCCAGAAGCTCACTGTCTCCCGAGTCCTGGTTCTCTCGAAGCTGGACTACTGTAACAGTCTCTATCTTAATCTGCCTGCCTCCACTCTCCGCCCTCTGCAACTCATCCAGAACAGAACTGCGAGACTTGTCCTTGGCCTCAAGCCCAGGGACCGTATCTCTCCAGGACTGAAATCTCTACACTGGCTCCCAGTGGCTGCGAGGATTAAGTTCAAAACCCTCTGCATTGTCCACAAGGCCTTCTGGGGCCTGGGGCCTAAATACCTGCAACTCTCTCTTCCTAAATATCTTCCTTCCCGAGCCCTTCGCTCATCCGTCTCCAACTCACTCAGGGTCAGCTGCTTCTCGAAGCAACGAGCTGGGGGTAGATCTCTCTCTGCGGCATGAGCCTCCCTCTGGAACAGCCTTCCTGCCTCCCTGAAACTTGAGGAGGACCATCTCCGGTTCCGGAAACACCTCAAAACCTTCCTCTTTGCTTCTGCTTTCTCTCTCCCTCTCCTCTGCTTAATTCTTCACTAAATTCTGCACTGAATCTGAAACTTGGCCACTCTCACCGACCTCGGTCCTGGGCCCAGCCACTCTCCACTTGCACTGCCTCCCTGGCAACCCCTGCACTGCGGGACTGTCTCTGTATCCCTACAGCCCCCCCTTCCCAGCACTTGTCTGCACTTACCTTGCACTTGCCACCAGCTGGCCCTATTTATTTATCTATTTATTTCTATTCTACTTACCTTGTACTGCACTTTCCCCTTCCCCCTACCCCTGCACTTGCGCTGTCTGAATGACACCTTGCCTAGTAGGATCGTTGTCTGTCCTCCCCCTTTTCCCCCCTCCCTGCCTCGTCGCACCTTGAAACACTTGTGTATAGGCGTGTTACAAATGCCATATCATATCATATCATATCATATCATATCATAACAGCAGATGTTCTCCGTGCTCTGTATTTGCCAAGTCAGAACAATCTGGCAGTTGTTGACCAAGGCTAAAGATGACTCGGGGTGCAGTACGATAAATCCAATACCTGAGTATAAGCAGAATGAATATATAAGGTCTAAATATGTGACTACTGCAGTGGACCCCATGGGTGAAAAGCAAGTAGCCCAATGGCTTTGGTCACCTAGGGTGGATGATATTTATGCTGCTATCATGAGTAATAAGGGATCTCGAGCCCCAGGGCCTAACGGTTTGTCAAACGCAGTACTTAAAGCCGATCCAGGGGCATGGGCCACTTTGGTGAACATTTTGTTTGATTAAGTTTGCAAAGAATGAACGGTCCCAGCAACATGGCAACAAGCTATTCTGCTGCCTGTATACCAAAAGGGTGACAGAGAAAACACAGAGAACTATAGATTACTATCTCTAGTTGACGGTCCTGGGAAGCTGTTCTCTACTTTTGTTTTACATGCACTCCAGCAGTGGGCTGACGAAAATAACATACTACACTTTACACAAACTAGCCTCCACTCAGGTACAGCAACCACACACACTATCAGGTTTATAGATACATTTTGGCTGAAAAAAAAGAGAACCCTGCACTTTATTTGATCTCAGTGGACGTTAGTGCGGCGTTCGATGCCATGAACTGCTCTTGTTTATTGCAGAAGCTGCGTGTGTGGGATTGCCCAGAATGGCTACTGTCTATTGTAATACATCTTCATACTATCAACAGTGTTCATATAAGGTTGGGCAACTCTGGATCCCTGACAGCCTTTGTGGAGATAAACGGGGGTGGTAAAACGGGGCTGTGTACTGGCACCCCTGTTATTTAATCTCTACCTGGCAGACTTACCCTGACGTCTCTTGGCAGTGGAGGGATTTTGCATTAAAATGGGCCCTCGGCACATAGCAAGTCTACAGTATGTAGACCCTCTTATCTTTCTTTACCGCACTATAAGGGGGACCAAAAATAAATGTAAGTACCTTATTGAGTATGTGAAGCAAAATGACCTAACAAGTAGAATCGCTAGAATAGCTATCCATACTTGGGACTTGAACTGAACACTGGTTGAGACTACATGGCTATTATAGATGCTGAGAAATGAAAGGCCAGACAGCTTACTTTGCTATAAATACATTTTCCAAGCAGACAGTTGAAGGGATCATTCCGGGACGGCATTTCACCAACATGGCAGGGGTTTCGAAGTGACATCACATTACCCTTGAACTCGGATGACATCACAGGATGTGATGTCATTTGACCCCACCCCAAAGTGACATCATGGGAAGCGATGGAACACAACCTTTCACCCACGACAAAACAGGAATTGACATCACATAGGATTGTTTCTGAGTACAGTACACAAAAATATGGTTATGATATCACTGTAAAGTGGTATACATGTCATACAAGAAAGGATCACCATATGTATCGTTAATGTCAGTGCGTATAGCCCCATATTACCGAATCACTGTGAATGCAAGCAATCGTCCAAGGCCAAATGATAATGATGTGTTATTATATAGCACTTACACTTAAGCGCTTCATATAGAACAAACATACATACAATATCATCCAACCTGTGTTGGTACTTATTTATCAACCTCAGCAGGATGGAAGGCTGAGCTGACCTTTCTGGGAGTCGAACCTGCAACCTGCAGATCACACACACATTACAGCAGCCATCGCTCAACCCACTAAGCTATCTTAACAGCTATAGCCAGCAGAAAACCAGCCACTCCAGAAACAAAGAGCCCGAGCCCAGGAGCCTCAATGTAAAGAAAAAAAGGTTAAAAAAAAAAAAAAATTGCATTTTGTTTGCATTTCTTTTAGGGGAAGCAAGGGAGACCACATGGGGTAGAAAGCGAGACCTCAGGGATCGCAGTTGAGACCCCTGGTTTTTCTCCAGCTATATTATACAGGTTAGAAGCCCTATCCATGAGTGATCTGTCATGGCTAAATGTTGTTAAAGGGCTGTTTGGAGGAAACTCCCGAGCTTATCGCCATCTATGCCAATGGCTTACCTTTGCCTAGAATTGGGACTGGTGTCATTAAAGTGCCAAGCCCTTATATGTAGAGGTACACTCTATTCTGATATTGAATGGTTTCCAGATTTCAAACGTGGCACACAATTTGAGATTCTAAAGGTCATATTCAAAAATTGCTTGAGCAATGGGATTGGATAAATAATTATTCTCCGAACATTGCATAATTATAAATATGTAACCAATATAAGCCATCAGTATCTGAAAACACAGCAATATCTCTTGAAGTGCCGCAATCCGGTAGTATGTCAAAATCTTCAGATGAGGTACCGTGATGACTATGTATACCTCCGTCCCCAAGCACCGGCCAGAGGGAGTAAATAAGAGTGAAAAAATCACCAGCGCATTGATTTTTTCAGTCTGTCTAAAAAGCCGACCAGCTTTAACCGCAATTGCAAAGCCTTCAGAGTACTTTTTGGGCATTGTCCATTCAGCTTAAATTTCAGGCTCTATCCCTATTAAGCCTCAGATGAAGAGCCGTGGAATGCTCGAAACACGTGTTAGGCTGTTGCCTGTACTAAACCTTGGACTTTAAAGGCTGTTCTTTCATACAAATCACTTGGACTCCCGATTTTTATTTTGCTATACTTGGCACAGTGAAACTGCTGTTGGGAAGGGACACAGGTATTGGGAGGGAATGAGGAGCCAGGCAGGCCGTGAGCAGGAGCAGGACTGGGAACTGAAAGGAGGCATGTGGGTGCTGAGGGATGGGGAAGGGTAGGTGTGACAGAGCCCCCCCAAGGACCCACACCCACGTGGACAGGCAGGCTTGAGCCTATGGAACCTAGAAACCAAGAGCGGAGCATGGACATTGGCAGCAGGCTCCCATGATCTCTCCTCTGGACCGAAGCCAACCCAGTCTATGAGATAGTAAAGCACTCCCCTACTGATGCGTGACCCCAAAACATCATTGACCTCATATCCTTTCGCAGAGTCATGAACAAGCGGGGACGGCGGCAGAATTGCCCTTGTGCTGGGCAAAAAAGGTTTTAACAAGGACGTATTTAACACGGGATGTATGCGCCATGCAGGAGGCAAGTACAGTCGGTAGGCAACAGGATTGATGACTCTCGTAACACAGTAGGGACCCACATAACGAGTGAGCAATTTACGACAACCAGGTATGTGTAGGTGTCGAGTGGATAGCCATACTTTGTCACCGATGTTGTAACATGGGGCAGAAGAACATTTCTTGTTCGCTGCGGTGCACATTGTAGCCTGAGCTTCCCTAAAATGGGCAATAGTCTGAGCATGAATGCTACCTAGATCCCTAAAACAGGCAGCAGCAGCGGGATTTAGGGCATTCTGAAAATCAGGTAATGGCAGGATTCGGGGGTGTTGACCACAGAGCGAATAGAACGGGGAAAACCCAGTGGCCGAGTGTGGGGCATTGTTGTAGGCAAATTCTGCTATGTGTAGAACTTGATACCATGTCTGTTGATGTTGTAAGGACAGGCAGCGGAGATACTGCTCGAGGGACTCGTTGACGCGCTCAGTCTGGCCATCAGTTTCAGGGTGGTATGAGGAGGAAAACCGAGCATCAATTCCTAGTAGCTTCGTGAGAGAGTGCCAAAATCAGGAAGTGAACTGGGGATTCCTATCGGAAATCATGACAGAAGGTAACCCAAAGAGACAGAAGACAGAACGAAAGCACAGCTTGGCTAAAGTGGGAGCTGAAGGAATGCCAACATTCTACAACAACCCATGCAGTGTTGTGGCCCTGAATCTTTGGTAAGTCAGAAATAAAGTCCATGGTAAATGTGTGCCAGGGGCGTGGGGGAATGGGTAGGGGTTGAGCAGACCTAAAGGCCGACCTTTCTTGTTTTTACATTGGGCACATATTGAGCAGGTGGACATATAATTGTTCACATCTTTGCGTATGGTAGGCCACCAACACCATCTTTGTAATAACTTAAGGATCTGACCCTGCCCTGGATGGCCATTTATTGGTGTGTCATGAGACGATTCCAGCCCTCGAATATGAGTGT
Source organism: Ambystoma mexicanum (assembly GCF_040938575.1). Taxonomy (NCBI): domain Eukaryota; kingdom Metazoa; phylum Chordata; class Amphibia; order Caudata; family Ambystomatidae; genus Ambystoma; species Ambystoma mexicanum. Next base: position 830,006,978 of record NC_090926.1, on the reverse strand, counting down.
CCTGAGTGGGAAGGGATAGCCGGCTATGTACAAATGGTAAACCATCATGGAATACTGGAGCCCACTCTTCAGCATCGTTGGGATGTACAGAGAACCACTGACGTATGGAGTCAAGCAGATCTACTGGCGGGGTACATAAGCAGATAACATGCTTTTTGTCCAACAGAGTCTCTGGGAATACGGGAAGGGAATCCCCCTGGCAGCCTTGACAGGGCATCTGCTTTGCCGTGACCTATACCTGGACGGTAATGTATGATGAAATCATAGGTGGAAAAGAACAGGTGCCAACGTGCTTGACGGCTGTTAAGACACTTCAGTTTGGCCAGATCCTGTAAATTACGATGATACGAGTAGACAGTTATCTGGTGTCGGGCCCTTAACAGATGGTGTCTCCAAGTCAGAAATGCGTCCTTAACAGCCAGAAGTTCCCTCTCTGTGACAGCATAGTGCTGTTCTCTTGGTGTGAACTTGTGGGAATGGAAAGCGACGGGATGGAGGAGCCCCGTGGCCGGGCAAGCCTGGGAAAGAACTGCACCTAAAGCGAACGAGGAAGCATCAGCCTCTACCACGAAAGGCAGCTCAGGGTTAGGATGTTGCAGTATAAGAGCCAACGTAAAGGCAGTTTTTAATGTATTAAACACCTCATCTTGTTCTGGGGCCCAAACATAGGGTACCTGCGGACTGGTCAGACGGAGTAAGGGGGCTGGTATGGAAGAGAACACTGTGATAAACCTTCTGTAAAAGTTTGCAAATCCGAGGAAGGACTGTAAAGCCTTAACGGTGGTAGGAACAGGCCAATTCAAAACAGTGTCAACCTTGACTGAGTTCATAGAGAGTTCTTTAGAGTTGATGTGATACCCCAAGAAATCCACTTCTGTGGTGTGGAAAAGACACTTTTCAGGTTTTGCAAACAGTGTGTGGGTTCGGAGTCTATGAAGTACTTCTCTGACATGGTCTATATGAGACCGAAGTATCAGAGAAAATATCAATATGTCATCTAGATACACGATGACATATGTATCTATGATGTCATGAAATACATTGTTTATAAACTTCTGGAATGTCGCGAGGGCATTAAATAGGCCAAAGGGCTTCACGGTGTACTCGTATAGACCATGCCTAGCAGCTCCCAGGTGAACATTGAACCTCTTAGACATCTGTTGACGCTATGCCCAAAGCTGAGACCTGCAATGTTGTGACAGTTTGTAGAAGTTACAATGCCATTAAAACCAATGATTTTTGGAGTTTCTGATTAAATTCTGACCCAGAATTAGAGCATATGGCTTTTCACCGAATTTGGAGAACAGTGTCTGTCTATTTAACGATATAAAGCCAGTAAAGAAAGTAATGTAATGAAGAGTGGTAATTTATTTTATGATGTGAAAGACACCTTGGACCTTATAGACATGTAAATAAGTCCCTTTAGCCCTCGCAGGACAAGGCTGCAATGTTGAACAAGCAGGTGTTTGGCGACGAGGGTTCTGTGGCGTAAAGAGTGAGTGTGGATGATCACTCTCCTGCTTTTGGACACCAGATAAGAAGTTGGTGGAGATTCCTTACTTGCTCTGTGCTTCTTAGCCCTTCTGACTGCACCTCATCTCTGATTGTGTCGCTCCCCTCCCTGCAGCCTACACCTCTCCCCCGCCCCTGCTTAGTGCTACCCTTCCCCTGTGAACCGTACCTTTCTGTCTCCCCTCTCCTCCTGAGCCCCCCTCTCACCTTTCCTTCCTGTCCCACCTGTGCCCTTCCCTGTGTTGCCCCTCGCATTCCTTGTTTGCATACCCTCCCTCACCCCTCTATCCTGAGCCCCTCGCTATCTCCCATTGTATTACCCCCGCACAAGCTGCGCACCACCTTGCACGTGCATGCCCTTGCCACCTCCATCCTCGCATCGCAGGCTCTTCGCCTCCCTTCCCTGTGTGGCCCAACATAATTGTCCATTGCCTTGCCTCTGCGTGGCTGCATTGTAAAAGCAAAAGGAAATATTGAGGCTGAGTACCACAAAAGAAAATACACCAAACACGGGCTTATAAAGATTCACAGATCTTTATTCTACTGCACAGTTACAAAGAAACAAATTCAGATAGCTATCTGGCCCTCAGTACATCACAATGAGTGCCAGCCCTTCAGTGTGAGGAGTGAGAGGCACTGGACATCTGGACATTTGCTTATTTATACAATTTAGTAATAATGTCCAGCCCCTCTGCAAGTTAATAATCTGTGGTCTAGAGTTTGTGCCGAATTCACTTATGGCTCATACAACGATATGCACACGGATTACTTTGGTTTACATTTCAGACAAGTTACAATGGCAGAGTGTATTCCTGGATTAGCAGTAAGCCTTAGCACATATCCCTCCACAATGCAGTTCTGCCAGTGTCCATGCTCAACATTTGCATTACATTGGGCCTCATTACGAGTCTGGAGGTAACCGAGGCGGTAAAACTGCCTGGTTACCGCCGGACTTGTATTACCATTCCACCTCCGTGACTCCCGGAAATACCAGGGCATTACGACCCTGGTGTCCCGGGAATTCCGGAGGGGGAATTCGGTAAATCCCCATTCCCATTGAGTCCTACAGGACTCAATGGGAATGGGGAAGTGGAAACACCGGCACCATCTCGTGATGGTGCTGGTGTTTCCACGTCCGCCTGCAGGCGGGCGGTGTTAAACCCGCCAGGTCAGACCTGGCAGGAACATCACCTCCCGCCTGCAGGAGTCGGGATTGGGCGGTCCGGAATTAACCGTGGCGGCGGGTTTAAAGCCACTGTTATTTCCGGACCGCCCGACCTCTAATGAGGCCCATTGTCTTCGATGTATGTTCATGGATGAGGTTTGTTGGTGCAGACAATCCTAAAACCACAAATCATGTATGGGACAAGATCTCATTACCCAGTCTAAACATTCGGCCCACGGACAGTCTAACCATTAACTTGGGCACAAAGGTTGGGAAGGCTCGGTTACAAGTTGGAAACACAGTCCACCATTTTAGAACACAGAATTACATATGAACAGAAATCAAAATGGCGGATGATCCCAAAATGGCGGCGAAGTTGATCTAAAATTGGAACTTTGAAAAGCAGTTTTCTTCGCAGAGCGACTAGGCTTAGGCCAATATATATTAGAAGGAGGCACAATATGATTCCTGTTTAGCAAACCCTCCTTTTGGCCTAAGCCAAGCACTAAACTACTTCTAGTCACTTTACGAGTAACTCCACATCTCAATGTCCATACACCCTGAATCACAATCATCAGAGATATCGATCGCCATAAGGTCAGAAACAGAAATTTCTTTCAACATAAATTCATTTGTCATTCTTTCCGGGGCGCGTACCTTGTGTCCTAATGTTCCCATCGTCTGTGCCCAACATCCTCCTAACACTGAATATATGCCAGGAAGACATTGTATACAGCAACAGAAAAACAACAGAATACCCAGAATAATCAATAAGACTGAAAGTAGCTTCCATCCCCAAGATCATAAGAAGTCCCAGAACCAAGCACTAAGATCCCAGTTTCTCTCGGGAACATGCACTTCTGAACTAAGGACATGCAGATTTTGTATAGCCTTAAAGATGGTTGGGGAGGCATCTGGCACGAAAACGCAACAAGCGGGCCTGACTATTTGACATACTCCACCACGCTCAGCCAGGATGATGTCTAATGCCATCCGGTTCTGTAGGGCCACTAAACTTATCGCTTTCTGTTCTAAAGTCATGTTATAAGGTATGTCAGTGGTCCGGTTGATGGTCCTCTCCAGTATTCTCACTAGTCTTCTGATATCTTCAGAATTCAATATTTATCCCCTAAAAGGTATAAAAGATTTAGCTACGTCACCCAGAACTTGTGATGAAGTATCGCCATTCTCGTCCCGCCTTAGATGAGCTTTAGAAATGTCTATGGTGCTTGCTATGAATACCCCTGGTAACAGAATTCCTAAATAACATGTTCCCTGCCAATCCCTAGGTAGACATGGGAAAGCTTCATTACCACAAACGAAGTAGACAGGTTCGCCTACGTACAAAGGTCTGTCCTCACTGGGAAATTTTGCAACATTGGTGCAGCCCTTGAAATCGCCCATTGACTGAGTACCATTCCTCTGTATGCAGAAAGAAACTGAATAGGGGCTGTGGTTAACAGTGTAGGAAGGTGGCGTGGCATCCCTATTGCCTATAGGAGCCATCTTGAAAGAGATCAAAGATTGAAAAGGACGAGACAGTCTATCAGAAGGCCTAATACAAGCAACATTAAGCTAGCTCCTATTCGTGAAAAGTGAGCATCCCAGGGTCGTTAGAACTCATTTCTCAAAATCATTCAAATTAGTTCCATCAAAGTTCCCCGAGATGCTATTGTTCCATCGGCCAAAGAATAGTGCCCTTAAAGAAGCATAACATGCAGTAGTCAGAGGCAAAGGATGAATAAACCAGCCCAACCCCTTATCTCCATGTTGCGGTTCATTTGAGCAGACCCAACAATTAGATTTGTTAAAAATGACATTTGTTGCATTCATGATGAGTAGCAAAGTATTATTGTGGTAACTCTGTCTGTGCTGAGAGTCTCTAGGAGATAGAGTGTGCAGATGCACGAAAGGTGTAGAATTAGTAGGTACATTTTCTGTGGGCAAAAGAATTTCAAGCGGATGTACTTCTTCCAAATACCAAAATCCTAAGGCAATTACTATTGTGAAGCCGGTTAACATAATTACAAGCCAACAATATGTTTTCAGAGACCATACATTTCATTGTTCATTGTTTCGATCGGTCACACAGTCACTTATTTCTTCCGTACGAGATTGCAGGAATTGTTTCTTCAAACGAAATACTCCAGAGTTTATTTGCTGGCGATCTCCTGATCACACGTTTTCTTAGTCCTTCCCTATCCCTAGCCAACAGATTTCCTTGTGTGCAAAAGACAGGGCCAAAAGGCAAGCCCTATGACAATTTTTCCGTTGGCACAGCCAAACCATGCAGTAAGTCTAGCTCCGTGGACGCAGATCGTACCTTGTGACTCCTGGTACAGCGTGATCTGTAAACAACGTATCGTTGCTTCCTGATGAAAGTGTTGGATTCGTAACAGGACCTGACAATGGTGAAAAAGGATCTGTAGGAGAGTGTGGAGATAAAGCGGCTGTTTCCCCAGGCCCCACAGGTTCAGGGAGAGTCTCCGAAGCACTCTCGATGCTGCTCAATGCTGCGTGATCGCTCGGAGCAGAGCAGGTAGGATTATCTTTATCTTCTGCATCGTGTGGCAAAGGGAAGGAAATCCTCTTGACATGCAACGTGTGGATCCAGTGCTTTTGTCCAGTCACTCGTACGGCAGTCTGTGTGGCTAAGAGGACCTGATGAGGGCTCTCCAACGCGGTGCGAGACAGGATGCTCTTTCGAATGCTATTATTAGCACCCAGCTACCAGGCCGAATGCTGTGACCTGGGCCCTCGTACTTGACTGGGAGGGCTTCTCGCACCTGTTGATAAATCAAATACAGATTTTTAGTTAATCGGTCACAGTAGTCGGAAAGAAGTACATGTTCAATGTCCCGCAAGGATTTTGGCTTAGGTAAATTCCAAATGTTAGCTGGCCTACCCATAACCACCTCAAAAGTGGAGAACCCAGTCCTAGTCTGTGGGGTTGTTCTCATTGATAATAACACGATCGGTAAGGCGTCTGGCCATTTTAGTTTGGTCCTGGCACACGTCTTAGCGAGCTTGTTCTTTATGATTCCGTTGTGTCTCTCTACCAAACCAGCACTTTGAGCATGTCTAGCCGAATGGAACCGTTTATCGATCTGCAATCCCACGCATTTATGCAGAATTACAGCAGCGATAAAATGTGGACCATTATCCGACCAGATGATCCTTGGCAAACCAAACCTAAGAAAATATAACTTAAGCATGGTTTATGCCGTTGTCATTGCTGTGGCATCCTTAACAGGAAAGGCTTCGACCCATTTACTAAAGGTGCAAATAACAACCAATACATACTTATATTTATTACAACGCTCCATTTCAAAGAAATCAAAGTGTATGACCTCGAAGGGGACAGAAGGTGGACCAACACTACACCTAGGTGTCGTTGTGCCCTTTCCCATATTATGCTGTACATAGATCATACAACTCTGGACAAAACGTTCAGCTGTTTTCGAGATTTTATCATTCACCCAGATATTTTGTAACATGTTGGACACTTTCCTCGCACAGATGTTGGTGGGCCCATGAGCCATTGCGACCATCATTGTAATGTACGCATCTGGCAGCAACCATTTTCCTTCTAACTTGTTCACCCAACACCCGTCATCATCCAATTTTGCGAAACCCTCAGCCCATTGTTTAGATTCTTCTAATGTGGCATCGACTTAAATATTCTTTACAGATTCGATACCCTCATCCATAGTACAAACATTTGTGGCTTCCCTTGAAGTATACATTTCTGAATAGAGATCAGTGGCAGTCTGTTTGGCTATCTGGTCAGCGAAAGCGTTCCCTTTTCCTACATCATCTATGATTTTCTGATGCGCTGTGCATTTTATGTTCGCTAACTGAGTGGGGAGTGCAATCACTGAAAGTAACCGTACTATCATGGAGCAATATTGGATCTTTGTTCCACGTCAGGTCAAGAAACCTCATTCTGCCCAAAGTCTACCGAAGTTGTGAAGCACCCAAAAAGCACACTGGCTATCAGTATATATATTTACTCTAAGCCCTTCGGAAAGTTCACAAGCTCGAGTCAATGCTATAATCTCTGCGGCCTGCGCAGAGTTATGCGTGATTCTTCTGGTTTCCACAATCGTGCTTAATGTGGTGATTGCATAAGCAGCTGTGGATGTACCATCCAGACATTTGAGACAAGAGCCATCGAAAAACAGCTCCCCTTGTGGGTCTTTCAAATTGATTCTGCCTTTAGTCTCTTGCTCTGTGATGTAGAGGCAGTCATGTGACGCTTCATCACTGCAAGCAGTATCTTGCGGGAAAGGTAAAAGTTCAGCCATGTTCAATACACAACACCTCTGAATTTTGCTGTGCAGTGCGAACAAGATCAATTCATATCTCGTTAATCGTGCAGAGGTGAGGTGTTGCGTTTGTGTTCTGTTTAATAGAACATCTACAGAGTGAGGTACCATCAGGGTTAAAGCATGGCCTAGGACCATACCCTCGCTCTGTTTTACAGACGCAGCAGCAGCAGCGACAGCTCTCAAACATCTTGGAAAAGTGCATGCAACAGGATCAAGGGCGGAAGAAAAGTAGCCGCACAGCCTATTCTTTCCTCCGTGTTCCTGCGTTAATACAACCAAAGCACATCCATCACGTTCATGCACATACAACACGAAAGCCTTTTCATAAATTGGTGTGCCCAAAACTGGTGCTGAACACAGTGCAGTCTTAAGCAGATAAAACACTTGCTGGTGTTCCAGGTTCCACGGCAATGGCAAAGAAATGCCCTTCTTTGTCAGAGCCAGCATTGGTTTAATCGTTAACGAGAAATTCGGGATCCACTGCCTACAGTAAGAAGACATTCCTACCAAGGCACTTCCTTCTGTGTATTTGGGACAGACATGCTAGAAATGATTTTAATCCGTTCAGGCGTCAACCTTCTTCCCTCCTTTGACAGGAGATAGTCTGAATAGGCGACCTCCTGTCGACAATAATGAAAATTTTTGAGTGAAGCTTTGTGTCCATGTTTTGCTAGATGAATAAGCAACAACACGGTGCCCTCCTTACAGGCACATTCTGAGTCAGAAGCTAAAAGAAGATTGTCTACGTACTGAAGCAGTGTACAAGTGGTAGGCAACTCAAGTGTATCAAGCTGCTCTTTCAAAGCCCTACTATAGATGCTCAGACTTTCAGTATAATCATATTATCCCACATGTCCCCTAACCCTGGTACATCGTCCACAGTCCTAATCTGTTTCCATAAATTTCCATAAATTAATAGGTAGGAGCACGGGAAATAACAAATCTATATCACTCAGAGTAAATACTGACGACTGCAAGACAGATTCTATCTCTTTATAGAACCCTGTCGGATTCCTCCTCATATCAAAGAATGGATTGTTTAATGGTGTTCACTTCCTGTCTTGAGAACGGGACGTGAACAAACTGCAATACATAGGGCGCAGGAATGTCATAAGCAGCTGCACCTATTCCGGCATCAGCTGAAACCTCGACTTTTGGGACAAATGTTGGCGGAACCTCTCTCATAGGCAACTGAGAGATAGGAAACTCCGAACGCTTACAGAGCAACAGAGCTAAATCGAGCGCTAAAGCAGCTGAAAGAGTGTCAGACAAAAAAGCTCTCTTATAGATATTCAATAATTCTGCAGGACAAGGAATCTTTCTCTTTATACATTCATCCTGCAGGTATTCTGCCATAACCTGTATCACTTTCCACTGCATTTCTGGCATATAGTGACTATATGTGTCATATACTTCTACAGGAGATATCGACATGTCTTGAAATTCATCTAATTGCATCTTTTGTACAAATTCGTGTTTCCTCATTTATCGACAAGGAAGGAACCTTTTCTGTACAAAAATAGTATTCAAACTACCACCATCAATGTATTCATTCTGTAACCTTTCCAACTCCCTTCTATACTCAAAAACCCTCTCGACGTGCTCATATACTTTCTCCGCAGTATCTCTTGAATATGCTAAAACATTGAGATCCCTTAATCCTTGTGGGAGACCTATATCAAACAGTCTATTCCACATTACAGGAAAACTGTCTAGATTAGAGAGTGTGGCAAAAACATCAGCTTGTTCACCTCTCTCCATGCACTGTTTGGCCCATGCAGTCAAATTGTGCTTTCTATCCTGAGACACAGTATTACGAGTTACAATCTTTCATTCCGCTCCCTTATCAACTACAAGTGGGACAGAATACCTCAGAAAAGGAAGAGTAAACAAATCTTGTACATTCGGTAACAAAGGTGTTATCACTGGTGCAGAAGACAAATCTACCAGACCCGTAACCGTAGGCAAAGGCCGAGTTGCAGGTGGAAGAGTAGCGATAGGAGGTGGAACAACAACCAGAGGAAGAGGAATAATAGGAGGAACGATAGGAGGAGCAGGAATTACTACGGGAGGAGGAACAACAGCAGGAAGAGGTAAAGCAGCAGGGATAGGTACATATGGAGGTGGCGCAGTGGCACCAGTCCTTCGTTCATATAGAAGTTTGTCAATCAACTCATCAGACACATGGAAGTCTTTAGACAGGTACATTTTCTGAATACCAAGCTGAAAAGCTCTATCCATATTCCTAACTGACTCAGACTGTTTATTTTGATCATACAACAACGCTTTTTCGGCATTGGACATATGACGGCATGCATGTTTTTCTCTACTTTTAAGTTGCTGCATAGCTTCTTTTTTCCAATTCTATAATACATCAAATGCTGCAGGTCTAGTCTTTTTCTTTAATAATATAGACTCTAAATATTCTATACGAGGAATTTCAAAACTACCACTGGTTGGCCACTGAAGTTCGGAAGCATGTCTAGTTTGTCTGTGCCAAATATCATTAAACACTATACTACCAATGCCGTGCTTACAGTACATAGTACATGCCAGAGACCCCTCCTGTGGCGCCGGTCGGCTAAATTCCAAAGATTGTCTGTCACTGCGGAATAACGCCCTGGAACAGGCAGAAAATTTCTCAGGCATATCAGATTCCTGGTGTTACCTGGTCAATAATTGTACTTGCAAGAACAATGCGGCAAAACAAATTATCAGGATACTTAAGAATCGGGTCACGACTCACCTGATCAAAGGACAAAGGAGGTCCGATCGGATTACAAAGGACAACAAAGGACCCACGTGGTTGGTGATTTCGGCAAAACTGCCTGCCTTGATATATGGACCCTCGTCAAGATGTCGTCTCGGACCACGGGCTCACCGTCCAGGGATCGGGTCGTGCAGTACTGTTGAGGTATCACTTCTCATCGAAGAAAGGGGTCCCCTTTTTCACCGTCTGATCCCGGTCCGATAGCCATATCAACCTTCAACGAGATGGCATCAATATTGAGGGTCCCTATTCGGGCGGCATCTGTAAAAGCAAAAGGAAATATCGAGGCTGAGTACCACAAAAGGAAATACACCAAACACGGGCTTATAAAGATTCACAGATCTTTATTCTGCTGCACAGTTACAAAGAAACACATTCAGATAGCTATCTGGCCCTCAGTACATCACAATGAGTATCAGCCCTTCAGTGTGAGGAGTGAGAGGTACTGGACATCTGGACATTTGCTTATTTATACAATTTAGTAATAATGTCTAGCCCCTCTGCAAGTTAATAATCTGTGGTCTAGAGTTTGTGCCGAGTTCACTTATGGCTCATACAACAATATGCACAAGGATTACTTTGGTTTACATTTCATACAAGTTACAATGGCAGAGTGTATTCCTGGATTAGCAGTACGCCTTAGGACATATCCCTCCACAATGCAGTCTGCCAGTGTCCACGCTCAACATTTGCATTACATTGTCTTTGATGTATGTTCGTGGATGAGGCTTGTTGGTGCAGACAATCCTAAAACCAGAAGTCATGTATGGGACAAGGTCTCATTACACGGTGTAAACATTCGGCCCGCGGACAGTCTAACCATTAACTTGGGCACAAAGGTCGGGAAGGCTCGGTTGTAAATTGGAAACACAGTCCACCATTTTAGAACAAAGAATTGTATATGAACCAAATCAAAATGGCGGATGATCCCAAAATGGTGGCGAAGTTGATCTAAAATCAGAACTTTGCAACGCAGTTTTCTTCGCAGAGCGACTGGGCTTAGGCCGATATATATTAGAAGGAGGCACAATATGATTTCCCGTTTTAACAGCATGTCCCCTGACTTGCATGATCCCTCACAATCTTCGATCACACGCACTTCTGGGCCCTCTCCTTACCTGCCTTCCTGCATGCCCTCGGCTTGCGTGGTCCCTCGCTTTCTCTCGATCGTGTGTGCTCTAGCGTCCTCTCTATTCTTGGCCACATCCACGTCAGTGCGTTACTCTGAACTTCCTGGAACATCCTTGGCCTCGCTTGCACTTGGGCCCTCGCAATCCCTGATAACATGGTTCCTCGCACATTCACTCTTGTTTCGCTCACAGTGGCGCGTCCCTGAATGCACAGTCCCTCGCAACTCCCAGACCATGTGTTCCTCGTAACTCCATACCGCATGTTCCTTGCACTTTCATCCTTGTTTCGTCACATTGCGTGTCCTGACCACCTGGTCCTTCGCCATTAGTTGACTGCTCTGCTCATTGTATATTGTTTTTGTGTTATTCCTCACTAACTTCCCTGTTTGCATTGTATTGCTTTGTGTTCTGCTGCACTCCTAATTCTTCTAGGTTATCAATTGTCGACTTTGTTCTTTTGCATACTGTTCTGTGTTCTACTGTGCTCCACCCTCCTCTAGGTTCTCTTTTAGCTGTCTCGTCTGCTTGCACCCATCCTTGTGTCCTCCCCTAGTGTCTCCCCCCTACCTCTCACTCCACCACTCTTCATGTCTCCTCTTCCCCCACCTACTCGATGGTGCTCTCTGTTTCTCCTATATTTTCAAACTGCTTCTCTGTCGATTATCCTGCTCTCCTCACTAAGTCTGGAAGGAAGAAGTTCAAAAAGGATATCCTGGTCTCCAACCCAGGCCTCATTATCACTGACACCTATACCAGTGCTTCCTTCAGACAGACCCTCACCGATATCCTCTTTGTCGTTCCCTCGCTACACCTATGGACTTTTCATATGGTCTTTGTGCTCTCTCCTTTCAGTGGGAGGCCCTCCTGGCCCCCTTATACTCCTCTAAGGTCATCATTAATGTTTACCTGAATGGAATCGTCTTGGTGCAAGGCCCTCAGGCCAACCTTCTTCTCTTTGATAGACACTTCCTGTGCCTCATCAATTTCCTTTTTTCTCATACTGTCCCTTCTCTCCCTTCCTCGGCTCCCTTGCCTCCCCCCTCTGCTTCCTTCTTAGGTATCTTGCCCTCTTCTCCTTCCTCTTTTACCCCCATCAGACTCCTTCTACACATATGCAGGGCAAACCTCTAATTTGTACTTCTCCCTGGAAGTCTTTCAAGGCTGGCAACCCTCTCCATATTGTCACTCTCAACTCTCAATCAGCTGTCAAACACTCCTCTGAAATATGCCATCTCCTGGAAGAAATTGACCTTGATGTCTGCTGTATCACCGAGACATGGTTCATGGCCAGATCTGTCATGAACTTTGACACTCTCCTCCCTGATGGCAACACGATCCTCTCCAAGACCACATTTAACTGCTCCACAGGGGGTGTAGCCTTGATCTTCCTGGAGTGGATTCCTGCCTCTATCATTCCTGTGCAGTCCTAGTCCTCTTTTGAATGCCTTGTCTGCAGGCTTTCTCTCTCTCCTGGCCACTTTCTTACTGTGGCTACTATCTATTGCCCACCTGGTCAGATCACCTCCTTCCTCTCTGAGTGGGCGGACCTCTCCTTCTCCTTCCTGGCCTCGACCACTCAACTCCTCCATCTTAGAGACTTCAACATCCACCTGGATGCTTCCTGTCCGTCCTCTGGACTTGTTTGCGACCTCTGTGACTCTCTCTCCCTTTCTATTCTCCCCTCTGACCCGACTAACTCTGCAGGGCACACTCAGGATGTTCTGATCTCCTCAGACCTCCCACTCTCTATCCCTCTGATACTTCCTCGCTCCTGGAGTGATCACTTTCTCCTTTCCTCCCATCTCTCCCTCGCTCCCCCTCAGGCCAAGCCAACTCCAGCACTACCACCTACCTTCTCGGTCATCCGACCCATGAAGTGTGTGTCAGTTGAGGCTTTCACCATCACTTTCTCTATCCCTCCTCCTCCTCTGGCTGACTCACCTGCTGACACAGCCCTTTCCACGCTCCACTCTTTCATCTCTGATACTCTTGATCTGCTTGCCCCTGTCATGACGATCGACTTGAAGACCAAAGCCAAATGCCACTCCTGGTTCTGCTCTGACCTTGTCACCTTTAATCGCAAGTGCAGAGTGGCTGAGAGGAAATGGCTAGCATCCTCTGACAAACTGGCCTGCCGCCTTTTCCAAAGTCAATACTGGCTCTCTGTCCGCACTAGGAAGAGAGCCCACATCCAAGCCTGCATCTCAGCGGCATCTAACAACTCGGCTGAACTCTTTAAAATCTGCAAGGAGCTGTCCAATCCTGAGGCAGTCCCTACCTCTCCTGTCCTCTCCCATGTCCTGACTTCTCATTTCATCTCTAAAACCCAGGACATCCTGTCCACACTCTCTTCCTCTCCTCCTCCTCCCTCTACTCTCTCCTCTACCTGTGGCCCCCCTCTGGCCACCTCTCCTCCCTCTTTCTCTGCCATTCATCTGACAGGTCTGATCTATGAAAGTGTCGTCAAAACAGGTTCTTCCATGTTCTTTGAAAACCATAAAGGACCACATTGACACCCTTGCTTCTGCCCTGGCTGACTTCTGCAACCACTTCTTCACCACTGGAGCCTTCCCTTTCCCCCTGAAGCACTCTCTTGTGCACCCTCTTCTCAAGAAACCCTCAGCCAACCCCTCCTGTCCGGCTAACTATCGCCCGATCTCCATCACTCCTTTCCTGGGCAAGCTCATGGAAAAGGTGGCCATCTCCCAGCTCAATCTTCACACTGGATCTGTTGGTTGACTCCATCACCATTAGTCTGGCTTCAGAGCAGCCAGAGGCATGGAAACTGCTCTCCTGAACATCCGTGAAGACCTACTCTCTAATCTTGATTCTAATCTCCCCTCTGTCCTCATCTTACTCGATCTATATTCTGCCTTTGACATGGTCAACCATGCCATTCCGCTCAATCGTCTCTGTGATGATCTGGCTATCACTGATCACTCTAGGGCCTGGCTGACCTCGTTCCTCTCTGATTGCTCCTCCCATGTCCAACTTGGGTCCTTCCTTTCCTCTATCTCACTCTCTACCTGTGGTGTTCCCCAGGGGTCGAACCTCTTTCCCTGGCTGTTCAACCAATACCTGGCACCTCTCGCCTGCTGCATTTTTGCTCTCTGCTCCAACTTTCAGTGATATGAGGATGACACTCAGCTTGTGTTCAGGTTCCCCTGTGCCACCTCTTTTCCTTCTCTTATCTCTGGCTGTCTGTCTGCTATCCTGGAGTGGTGGGCTGCCAATGATTCTGCTTTAATGACAGTAAAACAGAGCTTTTCCTCATCAGCACACCTGCACTCTCCTTTCCTGTCACTCTCTGACCGACCTCCCTTGACCCTCTTCCTGCTCCCACCTGTGAGGCTAAGAACATCGGGGTCACCTTTGACTCCACACTCTCCTTTTCTCCTCACATTTCTGGCATCTCTAAGAAGTCAAACTAACAACTGCACCTCCTCAGAGGTATTCTTCCTTTCCTCTCCTTCCCCCAGAAGTTCACTGTCTCTAGAGCTCTGGTTCTCTCTAGGCTAGACAACTACAACTGCCTCTTTCTAAGTCTGGCTGCTTCTACTCTCCGCCCTCTGCAACTCATCCAGAACAGGACTGCGAGACTTGTCCTTGGCCTCAAGCTCAGGGATTGTATCTCTCCAGCAATCAAATCTCTGAATTGGCTCCCAGTGGTTGCGTGGATTACGTTTAAGACCCTCTTCACTGTCCACAAGGCTTTCTGGGGCCTGGGGCCTCAACACCTCCAACTCTCTCTTCTTAAATACCTTCCTGCTCACGTTCATTGCTCCTCCACCTCCAACTGTGTCAGGGTCAGTTGCTTCTCCAAGCAAGGAGTTGGTGGAAGATCTCTTTCTTCGGCTGGGGCCTCCCTCTGGAACAGCCTCTCTCCCTCTCTGAAACTTGAGGAGAACCATATCCGGTTCCAAAAGAACCTCAAGACCTTCCTCTTTGCTTGTGCCTTCTCTCTTCCTCTCCCCTGCTGATTTCCAGTCCGATACTGCACTGCCCACCTGGCTACCCTCCGAGTTCGGGCCCAGGTCCCTGCCCTCCCAGTTGCACACTTACACTCCCTCCCAGCAACCCTTGCATTTGGGTCTGTATGTGTAACCCTACAGTCCCCCTATCTGCACTCTTGGATACCTGCTGTCTGCACTTATCCTTGCCACCTGCTGGCCGCACTTCCTGTATTGTTTTATCCCATGTTTAGCACTTCCCTGTCCCCTTCCCCTAGCACTTTTCCCCTCCCCCTCCCTTCCACTTGCGCAATCTCACTGTCATCTGGCCTAGTAAGATTGTTGTCTCTGTCCTCCCTCTGTTCCCCATCCCTTGCCTCGTCGTGCTTTGAAACACTTGTGTATAGGCACGTTATAAATGCCTTATCATATCATATCATATTGTATCATATCTTATATCATATATGAAATTTCTATGATATGTATGTATTTTATATATGTGTTTTTAGAATGATTATGTTACATGTCATGATGTTTGATGTGATTTATTGTTTTTTAAAGGTGCTTTTATGAATCATTACAAATACATTTAAAATAAAAAAAAGAAAACATTTGAAAGTAGTCAATATCAAAGAGGCATGATGACAGATCTGGATGGTTGGAACATGATGATGTTGCGATGTTAAGGGTGCCGTCTGCGTAGTTGCAGCAGGTAAGATTGTGGGGGTGAATGAGTGCAGGGTGAGAGTTTAAATAAATGTTGAGGGGAGATAGGGATACTCCTTGTGGGACCCATTGTGTTACTGGTCGTGGGGTGGAGGAGCATAATTTGTGAGCGATTAGAGATGAAAGAGGAGATCCAAGAGAGGGCATTGTCTGATTCTTAATGATTGTAGGCTGTCTAGGAGGATGGTGTGATCAATGGAATTGAAGGCGGCAGAGAGGTGAAGAAGGATGAGCACAGCACAGCCTTCTGCATCTGCAATTCTTATTAGGTCATCCCAGACTGACACTAGGGAAGATTTGGTTCCTCAGAGCAGTCTGAAGACAGATTGTGCAGGTTACAGGAGGTTGTTAGCTTCAGTGAAAAGACCTAACTGCATTTATGCTGTGCGGTCCATGAGTTTGACCATGAAGCTGGTGTTGGAGATGGGCCGGTAGTTCTAGGGGAGGAGTGGGTTGATTGTAGGTTTTTTGTGGAGGGGTTTGATGTAGTAGGTTTTTAGGGCTTCTGGGAAGGTTCCCGATGTTAGGGAGTGGTTGATGATTGAGCGTGTGATACAGCCTGCACAGGTTGAGGATAGGATGTTTTGAGGTGGGTGGGCAGGCAGGGGTCCTCAAGGGAGCCTGTCAGGCAGCTTTGTGCTAGGAGCGAGAGGAACTCCTGGTATGAGATTGGAGAGAAAGAGGTGAAGGTTTGTATCGAATGGGGGTTTTGACGGGGGTGGGGCTGTGGGTTGACGAGAGGGCAGGGCATGTGTTCCAATTTAGAGATGATGGTGGAGTGTCTGTTGTTAGTGACATAGTGGACGTGTTCTGATAAGTTATCACATAGGCATTGGGATTTGGGTGTGGGGGTTAGAGAAGGCCGGGGGGTTGAATTCAGAAATGATTCTATGTAGTGCCTTTCTCGGGTTGTGAGAGTTTAAGATTCTGTTCCCAATAGAATGCCTTTTTGGGTTTTCTGTATAGAGATACAGTTTGTGACATGTATATGGTTTTGTGATAGCATGGTTGAAGTGTATGGTAATGAAGGGTGTATTTAAAGTAGTTAGATACGCGTTGGTGTATTCTAACTGTTTTGAATTTTAAAAGTACTACTGTAGTACTATGGATGTATTATGTAAGTCTAAGTGTGATGGCATGTTTAAAGTGTGTTGTAATGAAGGGTATGTATAATGTAGTTAGATACCTGTTGGTGTATTCTAAATAGACATTGTAATGTACGTTAGTGAGTACATTTTGGTTGCAAAAATATTAGCTAACCATTTCTTAGATTTTCTTATAATACATGTTTTGTAGTAATGGAAGTGTTGTTACATGCAAACCATATATAAAACAAGAGGGGCAGAGTAATCCCAGCCTGTAGTGGTGAACAGGCTTGTCTGACAGCAGTTAATTAATCAAACAGGTATACATTTTATTAATTCCAAAATAATGTTTCAAATATCCATAAGTTTAAGAATCATGTTATAGAAAATTACAATAAAACATATATGATCAATAATAGAGAGCTAAAAAGGTGACTAAATCATAGCAACAGTCTAACACACTTCTGAGTACTGGTATAAATTGGTTCTTAAGACATATACAATTTTTGTTCTTCATTGACATGAACTTGTCTCAGTGATGTTAGTATTAGAAAACATATATTGTGGTGTGGGTGCTGTTGCGCACACAGCCGGATGGAACATTGTAGGTGAGCTCCAGTAGCAGGCCCGGGTCCGGGGCGCACAACCAGCTGGTAAATCGCCCGGTTTTGGACAAAAATTAACAAAAAGGTGTAGGAAGATGCCGCCCAGGCGCCTTTGAAAAATCACAAGAATTGGAATGGCGATTCTCGACTAACAGCAAGTTTTTGGTTCAGCACCTGAACTGCCTTCGCAGAGAGAACCCTACGCCCATGCAGGCCTTGTCTGTTGGAGGCCTGCGTGAACACCGGCACAGGGCTCAAACAATTCAGAGTAGGACCTTGCGCCCGACATCTGGGAACCACATTATCTGCTATGGGCGTTGCAACCCTCAAGGCAACTAACTGAGCAGAGGTCCGAGGAGAACCCCTTGCCCACAGAGAGACAGAAGCGGCCACCGGACGCAGAAGCGATACAAGACACAAGGAGACATTCACGGCCATGGCGGTCTGCTGAACTGTAAGAGACCAAGCCACCCACCCAGAACCTGCAGAACCCACTGAAGCAGGATGACAAGGGACGGAACGACTTACACAGTTTACCGACTTCTGAAACAAGCTGTACCCGCGACTCCAGAGCGGCGCTGAGAAAACGGCAAGCCGGGCTGCGGGGAAGACCGAGCTGGGCATTTGCGAGCAGCTACAAGCAAAGTGGCAACCACGAGACCCCCATAGCGATCAGGGGCTCATAAGGCACTGCCCTCATAAAGTAGGCGAACACCACATTTAAACGCTAATCGAGCGGCACCACCGCTCACACTACTTCCCGAGGCCGTAATACGAGCAACCATACATTGGCTGTGCACTGGGCCCAAGCCACAAAGAACCCAGCAATAAGAAGCACCTACTATGCCATAGTTAATGCAGCAGACTCCATCCCGTAAAGAGAGCTTCTGAAAAGCCTGCATAAGAGGTCTCAAGAGTAACAAGAAGGTACCAAGCACGTCAATCTTTAGCACTCATCAAAGAGGAAGTGTGTTCCCCAGCACAGAAGGATAACTTGAACAAGTTGTGGTTTAAACTATTTGTACTGCAAAATTGAGCGTGCACGAATCATGGAGGGTGCTCCACACCCAACTATGACTGCAACAAACCCAGAGGCACATTAGTTACGTTTTAAGGGCAAGGCACAAAGACCACAGCTTCAGGGACTGCCTACAAAACCGAAGTGAACAGACCTATCTGGGAGCCTGCAGGGACATATACTAAGCACCATTACACAAGAAGAAGTAAAGGCAACAAAAGATAACTTAACTCATGCGAATACTGTCATGGCTGCACACACACACACACACACATTATATCTGCCCAATCTCAACGCTAAAGTATAAAAAAAGTCATACTTGTGTACTGGAGGGCAGAGCGACCTCTGAACGGGCCCATGAGATTCAGAGCTCGCCCTCCAGCACCTTAAATCGAGATAGCTGCACCTTGAGGAGGATGGGGTGCAGGATTCTCTTACTCCAACACCACTCAATAAAGACAAGTCAATGGTTTGGCAAAGGGAAGTCTGTTTAATGACAAGTACAAAAAACAGGGAAACAAATGGAAATCATCAGAGCTGCGATCGCCTGTCTCGCTTCAACTTCCAAATTCTTCATGCAAACAGTAACGTTTATAGCAAATTCTCGTCATCATTGACGTGTAAAACTCATAAGTTTGACATGCATTTCTATTGGTTGGAAAAGGTAACTTAAGTATAGGTACTATATCTGTATATGGTAACAGAGTGTGTGGATTGGATAACTCTTATCGGGTGGGCGTCTATGCCCATCCCTCTACATCACTAGTGATAGACGTCACTAAAAGTATGACCTCTCATTGGTTCTACTAGCTATAGGACCCTAGATTATTTGGTCCATTGTGATTAGGTGGGTTACACCCCTAGGCATAAATCTTCACTTTAATTAGCAGCATGCAGAATGGTCGCCCAGGTGCGGGCTGGCCCTTGTCAATTAGTTGGCTGAGGATGGCCTCGAAACTGTAGCTTCTTATCAGGGAAAGTTATGGCGTCCTCCGGTTTTGGGTGACATCAGACGTTGGTACCTGTTCGCACTTGGCTGGTCACGTGTCAGTACACTGCGAAACTGCTTCATTTTCCATCTATTTGCGCATTTGATTCTTTGTTCGGCCTCGCCACCTTCCTGGGCCTCCTTATCTCGACTTTCACGGGGCAGGCTTCTATGCTCTTAGGTTTCAATTCTTCAGAGATGCTGCTCTCCTTCCTTCCTTGGGTTGACCTCGAATTCCTAGCCATGAGCTGCATCTTGCTAAGTTTCGATTCCGTTCTTTCATCCGACTTTGTGCTGGTACATGAATCCTGGCCTGTTAGGCCCCTACCATCCTGGGCTTAATTCTGCTTTCGTAAAATGGAGTCGCACTAGTATAATGTGCTTTTTGAGGTAGATATTGAGTTGGCGCTTGCCGTTCTATCCTCCTACTAAGCATTGCAGGTGGTACAGTTTCCTTCGCTTCTTGCGTTCCTTGACTATTTACAAGCATTTGGCCAGTTACACATTTCCATCCTGCTCTAAATGGTTATGTTTCTTTAAAGTTCAGCATTGTTTCTTCTTTTATGTCTATTACATCATGGTTCACAACATTTCGTCTTTGTTTTATCTCCTTTCTGGTTGTCATTTCTTTCATCTGACCATCTGTCCGGACCATTGTGTCATCACCATTCGCCTCCAATAAGAGCCCTTTGGGTCTCTTCAGGGACAGTTTGTAAGTGGTCTTCATTTTGCGTCAGCTGCTGGTATTGTTGTCTTAATGGGTACCTTGCAGTCCATGGTTGTCTGGTTATTGGCGCTTCAATAGGTATACAAGTCCTTCTGATGGGTACTGGACAGAGCCCCACTGTGGCTCTCTGTTGGTTCATTTGCTCCTTATACGTCACGTATCTTGGCGAGTATGCTTCTGGTATCTCAAAATGGGTAGCTGGAGTGGAGGCCATATCTGGGACCTCCACTACACCTGCGAAAGAAACCCAAGGGAACCCTGGAACACAGAGAAATAGTGTCTAAGGGAAGGAAAGCCCTCAAGCTAAAACAATGCCCAAAGAGGCCACAGCTAAGAAGGGTGGAGCGATAGACAGGTTCACAAAACTGACCACCAAACAGAGCACCATGAGTGCTAGCGGCTCTGGCCACCTTGTTCCACCTCTTTCACCGACAACATTGGCACCCATGGATCTATAGGGGGTCTACACATCTATGCAAAAAGGCTTTACTTCACTCAATGACAAGCTCAATGGCATTAATTCTAATGTCACATCAATATGGAACATGCTGGAGAAGGCCACAAGCCATATCACTGAAGCAGAGACAAGGATTAGTACTACCAAAGACAAACTGGATGCTTTACAAACCACTGTGACCAATATAGGCAAAGATTTGGGCACACTAAACTTAAGTGCGAGGACCTGGAGGCAATGTCACGCCGGAAAAACAAACGTATAGTAGAAGTCCCAGAAGATGCACTAAAAGGCCCGATGGAACTGGTGGCAGAAGAACTACTGAAGGAACTGCTGGGAGACCCTGGATGGTCAGCCATGTTTATTGTTGAATGCGCGAATAGTCACTTGTGGCACGTCCAAAGCCAGGCACCTACCCAAGGCCGACAATAGGATCTATAGCGACAGAGACCTGGTGTTACGGGCTGCTAGAGATAAGCAAGTACTGCAATTGGGATCTAGAGTGATCTGCATATTCCCTGATTACATCCTGGCAGTTCAACAAGAAAGGCATACATTCACAGGGGTAAAGAAGATACTTAGAGAACGCATGATACCCTATGCAATGTTCATACCTGGCCAGATTGCGCATGCAATATAAAAATAAAAAATGTTTTTTCATGTTCCCGGACGAAGCAGTTAATTTTGTTGAAGCAAACATTTCTCTGCCTCATAAGCAAACACCCGGAGACAATGATGGAAGCGTGTGACGTTTCGCAACCGAGAGTGCAACACAGACAACTCTAGCTGAATTTTCGTCTTGATCCGGCCCTACAGCCCAAGGGGTTCATCAGACACTGCTACCGAATGACATATAACCTGCACCATTTTGCTAACGTCTTGTATATCAGCGTCTTTCATCATGTGTACTGGTAATGTAATCAATAATCAGAGACTGTAAGAGTTAAGAAACTAGCATCAGCACCTAGACCCTGGCCACCACTGAAGCGGTCCCCCCATTTGAGTGCATGATTTAGTAAATTGGATGTGGGTGCGGGGGGGAGTGAAGTGACATGCATAGTTAAAGTTGGGAAATGGTTGGGGTATAAAGCAGATGCAGCAGTTCTAAGTCCTGTGCAATTATTGCAGAGCCTGTGTCTTCCATTACTACAGATTTATGAATCCCCCCCTTCAGGGACTAAAATAAGCACAGAAGGTAAAATGCCCCATAAAATGGACATTTGAAATGAATGAGTCCTTTGCTGAATTGAAATAGGCATTAGTGCAGGCACCAGTTATAGTAAACCAAAATTATAAACACAAATTTCCGTCCCCCCTAAACAACCAGCAGAAGCTACTTGACATGGGAAACTCGTGGCCCTTATACGCAACCTTGTAGGACAAACAAAGAACACCTCTGGGATCAAACCCACACAGACATTAGTCAATAATAACTGTGTAATAACAACATTCGTTTATGTATTACAAAACATTTTTTTCCTTTATTAAGACCATATATGTTAAAATGTATTAAATCACTTACAATAAAACAAGATACAAGCAGGCTACTATTTGCCTGCAATTAATAATTCGCTAAAACATACAAAGTGCAAAAAGTGCTTACTAACACACCACTCATCATTCATTCGCTATCATACTCATACTCCAATCACCATTCACTGGAATAGATACCATTGTCGAATATAATCATACAGAGTGCCCTCCGTAGTCTGAGGTACTCACTCAAAACCCTAAATGGCCTAGTTAGGCGGAGCCTTGTAACTCAAGGTTCTTGTTAATTTAATAAACTACTCAACAAAGTTGCCTAAATAAGTGACAACAGTAATACCCAACATGTTTCGTTCTACATTATACAATTATAATGCTCTTAGAACTTCTTCAGGGGAGAAAACACATTCGACATACACAATTTCTTTCTCTATCATTCTTCGTGGTGAAAATGTTCTTCCGTAGTCCTACAAGGAACAGTATAAAAAACAGCCATCATTAGTGCTGTTACAAAAAACTTTCACTACACAACTAAAGAGCTACAAGTCTCTTGTGGTAGGCTTACCGTGGTAACTATAATAAATAATGTTATCCACGGCGTAGTAGGCGCGTCTTCCTGGTAAGACAGCCTTCTTGTGGTCGTAGCCATCACGTACAGCTGAAAGCCCCACAGTCACAACTCTGCACAAGACGGGTAGATTAATGATCGTGGTACACCTTAGTGCATCACCTACAACAGAAGGAGATCATTCCCTAACTAGTCACTGAATTCTGGGCTCGTGCCACCTATTTGTGGCTCCACCTAATGTGTTAACAGAACCCTAATCACGAAAAGGGCCATCTAGCACTTAAAGACCCCTTAAGTTACAATGGGACTGACCGACTGCCTGCGAGAAGAATTTCTCAAACCAACAACACGGCAGGATACCTGTATTCTGTTCACGCATAGTTTCCCCGTGGCAAATAACACACTCAGAGTACATGAGTAGAACAAGCCTATTGCTCAAAATAGTTCTCTGTAATATGCGGTGGCTGCAACTACAAACAACACCCAAACTTCACCTCTAAGAACACTTACTCATGAAACGTGCCGGACCCTCTCAAGAGCATCTTGTTTAAATCGGTGCCTTCGTTAGTATGGCGTGCCCTTTGACGTCCGTGCTCGAAACGGCGGCCTTGCAATCAGCGGTCTGACCTGCTGCCTTTGAAACGCTGTGCAGCACAATATACAGTCGTTTAGTAAGCCAATCCATTTGTACGCACCCACTGTAGCGTGTATGCTATGATTGCTCAGCACCCGCCATAGGCCATGAAAGGAGGACGGAATGAACACTCCCTATCTCCCCCTCATTACGAACGGTTTGAAACTTTACAAGCACCTTCACCTAATGCGTCTCATGAGACTTACTTGGAAAGCGGCTCCAGGTCCGATTACTCCATTTCTGTCGGCTTGCCCATGACGTGGCTGTCACCTGATTTACGGCATCAGCCCCCGAGCTGTTTTTAAATACTTGGCCGGAGCGCCACAGCTGCTAACCGGCATCTTGATTAGAAAAGGCAGCCGGTTTGTTATCTTTTTTTTCTTTTCAAAAGAAAAAGACACGCATCCAGTGCTCCGGCTGTTAGAGATCAGAAACAAAGTATCGAGGTATCTTACCGTACATGACCTAAAGGTTAATGACACGCCTCTATCCAGCTGTCACAACTTGTGGCAGTGCCCATAGAGGGCGCAGAATGCAACCACGATACAGCATTACCTAATCTTGTCTATGTATTCACCACGCCTAATAAAGAGCAGAAAAAGTAATAGTACAGGCGGTGCCAACATTCATTTTTTACATATTACTATGACAACCCAATTCCTCACATGGCTTTTTATTCCATATTACCCCAGTCCACAGCTTCATTCAGCCCGGTTATGGCTGTGTAGCATAAACAAATGAGCCATTGTTCTTTAAGTAGTAACCTCTTAGTTGTTTCAGAAACATTTTGGCTCTGGACATGGAGTAGCACAGACCATTTAAGGTCATTACATCCGTGGTCCAACATTAATAAATGATTAACCATCGACGCTGTAATGACCCTGTTCTTAATACAGCTCCTGTGTTCGGAAATCCAAACTTTGATCTGGCGTGTGGTCATCCCTATATAGATTTTTCTACAGGGATACCATATAGCATAGACCACATTTCTGGTGTTACAGTGGTGAACTTTTTTTCGGACCAAGATTTTGTAAGGCCTAGATCAACTTGCGTGGTACGACTAGTCAACGGGCAGTTAACACAATGACCGCATGGAGCATGTCCAACAGCTTTGGGTAACCCCCAGGACTCAGTAACACTTCTTTGTATGGCAGGTCCTCTTGTGATATCATTTTTGGTAAGGATGTCCTTAATATTGGGGCCCCTTTTGAAGGCGCACAACGTAACGTCCAGGGGACTGGCACCCCCCCTGCAAAACAGACCAATTTTTCTTAATGATCTTAATGATCTGATTCGTTTGCGGGGTGAAAGTACTGACAAATACTATACCTTCCTTGTCTCTAGAACGGTTGTTGTATTCCAGCAGTCCTTCACGATTGTTGTTCTTCGATCTTTTCAGTGCACGAAGCACTATTTTAGACAGAAACATTTCCTTGGTAGAACTATTACGTTTGAGATGCAGAAACTGGCCGAAAGGAAGATTTTCCCTTGTATGGCTTGGGTGGCAACTATCAAACTCTAAAAGAGAGTTCCGGTCTGTCGGTTTGTGGTATGGTTTGACTTGTAGAATATTCAAACTAGCGTCCACCCAGATGGTAATGTCTAAGTAATTGATCTCTGAATTACTAAACGTGGACATGAATTTAAGGTAAGGATTTTGACAGTTAATCCATAACATGAATTCATTAAACTGTTCGACAGAACCATCCCACACAATCAAAATGTCATCTATATAATGGCGCTATAATCCCAGTTTCGAGAAAAAAAAGGAATTAGTGGAGCTATAGATGACTTGATGTTCAAAGCTCTCAACAAACAAATTGGCTGCTGAAGGGGCAACTGAAGACCCCATCGTAGTACCATGAGATTGGTGATAGAGCTGCCCATTAAAACTGAAATAGTTCTCAGTAAGCGCCATTTCGGCAAACCAGAGGATAAACCTGTTTGGTGTACTCCCTTCTGTTCTTTTAGTAAGGAGTACTTCCTCTAACACTTGTAGAGTTTCCTGTTGTGGTATACAAGCGTATAATGACACTATATCCAAACTGACAAGCTGCTGGGTAGCCGGATCAAATTGCATCTCTTCCACTATATTGATAATTTCAGTGGTGTCCTTTACAAATGAATACATAGTCTGCACAAAAGGTTTGAGATATCTGTCAGCAAATGTTGACAAAGGTTCCAATAAGGCAACAGCACCTGAAACTATGGGGCGCCCAGGCGGGTTGATCAGGGTCTTGTGAATCTTGGAGAGTATATGGAATTTAGGTGTTGTAGGATTCTGTACCCTAAGAAATTCACTTTCTTGTGGGCATATCCAGCCTCTTGCACAAGCTTTCTCAACTTTGGTTGATTAGAACTGTGAGTCTGTTAGTAGGGTCTTCCTTAATGAGTTGGTAAAATTGTCGGTCTTCAGGTTGTCGATTACACTCTGCTATGTAGGTCGCACGATTAAGCATAACAATGGCCCCACCCTTATCTGCTTTTTGCAAGATAATGTCTTGGTTGGTGGCAAGACTCTTAAGGGCCATTCTATCCACTTTCGAGATATTCTGAAACAGACGTTTCATTCCCTGTGTTTCCAATTGTTCGATTTCTTTTCAAACTCTCTTGGCGAAAACTACTGCTACTGACGTGTAGCTACTAACAGGTAGACTAAAGGAAGACTTATTCCTAAACCCACTCTCGTTCTTTTTAATATCAAAAGCTTGATGGAAAAAAAAATTCCGTAGATGGATTTTACGCAATAATTGTTCCACTTCTACACGAGTCCAAAACTTGTCGTAACTCACAGTAGGAACAAAACCAAAACCTCTAGTAATAACAGCCTCTTCTTCTATACTAGGTGAATAGGATGAAAGGTTTACTAGTAAGGTCTGCTGCTATGCGACTGTCGAGGTTCGTCCCAATTGTCAGGAAACTGGCACGGGTCTAAAAAAGTTTGTGGCTGTTGCTGTTGTTGTTGTTGTACTCCTCCCAAGTTACCCTGATTCCCAGTGTGAAAACTCCTTCTGTTCTTAGCAGGTATCCACTGCCGGCCTTGGTTCCTACCTCGTTGTCGGGAACCTCTATAACCTCTTTGGTTGGAGGCAGAACTACCATTCGAACTGCCTGAACTGAACGAGGTGTTCCCGAAATTCACCTGTTTGTTCTGATTTTGCCAACCATGCTGCTGGCGGTTCGCAAAACAGTTAGCAAAACACTTGGCAACCATAATATGATTAAAACACATTGTGATCAATGAATAATCAATAAAAAATCAATCAATATTAAAAGACCAACATGCGGTTAACACAATTAACACACACAATGATATATACACAATCACAAAGACAATTCAAAATCAACAGTTAATGCTAAAAAAAGGTCAAAGATAAACCATGAATGTAGAAAATCAATATAGAGTTCAGTAGCGACTCCTGTCTAATAAATTGTAGACTAGTTCTGTAAACTAATGTCAGATCACCAAATAAGAGATTTCTTAAATGTATTGCTCAAAAACGTATATACAAATGCCATTGTGATATTACAAAGGCTAATTCTTGACATGTTTCAGTTCTAACATCTTTTAATGGATGAGCCTTCCTCAGGAGCTGGTGACATGGGTCACACTATGGACAATGCTTTCAAGAATTCATAACCCCCTCAGATTTCATTAGAAACGGAAGTTGTTTCTTTGTCCAAACTTCAGGTTTTTGCACTGTGATATAACGACAAAAAAGAAAGGAAAAGTAGCTATTAGTGCTAATGGTCTTATAGACAGGGCAAAAATTATAGAGCCCTCTGAAGTAAAATGGAGGTTGATAAAAATAACATAATAAATTACCTTGTGGTACGAGTGGTCGAGTTCTACTCAAAGGACACAGACCGGGTGTCAAATCCAATACATGGATGTGCATCTGTGAACACACCAGAAGATATTGTTAGAGAATTCTGGGAGGTTTCTTAGCTAATGCAGCAATACACTATACCAAGGCTCATGGTTGATCATATAGTAATTACCTAATTGTCGTACTACACCTTTTGCGGTTTAGATCTTAATCCCCAGGGGACACCTTAAATCTGGAGAATCACTGGGCTAGTGGAGCGGGTGCTGTCTCAAAGAATATAGACAAGAAGTATCTAGTGGCTTCCAGTGAATAAGTGTCTACAGGGAAAAACAAATAAGAGTTTAAAAGTTATTATTTTTATATTGTATTTTTTATTAATAAAATGAGTTAGTTTATTTCAAACGTTTTCATTTATGCAAGTCATCATCAAGTAGAACAAGCATAAAAAGCAAACAAAAAATCTAGATCGTCTATCGGTCCAGTTAGTGTGAGCGTGTTGTATGTAATTAGAAAACTGTCTAGGCATTTCTCTGAGTTTAATGTCCCTTATATGTCTCTATCTCCATCCAGAATTGGTGGACTGCAAAAGTCACTGTTTTTTCCTCACACAAGAGCACGGAATTCCATCTTTCTTCACCATGCGTAAGCACGTAATTCCATCTTATATCTACTGGTGCTTTGCATACCATCACAATGTGATGTAAAGATTCTATCTATGAATTGTGGTGGCAAAAATGACAGATATTTGGGAGTTCTGCTAGTGGTTTCATTTGGCCCAAAACCTCACGTGTGGTAAGAATATTGAGTCTGAAATGTAGAAAAAGATTGCACAGTTTTGGCGACGGAAATAGATGCAGATATGGTGGCAGCTGGTTGCGCTTTCATGCTTCCAAGGTGCAGTTGATAGATAACTGGTGAGAGATTTCAGATTCTGCGTCTCAATCCAGTCTGTATTCTTCATTTTCTTCTTAATGGCCAGTACTTTGTTCTTTAGTGTATCTGTTGAGGACTCCAGTGCTTCTAACCAATCTAGGCATGCAGACTTCTATTTATTCAGGCTAGAGGTATTCATAGTGAGTAGATTTGTTCTCAGGATGTTAATGGCCAGAATATCATCATCCATGATTATTTTACAGTACAAGTCTACTGTTTTCCATAAAACCTGGGAGTAGATGGATTGTAGGCCTATCTCATATTGAATTCTTTGCACTGGGAATGAGCATGGGAGAGACAATACTTTCCTCCAAAAGGGGCCTTCCAGCTTATCCCAGATGAGATGTGAAAGATTGAGAAACAGCTTCCACTCCGTAACATATAATGGCAACTACTTTTTGTCAGTAAAAAGTCTGTATGGGCCACATGGAGTATTTGCCATACTTTCTATGTAATATCAAGCCTTGCCGGGCCAGGGATTCAGTTTTAGATCAAAGAATGTCCACCCAGTATTGCTCACAGATACTCTAATTGATGTAATTTCCCAAGTATTTGTACTTGTCTACTTAGGTAAGGCGAGTTGAATGAAGAACTATTGGTAGCTATTTCTGTTTGCCACCCTGAATGGCCGATAGTGTCATCACTTGTGTCTTATCAGTGTTTATCGTCGTCTTATTATTTTCTACGTAGGTGGCCAATCCATCCAGCCATCTTTGCAGTCCAATCTGGGTTTTGTCCAACAGGACAATATCATCCGCATATAGTAAGGAGTGCCATTCAAAATAGGTGTAAAGACTCCTTGTTGTGCAATGTCAGACATTTACAGGTTGAATAGCACTGCTGCTAGGGGGCAGCCCTGTTTAAGACCTCTCTCCATCTTGATTTTCTTGGTGACCATGCCTTTTGTAGATAAATGTACTTGAATTGATGTGTTAGAGTATAGGGCTTTGATTGCAAAGCGTGTGTCTTCTGGGCATCTCCATTGGTTCAATTTTCCCCACACGATCGCTCGATCAATAAAGTCGAAGGCTTGTTTCATGTCTATGAATATCGCGTGTTGGTTTGTCTTTGTCTTTAAAGCGTCTAGTTTAAAATATTTAGGATTAATATGTTGACATTGGTGCCAACTCCCGTGACGAACCCCGTCTGACAGGGATCACTTTGATTGGTCGCTTTCATTCATCTGCTTAGATTCCCTAACAACATTGTTGCAAATAGCTTTCCCAAGAGATCTAGCAATGCAATGGCCTTGGAGTTTGGGGGCAGTGATCTGTCACCTTGTTTGTTGGGATCAATAATGCCGTATTCCATGTTTCAGGTAGTTGTTTAGAAAGACATATCACTTTGAAGATGGCCAAACAGAACTCAACTCATGCCTCCAGATTGGTTTTTTGATGTTGATTAGAAAGCCCCTCCGAGCCCGGCGCACATGAGGTATTCAATTGTCTGATTTGCATCTCGATCATCTTGCGGTCCCATTTGAGGTCCCATCGTAAATTGGTTGGACTTTCTGTATTGGAGTCACTATATAATTGTGTATCATGGTCTTGTGTGTCATGTCATCTTGTCATGCCTCGTTATGGGATGATTTGGCAAATAACAGTGAACAGTGTGACACCCATGTAGCAGTGAAAATTGCGGCACCCATGTAGCTTTTGGGACCTCAGCACTTAAGAAGGCTGTTTGCTTGGCATTTCCATTTAAGAGGCATCACAGAGAATAAGAGTTATGATTTGCCAAGGCTGATAACATACATTCAGCATCATTTTGGTAATGAGCCGCTTTGGACTACAATAACCAGTTTTTATAGGTTTGCTTGATCTCTTTTTGCTGACTTTGACGTCTAGTGGTGCCCAACCTTAACCTGAGATTGGTCAAACTCAGAGCCCGCACCCTCCCCTTACAACACCATGCCATCCCAACACTCATCCCACACAGAAACCGCCGATTTAGCTCACGCACCACCAAAGTAAATAAACACCACCACTGCGACAATACCTCTATATGCTGCAGCACTAAGCCCACTCATATCATACCTAGCAGCAACTCCTACACTCAATTTACAGCCGCACCCAAGACAGACTATCCCACCATACCTACTAAGAACCTGTGCCCGACGCTATACAAGTGTGCTTTAATCAATGCACGCTCTCTCAATGCCCACGCCCTAGAAGTAAATGACTTAATAACCACCCAAGACCTAGACATACTCGCTATCACAGAGACCTGGCTCAACAAAGCTTCCAGCCCAGCCATCACACTAGCCTTACTGGAAGGATATACCATCGTTAGACAAGACAGGACCGCCAAATCAGGAGGGGGGTTAGCCCTTATTAACAAAGAAACACTATCTATCAGAACCATACCCCACCAAAAGGAAGAGAATGTTGACATTCTATCAGTCAAACTAGCACTCTCACTAAACAGTACAATAAATATTCATATCCTATACCGTCCACCTGGCCCCACTGCCAACTTCACAGGTCAACGCAAACACCTCCTAGGAAACAATATTCAGAAAGCCACCAAATCACTACTTATAGGAGACCTTAACCTAGGATTCAACGATCCCATGGACAAAACTGCTATTTCTCTAGCCAAAGACCTCCACAACCTAGGTTTCTCTCAAAAAATCACTTTGCCCACCCACGCAAAAGGACGCATTATAGATTGGATCTTAGACCATAATCGTAACACAACCATAACCTCCAATACTAGCCTCCCATGGACAGACCACAACCTTCTTCAATTCGACATCCCAGTCTCAATATGCACCAAAGTGCCTACCACAGCACCGGCGACATTAGCCAGAAGTGCCAAAAAACTCACTGTGGACAACGTCAGTGCATACCTTAACCTGCCATGCCTAGCGCCCCCTTCTCCTCAGACCCCAACATCCTTGCAGATATATTCAAAGACACCATTACCATGGCTGTCAACTCCGTTTGCCCATTGGAAAACAAAAAAGAGAAAAAATCCTTCCATTCCAATTCCTGGTTCACAGAGGAACTCCAGACTCTGCGCAAAGACAAACGCCAGGCGCTCAAAAATTGGCAGTACAATCCCTGTGACTTCACAAAAGATAACTTCAAATCCATAACCAAAAAATACAAAGACGCCATCTTCATTGCTAAATCCGAAACTTAACCCAATGCATCTCCGCTGCCAACTCCCACTCCAAAGAACTCTTCAGTATCTTCAAAGAATTAACTGTACCGCCCACATGCCCTGATGAGATCGTCAAAGACGAAGCTTGGTGCAAAAAACTCTTCCTAAGCAAAGCCCTCATGTACAGTCACAACCAATGTAAAAACAAGCAACATGCCTAAATTCTCTTTCACTGAAATCTCTGAAGCCAATGTCATTGACATCTCAGATACCCCAAACCTTCGCAATGTAAAGGTGATGTGTGCCCCCCTAAAATCATCAAGGGATGCTCTGAACCACTCGCCCCTATTCCAACTGCATTTGTCAATGCTTCATTCAAAACAGGCATAGTCCCAGACTGCCTTAAAGAGGCCTGGGTGCGCCGTCTATTAAAAAAAACAACGTTAGACCCCGCTAACCCCAATAACTACCGACATGCATGCATCACCACATGCCCGTACAACACAGACCCATTCATGCATGACCCACCCAACATCCCCATTACCTGCATCCACACTAAAGAGCCCGGAATGCATAGAACGGCATGACGTATTCATTTTGCTCAAGGCAGGTCGACCCATTACTGATGGTTGTCAACATTTCTCACCCTTGCAGGATCACACACTGACACTGAGGAGGCACGCACTTCCACACCTGCTCCCACATCCAGCAAAAAAGCAAGGAGGGATGCCACAGGGGACACTGCCACATCCACAAGGGCAGCCAGGACGAGTGTCCATGACCACAGGGACAAAAGCAGCCGGAACACCAGTTGCACGCATCCACAGCCCATGGCTGCTCCCGTCGTGGCACCCACGGAAGTGTGTCTGCCAGCAGGTGAGGGCAGCATCGAGGGAATGCACTCTGCTGCCACCAGCTCAACGGGTGAAGCAGCAGCCACGGCCCCACCTTCAGATGAGGAGGACACACCTGCCATTGATGCTGATAGCCATAGCCCCAGACCAACAAGCCCCTTACTGGCAGGTCCGGGTAGTCATGGAGATTCACCCACCCCTGAAGGGATATGGAGCCCCCAGATATCCTCTCCTGATGCAAGTGCAATGGGACCAGCACCCACCATGCGACATGACCTCTCGACCATCTACCAGAGGCAGACCGAGATGAGTGGCCTAGTAGGTCAACATGTGGCAGAGACAGCCCGCCTGAGGGAGGACATTGCTACACTTGCACATCAGACAAGGGAGGGCATGGAGGCATGCACCAGCCGAATCTGCAGTGAAATGGCCCAACTGCGGCAGGCCATGAACCGCATAGCAGACGCTATTGAGCGTCGGTGCCCACTCACGGCCCAGGAAGAACCAGGCCCCTCCTCGTCTGGGAGTTCACGCCAGACTAGTCCCCTGCGCCGGTCTATGCGGAACCTGCGGCGCACGGCTTCACAACCACCAGATGACGATGCAGGCACTGGCAAATAGAGCCGCCAGGATTCGTGTGCCACATGTGGCAATGGACACATTCACGTCATGAGACTCACATGGGGGTGTTGAGGGGGGAGGGGGGTAAGGGTGTGTTGAGGGGGCAGGGGGGTAAGGGTGTGATTGGGTGTGTTGAGGGGGGAGGGGGTAAGGGTGTGATTGGGTGTGTTGAGGGGGGAGGGGGGTAAGGGTGTATTTAGGGAGTCTGTGTTATGCACTTTAGTACCACAATATGTTCAATATACACGGTTCAGAGTTTGAAACCCAAGCGTGGTCTCCATTATTGTGTATGTGTCATTCATTGTGGACAGGGTCCTTTGTGGGCCTCGAAACATGCACCAGGGCAACAATTCCCATCTACGTCCATGCTATTTCACCTTGGTGCATGATGAGATTACAGAATCAGATGCTGATGCACATTGTGTGCCTCCTTGGCACTGCCTGTTTCATGTCCTGCCGGGGCATTCCACCCGCACTCATCCCCAGCCACATCATACTCTTCTGGTGGTTGCATGTCAATTTCAAGTGGCATAGGCACATTCCATCATATGCACATTTTGTGATGCTCTACACATGCCATGGTTGTCTTTGCCACTTTGACACAGCCGTACAGGAGTGCCACACCCAGGCCGCTTAGGCAGCGGAGCACTGTCATTGGAAGGATGTACTATATTGTTGTCCTCTTCCTGATGGTACTGTGGGTTACGTGCAGGGGTTAGGAGCCACCTCCTCAGTGGATGGCTGTCTTCGCCTGTATGGTGTGAGGAATGGGTGCCTGTTACGGCTCACCTCTGGTGCTGGCTGTTGTTGTAGGTGCTGCACTGCTATCATGTAGTCAAGGCTGTCATGTCATGCTGCTGCTATTGGGACCATCTTGGTGTGGGAAGGGGTGTGGTTAGGGGTGTGGTGTGCTCTTGTGTGCTGCCTGTCTCCATTGCATGCACCTGTGCTGATTGTGTCCACCTGTAGTTGATGGGTACACTGCTCAGGTCTCTTAACGGGTGCTTTTCGATGCCGTTATTAGCGCCATGCCGGTAAGGGGTTTTTGGGTGTTTTACATGCCGCTAATACCATGTCCGCATGGCTTGTGATGGCCTGGTATTAGCGCCATGGCGCTAATTATGGCATGTGGGTCGCGTGCCCCCGGCCTTGCCGCTATTAGTGGCAGCGTAAGTAACGGGTGCGCAGATAGCGGTGGGTCCGGGTCGTGATTTGCTTAGGGAATTAACGGTACCGGTAAATCATTACCGGTAACGGTATTCCATTACCGCACAACGTGTAATGAGGCCCTTAATCTCGATAATGTCGATTGAGAGGCATGCAGATCTCTGAACTGATGCATTCAACTCCCAAGATGTTTTGTACAATGGTAAAGGATTGTCCATGTGTTCAAGAGGAGAGGAATTCCCTGACGAGCCCATTGGTCAGCACTCACCCTCTAGAACATGTAAGACAAGATAGCTGCACCATGTGAGGACAAGGGGTGCAGGATTCACTTACTCCGACACGACTCAATAACGAGGACTCAGTAGTTTGGCAATGATACATACATCAAACAGGGAAACAAATGGGAATCAGCTGTAGTGCGATCAACGGTCTTGCTCCGACTTCCACAAACTTCAGTTTAACAACAATTTTTATAGGCACAAATCATCCTCACTGACATCTAATTTCTATAAAAAATCATCATGCAATATAATTGGTTAGGAAAGGTAACTTAAATATGGGTGTTATATCTGTATATGATAATGGAGCATGTGGATTGGATAACTCTTATCGGTTGGGCGTCTACGCCCATCCCTCTATATCACACATGATTGACGTCACTACAAGTACGACGTCTCATTGGCTACAGTGTCTATAGGACCCTGGATTACATGGTCCATTGTGATTGGGCAAGTTACACCCCTAAACATAAATCTCCACTTTAATTAGCAGCATGCAGAATAGACACCCCTGTGCCTGGTGTCCCAAGTTTCACCCTGCCTCCCTTCCATCAATCAGTGTTTTATGGCAACATATCAATTATTTGACTAAGGATGGCCTCGAAACTGTAGTCTCTTATCGGGAAAAGTTATGGCATCCTCGGGTCCTGGATGACATCCAGCGATGGTACTTCTTCGCGCCTGGCTGGTCACGTGTTAGTTCACCATGAATCTGCTTAAGTTTCCAGCTTTTAGTGCATTTAATTCTGTGTCGGCCTAGCCACCTGCATGGCCCCCCCTTATCTTGACCTTCATGAGGCAGGCTGGTATGCTCTGAAGTTGGAATCTTGTGAGCTGACGCTCTCCTCCCCTTCTCCGGTTGACCTCGATTTCCTAGTATTGAGCCGCTCTTTGTTGAGTTTCGATTCCGCTCCTTCTCTTGCCTTTGGCTGGGTTTCGAAACTTGGCCTGGCAGGCCTCTGGCCACCTGGGTACCTTTTCTGCTTTTACAAAATGGAGTTAGATATATGGTTGGCGCTTGCCACTCTATCTTCTACTAAGCATTGCGAGCAATATCGATTTCTTAGCCTCTTGCGTTTCAAGCCTATTTACACACGTTTACATCTCGTACATCTCGTAACACTGTTTCCTGGCGTCGTAACATTGTTTCCTCTCTGTGCCTATTCCATTCAAGTTCGTAGTTACTCGCACTGGCGTGTTATCTTCAATAACTGCTCTTGTTCATTCTCAAATCTGTTCAGGCCCTTGTCATTTCCACTGACCTTCCGTTAAGGCTTTTGGGGTCTCTTCATGGACCGTGTGTAGGTACTCCTCATTTCGTATCAGCGGCTGGTATGGCTGTCTGATAGGGTACCGTGCTGCCCAGGGTTGTCTGGTTATGGGTGCTTCAACCGGTATGGATCTTCTGATGTATACTGGGCAGAGTCCCACTGCAGCTCTTTGTAGGTTCATTTGCTCTTCATACGTCACATACCTTGGCAAGCGCATTCCTGGTGCCTCGAAATGAGGGTGAGGGGTGGAGGCCATGTCTGGGACCTCCTCTACACTCCCCCCTCTGGTCGGTTCATCGACCACTTCTGGAACCTCCTTTGCATTCATTTCTTTCGCTTCTTCAGTGTCATGCTCATCGACCTGTGCGTTGGTACATGATGGCGTGAATGTGTGAGCCTTTGGAGTCCATATTTTTATCACTCCCTTCAAACTCCCTGCTGTCTTCACATGTTCGTCTTTGTTCCACGTTATTAGCTGACATTGGCCATTTGGGCTGCAGTAGATCTATTTTCCCTCATACCTTCTTTGTTTCTTAGGGTATGTGAACTTTGTTCCTTCTGGCGCAAATTTGCTGGCTTTCACAAAGTCCCTTATTTCTTCATCAGTCAGGTCTCTGGGCTTCCATCCTGGTTCAACATCAATCATTATTTTCCTCCCTATGGCCTTCCTCGCAGTTTTCTGGCACTGTGTAATGATTATCTTGATTACACAGAATCCTAGCAACACCATTGTTAGTAGAGCTCCCAAAAACTTGAATATATCTGCCATCCATTGTGGGACCCATGAGAATAGGTCTCCAAACCAGCTGTCATCGTCTACTCCATCACTTTCATCGATCATTTGTTTTTTTTAGGCTTGTCAGCATGCTTATAGCCTCTGTTAGGGTTCCGTTTTCTTCATCGTGTGATGGTACGAATGTGCAACACGATTCTCCGATGTTTGCACAAACACCTCCATCAATTGCTGTGATCATGTCAAGCACATATCAGTTCTGGAGGGTCATCAGTCTGATTGCTCTCAGCTCTTCTTTGATCGCGTTGAATCCTTTTATAGTGGTGTTGATGGTCTGCAATAACTCCCATCTGATTATCTGCAACCATTTAGCATTCACTCCAACTTGGATGTGGGGCAGGAGCAGTGTTGTGAATACTGTTGAGGTGAGGCTGAACAGCCTGTGTTCGTACGGGATTGCGTGGAATGCCTCTTCTGATTTGGGAGAAAAGTAATTTTCCCTCTTCATCCTGGATATCAGTTACACAGATCTTCTTCTTCTTCTTCTTAGATGAGCATCTGCTTTCGGGAAACTGTCTAACTTCAGGTCATTTTTAGGGATCACTAGTGCAGGAATTTGGATGTTCACTAGTGTGCATATGCCTCCCCACTTTTTCAGCAGTCTTATGTATGCCTTGGATCCACATGCCCAGTAATGGTCCATAATACCTGCGGTTCCTTGTGTCATTCCTGGAGCTTCAAAGATCCGTCCGCAGTTTTGATTGTCTCCCATCTTCCTTGTGCCATTGATTCTGAAGCATAGTTTCGGGCTCTACAGTGACACTATCTGCAGGGGTCCCCCTCTATCTTCGACCCATGTTATTAACTTTACTAGCTTTGGCCACATAGGTTTGCATAACTTCTGTGAATTCTCTACTGCTTCCTTGCAGACTCCAAGGACCATCCACGCTCGGCAGATTACTACTCCATCTTCCCATCCGTCTGGGGAGACCACTGACCCCCAGATCTGCATTTGGCCTCTGTTCTTCCAGATTTGGGTAGTCTTCCCTCGAACGTTCAGTCTCGGGTTAACTTCCCATCTTATCCCTGATCCTTTGATGCCAGGGTTCTCATACCTGATTAAATGATTTCTGGTGTGCGCTCGGTTTCTTGTTTTAATGTCCTGGAGTTAGCCAGCTTCATCCGGGTAATCCTTTTTCGTTGGCCCATATCAATGAGGTGTCTCTTCCCATAAATTGTCCTCTGGTGTTACACATTGCCACGTATGACATACAGTGTGCTGTAGAGACATCAATTTCTACAGCCACGAAGATCTTGGACTTTCCCATACTGTATGGCAAGAGTGCACAGCCAAAGCATTCTCCTTCCGACTTACTTCGTCCTACTTCTTTCAAATGCTGGTACCATATGTTGTTTCCAAGATGGGCTGTGCTGTCCAGGTAGTCATTAAGTTCATTGTTATTTTCATGAGGGCTTCACTTGATTCTCAGAGTTCTTCTGTAGTTTGCTATGACTACGTCTCTGAATGTATCTGTGCTGCTTTTCCACTTCGGGTATCTCGATGGAGCAGGCTGCCTTGACTGCATCGCTGTGGTAGGAGGAGGATTTGTGCTTCCTTTCCTTCCCTTTTGCAGTCTGCCATAACCTTTCCGTAACCACCATTGGTTCATCAACCTCCCAACTTGTGGCTGTGCTGTAGGCCTTCGGCTTGTTCCTTGAGTTGGAGCAGGTGTGCTTGCAGTTATAGTTTCTATAGTTCTGTTTTTCAGCTCCTTGTGTAGTTTTTTCGCTTGGACTATAAATGGGAACAAATACTCTATTAGCTTGTGGGTCTTCTCTGTGAGTTCTTTTGTGGCCACGTCTGTTCTTTTGAGGGATCTTGCTATTCCCTCCTTCTTTGGCATTTCACTTGGCTTTTCTTGGTTATCTCCACTATTCTCTGGAATTGAAAGTTCGGCAGGCAGCCTCTCCTTCGCTGCTGCCTTTGTTGGAGGCCTTGTAGCCATTGACACTTGGCCTTGTTTGTCTGCATTCTGAGTGTGGGGGCATGCTGTGGCCAGTGCTATATTATCATTCATACCGTGTTGACCCTGTCTCCAGCCTTTTCTCTCATTCATCAGCTTGTGTGTATATGTATCACTGCTAATTATATTCAATTTTACATCATTTGCTTCACCATTAGCTTTTCTTGGAACTGGAATCACTATGTAGGGTCTGGGTGCTTTTGTAGGCCCCAGATGTTCAGTATCTGGTGGGTGCACTGATAGGGGGACACTTTGTACACCAATAAAGAAAGCAGTTCTGATTGTTGATAATAGAAAAACAATTATGATCACTGTACATATGCACATAATCATTCTGAGTGAAAGTTTGCAGCAGTTTCTTCCAGGAAAGTGGGGGCGCCCTTCTGTTGGGGGTAAAACCAAGTAACTGTTCTGGGCCCCCATTTCAAATGAGTTCATAGTCAGTTATTTATTCCTTCTTTTGCTCTGGTCTCACAGTTCAAAAGTTTATTACTACTACTGCGAGTGCTTTCAGTGTCCCCCCTCTTGTGGGTGATGATGGCAGTCTCTGGGTCTGTAGCACGGTTCTGTTCACTAGACTATGGAAAAAGGTTAGGCTATCAACGCTGGTACATCACGTCCATCTAAGAATATCGATACCAGGTGAGGTCACAGTACACGCCTCGAATTTGCTTGGGTCCTGAGGACATGCTGGAAACAGTTCAAATGTGAAAAATAAAATGATGGAACTGCTACATCACACAAAATGAAATGTTGCAAAATTAGAAGTAAAAATGAAAAATAAAAATAAAAGATAAAGTAAAAATAAAAATAAAATAAAAACTGAACGTGTGGCAAAATAGGAAAGGATGAGCTAATCGTACAAAAATAAGGTTGTAACGTGTGGCTAAAATAGGAAAGGATGAGCTAATCGTACAAAAATAAGATTGTAAAAATAGGAACAAAAATAAAAATAAAAATATGGAAAAATAGAAAACGAGTCAAAATCGCAAAAATAAGATGTTCTACCAACAGGAACAAAAATAAAAGCAGAAGTCAATATATGAAAAAATAGGAAAAAATGAGAAGGATGCAAAGCAGGCAAAATACGATGGCAAAGTTCTTGTGTCTGCTTCTTTCGTTCGGTCTCTCGTCGACAAGTTGAGGAACAGTGCCTCTCTTCTCTATCTGCTCCACAGTGAAATAATGATGACAAAGTTCTATTTTGGATTTCCTCCTTCTAAGGCTCTCCTCAGCAGTGGATGTCCATAATTGCTTCTTAGTTGCGCTATGATAGCCCTCAGGAACCTGTTCAGTTGCGCGTTTTTTGCTGGATTACTGAGGAAGGTGGGTATGTCAACATTGTTGGGTCTACCCACTAGTTCTGGAAAGTTTTCAATGAGGTGGAAGAAAACACGGTATGCATATTGTCTGTCTTCTGGTGTTAATGACATTTGCTCTGTTTTTCTAGCCTCTAGATTACAGGCCTTTTTTTTCATCGCTAACAGTTTTGTCTCC
Source organism: Ambystoma mexicanum (assembly GCF_040938575.1). Lineage (NCBI taxonomy): Eukaryota > Metazoa > Chordata > Amphibia > Caudata > Ambystomatidae > Ambystoma > Ambystoma mexicanum. Next base: position 829,967,511 of record NC_090926.1, on the reverse strand, counting down.
TCGATCTGTCCCTCGGCTACAAGTCTCACTGGAATCTCCTTAGGAATTCTCGCTGGAAGTTGGACAGCTCTACTTGTAGCAATATTCCATGGAGAAGTGTGCCCATGTGTGGGGCGTTGGCTGGATCTCTGAGGAAGGTGATGACGTCAACATCTGCAGGCCTTCCTACCATTTCCGGATAGTCTGTGACTAATCTAAACAGGACATTGTGCGCCAGCCGGGTGTCCTCGGGTGATAGGGACATTTGCCCTGTTTGGTTGTGTCCTGATCACAAGCTTTTCCTTTGATTCGCACAGTTTTTACACTTTCCTGCTGCGTGGATTGCAACCACGTAATTCAATTTGTACCATACCTGGCTGAGAAATTCATTGTTTCTTGGATCGCTGATAAAGGTTAGGGTATCTGTGGGTCTCCCGATGAGTCCTGGGCATTCCTCTATGATGCGGAAAAAAAGGGTATAAGTCAATTCATCTATGATCACATGAGGTAGAAGCATTTGCTTTTTGTTCGCTGTGCTCGGGCAATTTGGCGAAGACCTCTGCCATGACAGTCAGTAGTTGCCTGATTACCTTCTTGTTATCTGGATCCTGAATGAATTCTGTGACACTTGTTCCTCTCCCTATAAGCACCGGATATGTTAATACCACGAGTTGAAAGTAGGTTAGCACATCCCACTTGAGATTTCTGCTGGAATGTACCATGAATTCTGTGATTAAAGTCTCGATACTGGTTGCTTCAGGATACTGCGTTGCACTCTCAGGCAAGGTTTTGGTTACAGTTTATCAGGGTCTTGATTCAATGTTGTTGTGGCTTTGATTGTGCTTCCCTTTAACCTGCAACTGGGATGTACAGAGTGTTCATTATGTCCTTATCCCCCTTTGCTTGGGGAACCTGTCCAGTTTTATGCCACACTTGCATTCAGGTTCTTTGTCTTGGTTTTCTGCTCACGCGTCCTTCTTCCTCGCCATAGATCTTGTCTGCACGTGCTGAGGTCCTTTCTCGTTGTCTGTAGATTCTTCTTTGCAGTTGGATGTAGCAGGAGGGCTCTCTCCTATGTAGGGTTTAATGTCATTTAGGAAGATCCATGCCCTTCTGCCCTGGAGCTTGACGGCGGAGGGGGTGCAGTCCTCTATGATGAACGGGCCATTAAACCGTGATTCGTCCCACATTGTTCTGGTGAAGTTCTTCACCAAAACGCTGTCACCATGGAAGACGAGGGGCGCATGTACACCTTGTTCGGTGTCTGCTTCAGCAGTTCCTGCTACGTTTTGTGCTGCGCCACCCCCTTTTCGCCGTTGCTGCAGTTGGCCTGAAATGACAAAGGTGCTGGATGTCAAACAGTCCAGATAGGCTTTCATTCTTCTCCTAGTACCTCCCTAGTCAGATGGGCATCACAACTAGCTCTATCTCTGGGTGTAAGAGGGGTCCTCATCCTTCTGCCTTTAACTATCTCCTGCAGCGTGAGGTAATGGTCGGAGCCTGGTTGGTTCTGAAGTGCATACAATGCCAGTGGTAGGCAGTGCAGCCATCCCTTTTTTAATGTGAGCTTCAATTTGGCTATCCTCTCTTTAAGCAAGCCATTGATCCGTTAACATATCCCATTTCCCTCTGGATGATACACCGACGAGAACTTGTACTTTATACCAAGCAATGAACTAATCTGTTTGAACACTGAATTTACAAAGTGGGCCCTATTATCTGATCTCATTACCTCGCACATCCCCCATCTAGGGAACACTTCCCTTACCAGGAACTTAGCAGCACAGGCAGCGTCTGGGTGTGTACAGAGGCCTGCTTCTATCCATCTAGAGAAGGGACACACCACCACAATTAAATACCTGTACCCGTTGCACACTTGAATCATGTCGACGTAGTCGATATGTAAGTGCTGGAATGGTCCATTTGGTCTGGGAATGATCCCTCTCACTACTTTTAATAGTCTTGTGAGTCACGGTGCAATGGAATCGAGAAAAACGCATTTTTCAAATCGATCACCGTGAAATATTTAGCTTCAGTTGGTATATTGCATAGTATTGTGGATGGATTAGGGACTAGAGGGAACTCGGCTTCCTTTGCACCAGCTTTGCCTACTCCCCCTTACGCGTTGCCTCCTTTTTCCGATTCTTTTCCTATAGCAATCTACAATAATGTGCAATTGTCTACTGGATTTCGGCCCATGGTTTAGCTTCTATTCCTACCAATTTCTTGAGCTGTTTTTGCCCGATTCTGGTAACCCTTGGCACAATATATGATAGAATACAGGGATGGATTTCGTCCAAGATTCATGCGTTTCGAGCACCCACGTGTCTTGGAAATTCTGGATATAAAGCAACAGATCCTCTGACTCTTTCATTTTTTGAGTCATTATCCCTCCCATATCAGACGTGTCTGGATATAGCGTACGCAGCATTTTCCACACTGCTGCTCTACAGTTATTAAATGGCTCTCCATCGTGGGAGGTGTCAGTTAGGGTTACCCTAGGGTAGCCTGCCCGTTTCCATACATCATCGGCCCTTAATGTCCCCCATAGCTAAGGTGGCACCCCCCGTCATTTTCTCTAACTCATGTATCCACTTTCCGGCTCCCGATGTCAGCATTGGCAGCTCATTTTTTTAGGTTTTCTCGGTCCATGTGTGGCCATGGAATATATTGTTGTCTTGCTCCCCCCTTTTCTAGCAACAGGAATTGGAAAGCACAGTCCTCCTTCTCTTTCCCCATAGTTCTCCGGTCTATCGCCAGGGTTACGTTCCCATCTTGCTGTCTGCCTGGCAATGCCCTTAACCTGTCTGCCTCTGACCGCGGGGTGTTTCTTCATGTCAGCTGGATTGTCCAGCGGACTTCGGTGTCCTACTTGTGGAACCGCTAGCATCTGACCATCGTACCTCTCGGTCCCTTGGGAGCCGTTTTTCGCACAGTCTCTCTTCATCATATGCCACTTCCTCTGTTTCCCCACTGGAGTCAGACACTGAATACTCCCAGTTTAGGCAACTTCTTGCATCTTCTTCATTCTGCCCAATCTCTAGCCTGTCTAGGGACAGTCCCCTGCTCCCACTACTTCAGGTGACATCCTCAGTGTCATATAGCAGAGAGCTCTCTAAGCGCTCATCCTGCCTTTCCCCTTGGGAAATTAGTCCCAGCCCCATCTCATCATAAATTTGATCAATCGTTTCCCCGATGCTTCTGGTGTCGAAGTCATCTTCAATATTTGTCCTGCTTGTACTTGGTACTGCATCGCTTGCAGGAAAGAATTCTTCTATGTCTTCCCATTCTACAACAGGATTGGGTTTTTTAACTTCCCGTTGTAAATATTCAAAATCTCGTCCCCTCTGTCTGTACTTACGTTCCGCTTCCTCATCTATTTCCTTTCGCTTCTTTGCTTCTTCTCTAGCCTTATCTACTTCCCTCATCTGTTCATTTCTACGTTCTTTTGCCCTTCTACTTTCCACGTCTTCCCGCTTCTTTACTTTCCTTTCTTGCACTCTCCTTTCCTCCTCTAACTTTAGCATATTCTGCCTGTACTTCTCATAGGCTGCGCATTGTGTGCGACTGAGCGGTATTCCTTGCTCTTCGCGATATAGTTGTTCTCGCCTCAACCTATTCTTCTTTCTTATCCTTTCGTCTCTCATATCCTTTTCTTTCTCCTTTTCCTTTCTCAGCACCTCATCAGACCATTCCCTCAGTCTTATGTCATCACTCCCTTTACCTTTACCATCAAGTTTTAGCAATATCTGACCTCCGATCCACTCGTCCTTTGCGAATGCTAACTTGCTACTACCTTTCTGCTTCTTTCCCTCTCTCTCAAGAGATGTACTACTCTGTACCTGATTTTTTCCTTCATCACAGCGTCTCCCCTTGTCCCTCGGGACTACGGAGGCAAGATTACTTTCCTGCCCTTTTTCTTTGATGTCGTCACCACTGCATGCAGGTGACTCATATGCCGGTTGCTGTATCCCGTGGCTGCCTTAAGTTCTCTTAGCGGGTAAAGACCCTCTGACTTACTCCTTTCGATTACTGGTTCAGGTGGGGCAGGTGGCGCAGTAGGCCTCTCACCCCATCTGTACATACATTTAATATCCAATCTGTGGGCTGTTCTTCCACCTTCGTTTCTTCAAACATTTTCCACAGTTCCAGCACAGCAAGACGTTTCTCTAGCTTTTTGCCGGTAGATGTGGCATGTAGGAAGGTGGTCATGTGCTGTAAAACAGCCTTAGAGAGTGACCCGTTCTTTGGCCACAGCATAAACATCTTATTTGTGGTGCCCTTAACCCACTCCTGGCTATATTTCTTCAGTTTTGTTACATGCTTGGGCAGTTGCTTGCATAAATACGCAAGCGGGGTAACTTCCTCCATTCTTAATTCCGTCACCAATCAATAATTATACAGTTCTTTTACTCTTTTAATAGTATGAGCGAGCACCAAATACGCAAGCTCCAATCCAATCTTTTCCCGCCAAATTTTATACCAACAATTTACTCAAAACTCATCAATTCATTGGCGATTCCCTCTCAGTTACAGAATCACGTAAATCCAAAATGCATTTTAAACAATCACCAATACAATTATTTTACATTCGACTTACAACAGAACATATATGACAGACGTTTGACAGACTAGACAGACACCAGCTGGTCATACGTATACCTGCCTTCTAATTAATACCCCGTCATGGGATTTGAACGAACCCCCTTTATGACGTCTTTAAACGTCATCGTAGCCTAAATTGTCCCCCCTCTGTGGGCTCTGGGTTCACGTTCCACTTTTTAAAGTGCAGGAACAAGGCGAATCTTTACGTTTTTACTTCAGGTGCCCCCCCTGATTTGGTGCCCCCCATATTTATGTTTTTACTTCAGGTGCCCCCCTGATTTACGTTTTTACTTCAGGTGCCCCCCCGATTTACGTTTTATTTCTTATGCTCGAGTCATTAACCCCTATATATATGCAGTCTTCTCTACTTCTAACTATTTTATTGTTTCTCCACCACCCTCCGTTACCTTTCCCTTGCTTGCTCTAATGCCTACATGACATTTGCCAAAGTAACAAGTTTTATTGCTTCACTCACCGATCTCATCATTTCCTCTCTGGAACTTCGGGATCACCGCCCCTTCCTCTTCCTGCTTTTAAGGTTTTAGTCCGATCCGCTGCCTGTGGGAATGAGAAGGGTTATGCTTGGAAAGGCGGATTCCTACAGACTCACTGCAGATTTTTTGAAATATTTACACTATCATTGTCCACGGGAAGCTTCTCAGTCTACTCAGCCGGAATGGCGAAAGGACTTGTGATCTTACCGAAGGCCCAGAGTTACTTCGTGCCTTCGGTCTAAAGGTGTTTTATGACTATATCAATCGATAATCTATAATCGATGGCCGTAACCATCCTCACACTACCAAGAGTTCAAGAGGAGAGGAATTGGCTGACGGGCCCATTGGTCAGCACTCAAGATAGCAAATCGTCATTACTGACGTCTAATTACTATAAAAAATCATCATGCAATATAATTGGTTAGGAAAGGTAACTTAAATATAGGTGTTATATCTGTATATGATAATGGAGCATGTGGATTGGATAACTCTTATCGGGTGGGCGTCTACGCCCATCCCTCTATATCACACGTGATTGACGTCACTACAAGTACGACGTCTCATTGGCTACAGTGTCTATAGGACCCTGGATTACATGGTCCATTGTAATTGGCAAGTTACACCCCTAAACATAAATCTCCACTTTAATTAGCAGCATGCAGAATAGACACCCCTGTGCCTGGTGTCCCAGGTTTCACCGTGCCTCCCTTCCATCAATCAGTATTTTATGGCGACGTGCCAATTTGTTGTCTAAGGATGGCCTCGAAACTGTAGTCTCTTATCGGGAAAAGTTATGGCATCCTCGGGTCCTGGATGACATCAGGCGATGGTACTTCTTCGCGCCTGGCTGGTCACGTGTTATTTCACCATGAATCTGCTTCAGTTTCCAGCTTTTAGAGCATTTAATTCTGTGTCAGCCTAGCCAGCTACATGGGCCCCCCTTATCTTGACCTTCATGAGGCAGGCTGGTATGCTCTGAAGTTGGACTACTGCAATGGCCTCTTTCTAAATCTCAAAATAGAGATTGCCTTACTGCCACAGGTCCTTCAGGCTAAATATAGTGGAACAACAAAAAAATATGAACCTGGGCGAAATGAGATCAGAACATATGTACACATTTAGACAGTACCAAATCTTGTCACAAAAATATATTTATTTATAAGCAATTTACACAGATATTTATTGTTCTCGACGTCCACATTTAAACACCACCATTCATTCCATCATTCATTCACACTCTCACTATAAATGTCAATATTCCACACTTGGGGTACTTTCACCACCTAGAACCAATATATTAACATCAATTACAAGACCTCTTGATGATTACAGTAAGTAAGCATCCTGCTTATTTGCTGAAACTCAACATATGTTTTAGTCGTCACAATAGGCCCCTAATTCAAACCGGTAAATCTAAGCGACCTTCTTCAGGAGCGGATGGTTATGCTGCAACCACTTCAAAATGTCAAAAGGTGGAGGATGTCATCAAACCTCAATCTCCAAACAAACAATGTACATATCATCAGAGTTCTGATCTCTTATTTGTTTAGACACAGATATATCTTGTGTGTATATCCCAGTTTATGTGTATACAAATTGGCACTCACCTCACATGAAATAATGGAGACGCGTGTCAACGGTGGACTAAATCCTGCAGTGGTGATAGATGGCTCTATACCTATACTGCAACATAAGAGGAAGACAAAGCATCTCAGTAAGTATGCCCTATAAACACTACACCATTGTATTCAAGGTATAGACACACTGAGCCTCATTACACATTGTGCGCTAAAAACTGCAAATTAGCGGCATGGCGCTATTAACGTAACCGCCCTCGCAAGAGGGCGCTAATGGCGTACCATTCCGAGTACGCGGACACGAGCATAGCGCCATGCCGTTAATGATCCTACCGCCATGCCGCTAAAGTCCCCAAAAAGTCATTTGCCGCCTTCCGCGAAAGTGCAGATAGCACCTCCGCCCTCGCGCCATTAGCGGTCACTGCTATTAGCGTTGACTGTTAAATTGCGGAACCGGAAATAGCGTCATCGCACAGGAACGGGAAAGAGCACGGCGGCCATCTTTAAAAACACAATCCTTTGCCATCCTCTGCACCCTGGATCTGTTTTGAGTTGGGAGAAGTGCAAATTCATCTGGGACACCTGCATCATGCCCAAAGCTCTGAAGAAAACCAGTGACAGGCAGCGCAAGGAAAAATATACCAATGAGGAATTGGTCATGTTAACACAGACCCTTGCAGAGCATGCGGAGGTAGTCTTTGCAAATGACATGCGCCGGCCAACCTTGCTGAAGAAAAAAGCCATCTGGGAGGAGGTAGCTCTCAAAGTCAGTGCTGGTGCCCAGTGTGCGAATGCAAGAAGAGGTGGGACGACCTCAGGCTGCGGGTGAGGGGCATCCTGGCTGAGAACCACCGCATTGCCAGTGCCGGTGGAGATGGCTCACCAATCCGGATGAAGGAATGGGAGGAGACATGTGCAAACATGATTGCCGTTGAATCCATTGAGGGAGTGGGCAGCATGGAGATCGGCGTGGCTACCACTTCAGATGGAGGTGAGTGTACACATGACAGGATGCGGTGTGAATGTACTGTTACCCCCATATGTGAGCACAGACTCCTCTCATGCATGGACACACATCCACACATGCATCCATCCCTCACCATGTCAGTGTCAGACCCAAACACACACACATGCACACATCACCAGAGACAAGTCCCAAACACCCATGCATGGATGAGGCACTGAACTGGCACATCACCTGCATCCACAACCATGGCCCAATGGCCACAACTGCATCATTCATGTAATCTTCATTAAGTAAATTGAATCGCAACCAATGATATCCCCCTTCTCGTCCCTCACAGGCTCACATACAGATGGGGAGGATGCCGCTGATGCATCAAAGGCACCAGCTACATGCAAGAGGCCAAGGGCACAGGAGCCAAGGATACCCCAACAACATTCAGGGGCAAGGGGGGAAGGGCACACCTGACGGGTAGGAAACATCGTCATGGTGCCACTGCCAGGGCAGTAGTAGCTGCACCACCAACTGTGGCCCCACCACCGGAGGTGAACCCACTGGCACCAATGCCAGCCACCGAGGGACCACCATCAGCTGCGGCTAGCTCCGCTGGTGAGGCAGCCGCCACTGCCCCCCTATCCGATCCGGAGGACACCCTAGGCCAGCACATGGAGATGCACTCCCCAAGCCCCCCTGGAACCCGAGGGCCTGTGCCATTTCAGACCCAAGGGTCTGATGGGACTGTTGAGGACACCAACCCTGCAATCATGTCCCCCATGTTACCATCACCTGCTGCAGTGGATGCATCGGAGGGCACAGCATCCAGTGCACGGTCACCCAGCACTGCCCCCCAACTCACCACCATCCTGCAGCGCCAAAACTAGCTGACTGTGCTGGTCGGCCAGCATGTTGAGGAGGCTGCCAATCTCAGAGAGAACATTGTCGAGGCGGCGAGGCACTGCACTGAGCGGATGGACGCCAACACCGACAGGCTATGCGATGAGATAGCGAGGCTCAGGGAGGTCCTTGTCTGCATGGCTGACACTATGAACTGCCACTTTTCCCAACAAGGCCAGTCTGCCCCGTCCTCATCTTCCGGGTCGAGACAAACAAGCCCCCTCCGGCGCTCATCGCGCACCACCAGGCGCACGTCTGGCAACCCTCAAGATCCTTTCAAGGACAATGGAAAATAGGGGGTTGATGGAGATTCCTCTGTATGCATTGTCCAGGGAATACATGGCAGACACAAGAGGGACTGTAGTGGGGGGCGGTGGGAAGGGTGTTATGGGTCTGTTGTGGGGGGTGGTGGGAAGGGTGTTATGGGTCTGTTGTGGGGGGTGGTGGGAAGGGTGTTATGGGTCTGTTGTGGGGGGTGGTGGGAAGGGTGTTATGGGTCTGTTGTGGGGGGGAGGGTGGTGGGATGTTTTTGGGCTTGCACTACTACACCTTTATGTCACCCCAATACACTGGTTTCTGATCAAAACACAGGCTTGGACATCTTCATTGTGTGTGTGTACTTTATTGGCGACAGGGTCCATCGCGTGCTTCAAAACATACACCAGTGCATTACCCCCCATATCCATGTGACAGTACGGAAACATGTTCCTCAGAATATTTGGTTGAACAGATGCTGTCTCACAGCACGTCCCTCCTGGCCATCCCCTCTTGCAACACCTGCATCCCCTTCACCTCCGTCCTCATCACCATCATCATCCTCATCAGGTGCTTCTATTTCAACGTCAGGGGGCAGTGGCACATTCTGTCTGATACACATATTGTGCAGCATGACACATGCCATGGTGATCTTGCCACCTTCTCATGTCCATACAGGAGAGCACCACCAGACCTGCTAATGCACCTAAAACGTGACTTCAAAAGTCCAAAAGTCTGCTCGATCACGATGCGGGTACGGGTATGTGCACGATTGTATTCCTCCTCGTGCCTGTTCTGTGGGTTCCGTACAGGTGTGAGGAGCCAGGTCTTCAGGGGATAGCCCGCATCACCTGTATGGGGGAATGAACGGGGTCCTGTTACTGTTCACCTGAAGATCGGCCTGTTCACATCACACAAATTGACATTGCATTGTGATTCAAGTACTGAATTGACAGCATACATGCTGATGGTCTGTGTGACAGCAACGTGCAAGGGGGAGGTCGACCCTGCAAGTAGAAATGCCACATTCATGCCTCCAACAGTAATTGACATGTCCTGGGTGAGGCCAGGTCTTAGGTGTCCCTGGCCCATCCAAATTAGGTACCACACTGCTAGTGTACTGACATCCTGACACCGATGTTGCCATGCTGTGAAGCATCACTTCAGTGGTGCCATAGGTGTGTGGTTCAGTGCTGTGTCTAGGGGTGATCCCTTTGCATACATTCAAGGGCGTGTTGCTGGATTGATGTTGTGCTGCACTGATTCTGTATTACTGTCTTGACGCCTTGTTGCTGATTTGTGTAATATGTGGCGTGGCATGATGTGCAATGTGGATGGATGTGTGATATTTTGCAACCTGCATTGTTCTCAATGTCGTGCACCTTCGAATTGCATGTGGGTTCTTCTCAAGTACATCGTGGCCTTCCCGGAAGGACATTGGCGTACATCTGTATGTCCATTTTCACTACAGACGCCAGTCAACACCCAGTTGGAGTATGTATCTCCCCCCCCATTCACACCCAGTTGGAGTATGTATCTCTCCCCCCCCATTCACACCCAGTTGGAGTATGTATCTCTCCCCCCCATTCACACCCAGTTGGAGTATGTATCTCTCCCCCCCTTCACACCCAGTTGGAGTATGTATCCCCCCCCCATTCACACCCAGTTGGAGTATGTATCTCTCCCCCCACAAATCACGCTGCCATGTGCTTGCCCTGCTACTCACCAAGTAGCCACGAACGTTGTCCGGTGTGTCGCTCCATGTAGCGTGGGATAGTTGAGTTCTGCAGAACCATGGAATCATGTGTTGATCCTGGGAATCTGGCACAGCAATGTGTGATTATCTTGTTGGCGTCACATACCATTTGGACATTGATAGAGTGGAATTGCTTCCTGTTTCGGTACACTACTTCATTGTGATGTGGGACCACCAATACTACATGGGTACAGTCGATGGCCCCAATGCAACTTGGAATGCCTGCCAGTGAATAGAAGCCAACTTTTGTGTTTGCAATCTCCTGGGCAGTCTGTGGCATGGATATGTGTTCAGGTGCATGCTTCAGGAGTGCATCGAGTACCTGGTTCAGCGTGCGTGAGAATACTGGTTGTGAGATGCCATGCATCTGTCCCACTGTATGCTGATAGGTGCCTGTGGCCAGGAAGTGGAGCACACTCACCACCTTCAGTAGCGGGGGGGGTGGCAGTTCTGATGTCTATGAGGCTCACAATGTTGTTGTGGATCATGTCCACGATGCTGGTGATGGTATCCCGGTCCAGACAGTACAGGGTGTGTATCTGCTCAGGGGTTAGGTTGAATATGCTGCTGTATATGATTGCCCGGGTGTCCCGCAGCCCTGCTCCTTGCAGTTGTTTTGCTTTTTTGTAGCAATCCATGTTTGTTTTACAACCCTGCTCTGAGAGGTCACCCTGGTGTCATGAATGAATACATGGGGACCCACAACCCCCTGCTCCTTGAGGTTGTTTTGGTGCCGTGTATGTGTATGTGCATGTGTTGTTCTACAACCCTGCTATGTGAGATTGCCTTGGTGCTGTGTATACATTCATGGATGCCCTGCAAAACTTCTCTTTGAGGTTCTGTTGGTTCTGTGTATGTGTTGTTCTACATCCCTGCCCTGAGAGATCACGCGGGTGCTGTTGAATGGATGCATGGGCATCCTGCAGCCCTGCTCCTTGTGGTTGTTTTGGTTCTGTGTAGAAATCATGTTTTTTTACAACTCTGCTCGCAGAGTTCACCTTGTGCTGTATATGAATGTATGGGTATCCAGCAGCCATGCTCCTTGAGGTTGTGTTGGTTCTATGAAGAAATCAGTGCACTGTTTGAAAAGGTGGGCGTTATTTTTTCTACCTACCTCTACACAGCGATGTTCGAGAATCATGCCGGGCATGGGGTCCCATTGATCTTTATGGATCGAGAGTTCGAAAGATGTTGTACAGTCAGTCACCCCTACTCCGAACATGGCTCCTGGGAATGTTGAGTGTATAATCACCATGAACTTTCCGCTATCTGCAATCTGGAATGAGCGGAGCCACAGAAGAGGCGAGAATAATTCATGCCAAGTAGCTTGAAAAATGAAAGCCTGAACTGTTGAGAAAAGAAGACGGGAATGTACTGAACAGAATCCTGTATGAAATAGCACATGCGGGTCTATTTGTCATAGTACCTCTGTACTAATACTTGAAGAACTAGGAAAGGGAACAACCCTGACGTTTTTATACTACAATGTAATTATTTTTCTCCATTCATTTCTTTTCTCTGTGTCCCCTTCTCAATAACCTGTTTAACAGCAGTGCTTTAATTTTTCGTACATTATTTTTAGTGAATTAACTTGGCAACTGAGTTCTAGTTCTGCAATTCGGCGAATGTCTCGAAATATCGTGCCATCCTAGACACATACATTCATGTGCCTTTCCCCACAATTGCAAATATGTATATTGTTATGATTACTCACCGATAATTTTCATTACTCCTCCTACCTTTTAACAATACTTTCCTGTGAGGCTCAAGCCTTCCTGATATAGCCCTTCTCCTAACTTCTTCCACCCCCCCCCTCCTGGAGGTATAAATACCTACTCCTTATTCACAATCCCCAGTTTTAATTCCCCCCCCAGGATCATTGGCCAGTCCACCACGGGAGGGTAGGACAGGAAGTCAGTAATCTCTTAAGGGCCCTCATGCCCATCCAGTGAGCCCTGATAACACTGCCATCCCCTTTTCAAACCCAACTTTTGGAAATTGCAACATGGAGGAAAAACCACACTTAAAAGTTGACAATCCAAGTTGCTTGCACCAGCCCTGAAATTACCCCTGTGCCTCTCATAACACTCGTGCCCAGGAGGCTGCTACATTTCTGTAATGACCATGGTTTACAGAAATTCCCAGGTTCTTTATCCCCTCCACTCAATTTCCAGACCACCCATTCCCCTTTATCAATCCCACTTTCCCCCAAAGGTGAAGGCGAAGAGGGAATCCTCCACACTGATGACACTGAAGTAGCAGAAACCACCCTCGTCTTGGCCAAAATGGGGTACACCACAATGATGTCCACGTGACTGGACCTGGTCTTCCTCAGCACCCTTGAAATCAGAGTGGAAAGGTGTACAAGCGTCCCATGGGCCATTTGAAACTCAAAGCAACTCGCCTACACCTCTTGGAAAGGAAAATCTTGAGCAAAATGACCCCAGCTGAGCTGTCACAGAGGAGGCGAGTAGATCTAGAATCTGAGTCCCAAGCTTGCAGAATACTATCTGGATTATGTGTGAGTGTAGAGTAATCTCCTGGGAACAAGGAAACCCCTGCTATGTTGTAAACACCCCTGATATTGGTAACCTATGGGGTGCTAGTTGACCTTCCACTCAGTGACCAATCATCACTAAAAATGGCCTTGGGGGTCTGGACCCTGTCGCTCGTTGATGATTGACATATGCCACGGTCACTAGCTTGTCTGTTCTGATCATCACAGCCTGTCAGTCATCACCTCTGAAAACAACTCAGGGTCCCTGTCAATGGCTGTTTGTTCCCTCCAGTTCAATGAGTGGGACCTCTTCTTTTAACACCACTGCTCCTGGTGCAAGTTGACAAGGTGCTCTCCACACTAAACCACTGGCTTTGGTAAAATCTAACCTGTCTAATAGACCCAGGCACATTCCCCTTTCCACATTGGAATCAACCAACTACCATCTGAGCTCGTTTTCAAGGAATCTGCATTTCTAAAGGCCCGGGATGCAGGCCCACAGTTCATGTGACACCAGAGGTTGCAGGTACAGGTTGTCGGTGCAGCACACTAGAAAAACACAAGGAGCCTTATGTCCCTGGGACTGCAGGAAATCTCTGGCAGAGTCTGACACCATCCTGATGACCATATTTAGGCATTTCTGCAGACTCCTTGCTCTGTCCTCTGGTAGACGCATCCTCCCCTCTCTCATAGCCAAGAGGGCCACTATAAACATCAGAGACTGCAATGGTTCAGAATGGGAATTTTTCAGATTTATTCGGAAACCCCCTTACTTCGGAATGTGAAAGGTCCTCATCTCCTGAATGTGTGCAGTCAACTCCTGGTTCCAGCCCTGGCCAGTCAGTCATCTACAAAGGGGAACGACTGTATCACCTCCAAATGTAGCTGGACCACAAGGGAAGCCAGACATTTGGTAAAGACTCTTGGGGCTGGCCTGAGGCCAAAGCTTACAATCCAGAATTGAAAGTGAATCCTTGTGACAAATATAATTCTGCCCTGCATGAGTACAAGGAGGAGGAGTGGTTGAAACGACCACCAAGTCCTCGCACTCCTACAAACCAAGATCCAGCACAATCATAAAGGTAAAAAGAGCACCGTCAAGAGATCTAGCTCCTTCATCGTTTGTGGTAACGTGAAGAAATTGATGGCTATATAATTAAGAGGGGTGTGAATGTGGTTCAGTAGCGACCCAAACAGTGAACTATAGCATCCAAAATAAAGGCATGTCCAATCAAGTTCCTATAAAAATGTATCCTTAATCAGACACACCATGTACAATACTAACTAACTAGAAAACACTGTAAAAATTCACCCCTGTAGAAGAAACAAAGAATATGCACAGATAGAATATATTTAACACTCTTGGTGATGAAACACACGGAAAATGGCACACATTATTCACAGGGATATTCTGTTCAGTGGAGAAAATGCATACATCCAGTCTCTAGGGCCCAGAGATGGTGTAGGAGGGCAAATATTGGTCATGAGTACCTTTGCACATATCATGGTGGTTTAAAGGCATCAAACCAGGCTTCTCTGTGTCGATCGTGGTGTGAGCTTGGGTTGAGGATGCAGCAGTCATGAGAGTACAACAGGAAGCTGGCATTGAGGCGGGGACACAGGAAGGTGGATGTGGTTTTGAATCGTCTACTCGCGCTGTTCAGATCGGGCTGTCGCAGTTCGATAGTACTGAGCTGGCACCAGGATGCACAGGCAAGTGAATTCTATGCAGAGGTTCGGAGGTCACTATTCTGGGAACACCAGGGTCTGGTTATTTGGCTTACAAGAGCGGTGATGAAGAAACTGGTGTTCAGACAGTGGCTTATGCAAGACAAGGCAGCAGTACTTCATGGTCCGAGCCGAGGCAACAGTGCACTTTGTTGGCACGGTGCAGAGGCAAATAGAGTTGAACAGTGAACGATGGTTCAGAGAACAACACCAAAGCGTAGCATCGAAGGATCCTGTTAGATTGCTTGGCTTTGAGCGCATTTGAGTCATGGCTCAGAGTGGGTCTGAATCAACAACAGGGTCTCAAGGGCCTCAAGGGCCAATGGCAGTCCATTTCCCATGCTTCCAAACACAGGGGAGGCTGGCACACACTTTCCAGGGACTCCTAATGGTTCCTGGGGATTGTTAGGGGACAGAGCTGGTGTTGTGACTCAGGATACTGATGTAGCAGGGCACAAGTACACACTTAGCTTTTGGCATGAAGCTTTTGAAAAGGGATTCTGATTAGCAAATTTCCCGTTCAGAGTATCAATTACTGTCCCTCAACCCACAACACGCTTTCTCTTACCATATACATATAACTACATTTTTAGATGAAGTGTGCCAAATCATCAATATGATATGAAGGTAGAAACTATTGAAGGACCTCACTGAACTGGGCTTCGGTCATATACTGGCGCAAAATTCCCATGTAACCGACAGTTAAAGGTCCTTACTGCACAAACTTAAAAAAGACTAAGGGCGAAGGGAATGGTGGTTAATGGAGGAGTTGGCTGGCCTGGCACATATAGCCAGGGCCGATATATTTGTGGTTGGTGGGAGGACAAAAACTGTATCTGTCGATACTTGTCAATCCGCAGAAGAGACATCTGTTTGCCCTCAGTCAAGCGAATACCATACCCCTAGCTGCCATCACTGATAAATGATGGAACGGTGAGTCACACCCAATATGTACAATGTGTATGGTAGAGACAGAGGATTTGCCCCATTGTCTCTTAGCGTGCCTGAGATATGATTTGTTTAGGTCCCATCACACCCTTCCTCTTCTAAGAAGGGAAGGGCTTTTGGAAAACCCAGATGATGCCCAACATTTCATTTGGGGGATCTGGACACTAACATCACCAAAGCTGCCACAAGTTTCATTTTCAAATGCTTTGTTTGGTACAGACTTTCAACACAATTAATCACATTACAATCTTATAACAAGGGCAATTTTTACAATAGTCAATTACACATAAACCCTTAAAAACACATACCAATTAAAATCAAGCCATATTTATTGTTTACTTTACAATCGTATTCCCCCAAGATCCATCTATGGATGCCTGGTGGCAGAGTAAAAAGAAGGCTAGTACTCACTGTCACAAAAGAAAGCCCCTGGGGCTGAAAGGTTGGTCACAAATGCAGGTGGTTTGTTACCAGCTCTCCACTATGGCGCAGATTAATGGGTTTTGACACATCCGTATAATTACTGTGTACTTAAATATATGTTTTATTCCCATGGTTTCTAATCGTTTTATTACAGTGGTCTTTTTTAGATTGTATGCTTTTTACAGTTTGTTTTATATCTTCTTATCAGTAAAGACTCAATGAGTCAAAAGTGTAAATAAAATCTAATTTAATCCCCTCCCATTTTGCATGGCATTATACCTGTCACTCTTACACTGAGACTAAACTTCCTGCAACTCATACAAATGAGCCCCTGTCACCAAATCTAGTTGAATGGGATGCCCCACTGTTTCTCATCCCACAGTGGTAGATGATGGTGGGGCCATTCTTGTTAAACCCTGCCTGATATTAGTGGAGGCTCCTCCGTAATTGGAGTCAGGGTGCTGCTGATCCATCATCCATTTTGAAAGAGCCAGACATTATATTACCGGCTAGTTAAACAAAGAACAATCCCTCATCTGCAGCAAGCAGCTGATGAAGCATCCCTGGGCTGGTGTTCTTGTTGCAAAACATGTTTTGCTACGGCTTACAGTACCCCAGCCAGTGCATGCCCAATTCTCCGAGCAAGGATAGAGTTTTGCTTACCTAGCTTTGTATGGCCCATCAGCCTCATGCAGGTCAAGAAAATGAAACACACGTATTTCTGTGGTTTAGGACGATGTTCCTGCATCAAAAGGTTTTCATGAACCTTTTGATCTAAAAATGCTACCACCAAAGGTTCGAACACCAAAAGTTAGAACCTTTGGGGGTAGCATTATAAAAAAAACAGGGGCTGCGGGGGTGTCCCCCGTCATCACCCCGCTCACTATACTTCGTGGTATAGTGAGCGTGGCTGCGGGGGACAACCTCGCAGCCTTCCGTTTAAAAAAGAAAAAAGAAACGGGGCTGCGGGGGTGTCCCCCGCATCGTCCCGCTCACTATACTTTTGGTATAGTGAGCGGGGGCCGTGGGGGACACCACCGCAGCCTTCCGTTAAAAAAAAAAGAGAAGAAAAAGACCCTGCAGCGCCAGTTCCTGATCACAGAAGTGAAATGGAACTGGTGCTGCAGGAACCCAGCGTGAAGACAAGGTAATGTGGTTTGTTTATGTTGGGGGTGTGGGTGTGCTGAGGGTGTGGGTGGGGGAGTGTTTTGGGTGTGTTGTGTGTGTGGGTGTGAGTTTGTATGTGTGTTCGCATGAGAAAGGTGCACATTTTTGGTAGTTCGCACCTTTCTCATGTGAACGATTTGCCAGCGGTAATTTCAGCCGCGGGAAAATCACTCGGATTCAATTCTGTATATGTGCATTCCAGTGGCTGTGTCAGTGTAAGTGCATGTGTCAATGAGATTGCAGTGTGAATGTTGTAGTGTGGGGGTGTGCATGTGAATGGGATAATGTGAATGCAGTGTTTTGTTGTTGGGTGCGGGTGGATGTGTAACTGGGAGAATGAATGCAGTGTGAATGGTGTTGCGTGTCGGGGCAAATATGAACAAGAGAATGATATGGCCATGTCAATGTTGTAGCAAAAGGGTGGGAACCTGAATGGGAGAATGAGTACAGTGTGAATGTTGTAGCATATTTGTGCACATGACAATGGGAGAATTATTTATGTGTGAATATGTGTATATGCTGGAAGCTAGGGAAAAGAGCCTCTGATGAGGAATTAGAGGAACTGTAATTTAAAAGAAAATATGGACTTGTTTTTGAACAGTGCCATAACTTTCCTTCTAGAATTATGGCCAAAAGCCAATATTTCCTTTTGTTTCATCATTTGTATAGCACCTTTCCCAATGGGTATGCTCCAAAAGCACTGTCAGTTGAAAGCCCTTGGAGGGACCGAAGTCGAAAGTATGGAAAGGTTAGGAGGTTCCAGTATATGCGTGTTCATAATGGCCATTCAAGGTTATTTGGGGTTGGCTGAGTCCTTGCTAGTCAACCATTTCTAATTGGCATGTGTATGGGTGAAGAGATGTACAGTAGGTAAATAAGCTGAAGGGGTGTTTAAGAGGATAGTCAGTTATGTGTGTAACTACAGTTCAAATTTTCGGTCGTGAAAGGTTTCAACATTCTTATGGCAGAAGTGTTTTGCATAGTGTGCTTTGCATTGTATGTCAAAGCTGATGCATGCAGGAGTGTGGCTGCACCTTTGGCTAATTCCAAAAGTGCAGAGTGCGAGAGGAGAAATGCATTGATTTTAATCAATGAAAGCCTAGAATTGGTACATTTGGGTTGATAAATGATGCTGGACGTATTCTGCATGCGTCCAGCTATCATTAAGTGGCTACATTCAAGACCCCACTTAACCATAAAGGCAGCATTCTGCCAACACCTGCATTCCTACAACACATTCTACAATAGACTACAATCCATAACGTAGTCTCCCTCATGGACATGACTAAGTGCAACACCCTGGTCAACTGCACAACCATTCCAAGTGCTATACCATCTCTATGACAAGAGATCCTCTGGTGCAAAGTCACCAGTCTGTGCAATATAATGACTACCCTCATAAAATCCTCTGAGAGCAACACCCAGGTCGCCCTCCTGAATTATTCCAAGTGCAGCAAAATGGCCAACCACACAAGTCTACTTAGTGTAAGATGGTGTGGACCCTAATGACTATTCACAGAAAAAAGAAAATGGCTACACTTATAAATCATGTAAGAGCAGAAGCAATGGACACCTTTCTAATAATGGTGTTCAACATGTTGGCCACCCTCAGAAATACCACCAGTGCGATACAATGCCAACCTCACAAAATACATCTAAGTGCAGTACATTGCCCCCCCAAAATTCATCTAAGTGCAATACGTTGCCTACACCCAAAATCCATCTAAGTGCAATACATTACCAACCCCCAAAATCCATCTAAGTGCAGTGCATTGTCCACCCCCAAAATCCATTTAAGTGCAAAACATTGCCCACCCCAAATTCAATCTAAGTGCAATACGTTGCCTACCCCAAAAATCCATCTAAGTGCAATACATTGCCCGCCCCAAAATCCATCTAAGCGCAAAACATAGTCTACCCCCAAAATCCATCTATGTGGAATATATTGTCCACCACCAAGATGCATTTAAGTGCAATACGTTACCTACTCCCAAAATCTAAGTGCAATACATTACCCACTGCCAAAATCCATCTAAGTGCAATATGTTGCCTACCTCCAAAATACATCTCACTGCAATACGTTGCCACCCCCAAAATCCATTTAAGTGCAATACATTGCACCCCCCCATAACATATATATAACTGCAAAACATTTCCTGCCCCCCAAATTAACGTAAGTTTGACCCGCTGCCAGCCTCCAAATGCCCCAAGTGCAACACAATGCCTGCCCTCCGAAATACATCTAGCAGGCTGGCTAAGGAGTTCAGCAGGTAATCTACACAATATTCTGATTTTAAGGTAGTAATGAAGAAGTGCCAGGGTTTTAATTAGGCACAGTAATGGCATGTTTCATAATGGTGGCATATCATTTCACTTACATTATGGAAAAACCCAGCATTTTGGCTTTTTTCAGGGAGTCCAAACATGTTCTCTTACAGTGACATGATAATGTTTCTTTCATTATGTGAAAATCCAGCGTTATGAGTGTTCTTACATGGGCGTACTAATCTACATGGTGCAGCCAGAATGCACATGTTACCTTATAATGGCGTCACATTTTGATTTGACATTATGGACTAAGCAGCAGCAGAGCAGGCTTTTGCCTGCAGTGTTGAAGAGACACAAAACATGAGATGGAGTCAGAGCTAGACCATGATATAGAGGCGAAGTTGACATTGCAGATCACCTGAAACATCAGCAAAGCGGAAGCGGAGTAGTCAGTTACCTACAGTTCACCGCAGGGGGGACACGGAGAGCACTGTGCCAGTGATTTGATGAGCGATTTTCTGAGCTCGTATTGTGTGCTCGCATTGTGGGCAGAAGCACCAGCAGTGACACTCAAAGAATCCATGGAACACACCCGTGAGAAAGTCAGATGTGTTTGCCATAGTCAGTGCAGCTTGACTTCCCCCAGTGTTGGGATAAGGACATTTAATATCCTAATAATACTCCAATACTCTAACGCACAGTCTGTAACACTTGTAGTATCCTAGAAATTCTTGGCAGCAGCAACAGCACCTGGCTGCACCTTGACACTCGAGTGTATCTTTTTTTAAGGGTCATTATTATAATGGCAACTACAGCAGCAGCTTTGGGATTGACATCAGCACTGGAACCGGTACTGGTACTGGTAGTGGCAACTAACACTTACATTGGTAATTACTCTGATAATTGGAGTGTGGGTACTACAGGCCCTGTCAGTGCCAGGTGTTGAAGGTGTCGTCAAGTACCGGTGGATTTTAATTTTGCAGTCCTGTTCTCTGCAACTTGGATGGGTGGACCATTGGCCCTTTAACCTTTTAACCTGAGGTTTGAACAATGTCTCAACGCTAACCTATCGAGAACCAGTCTGCAGCTTAGACAACCTGAGGATCTGGCAGTAACTAATAAACTGTTCCGGGGGAGTTGAAGGCTGTGGATGTGGAGAGAGATTTCATGACATTGGAATCCTGGAATGTCTCCTGCCATGGGAAACCACTACATCTGTCCACCTCCCTATTGCCATAAGAGGAGTCTTGACATGCCCAACTGGATTGCTTGGAACAAATGGGGAGATCCCCGACACAGGCATTGATTTTTACATAAACCAACCAAATTAATTATCCAGCCCTCAGAAGTAGTGGTAATGTCTACAAGAAAGCACACCTGATCCTCCAATGATGGTGCTGCAAGTTTGTACACCTTCAACAGGGGTGAGTAAAATCAAAGCCTATTTTTCAAAGTCATCCGCTGCTGTTTTAGATGATACACCAGAGATTGAATTAGCAGGTGGTGAGATAGATGATGCAGGACTATTAGAGAGCACCACCATGATTGAAGCTCAGCAGCACTCACCCATGGGTAGAACCTCAGCTGATACTGTACCTTGGAAATTAGTCATCCAAGGCCCCCCTGACCCACTGCCTCTAATCTGATAAACCTTTTAACTTGGGACATTACGTGCATCACAAATATGAGTGCCAATGATGAAAGAGAGATAGACTCTCTGCGATTGGGCAATCCAAAGGATTTTTGCGTGGGACCCATAGTTTGGGCGATAGCATCTACCCGCATATTGGACAAAATATGCCTATATGCCTATTAAATAAAGGGTTCCTTTGAGCAATTTGACTGAAGCAATGCCGGGAGCCCGGTGTTGGCAGTTATCGGGGAGCCCGTAGTGGATAGTGAGTCAACCTCGTATTCGTTTTAGAACCAAGCGAGGTTCAGAAATTTCAAACAGCTCTGTGTCAACAGAGTGTGTAATGCCTGAACAAAACAAGCCTTATCTGCCTATACCCCAAGACTCTGTAATCTCCTCCGTGTCAGCAGCAGATGCTAGCCCACGCTCCTACAATTCAGAAAATAGAAATAATAATAATAATGATAATAATAATAATAATAATAATAATAATAATAATAATAATAATAATGCCTGCAAGAGGACCACCTAGCGATCGTAATGGAGGAAGGCTCAATCCACTTCGTCAAGGTAATTTTAATATAATTCTGCTTTAACCATTGCGTGGGCACTATTTTTAAAACCTTAAGGACCAAGCTACTCTGCTCACAATGTTACACTCATAGGGGGGGTTTGTTACTGTAGTAGAAGCAAATTCTGATAAAAATGTAGACCATATTCTCACGCCGTTATTGCAGGCATTGAACCCAATGATAAACAAAAGGACAGAAAGGAGAGATCATAGAACCCATAACAATTTGAATCCAGAAAGAAATACAGGAAATACGAGAATTCAGGAGACAAGTCATGTTTTCAACCGAGTGCAGTCGATAACAGAAGCAGAAATGCCAAATGTTATTCAACTGACTCTACCCTCACTTCAACCGGCATTCCACAACACATCGAAGTAGATGTTGATGGAGAGGGTGAAATAGAGGAGGTTCCTTTGGGTAATCAGGAGCAAACAATTGCAGAAGAGCCTAAATGCCCTAACACCACGGAAGATAATATGGCCACTGAAAGAGACTATTGTATGTTTTCACATAGGAAAAGAAAGAAACAAGTCCCAGAGGTCAAGCAACATAAATCTAAGAATTTAGGCCAGGAGAAAAAAGCCATAACTAACAAAGTCTAGATATCACATCTATTAGCTGCCTGGCCTCTTATCCTGCACCCGCCCCCACCGCCAGGCGGAAGCCGCCACGCGGAAGCTCGCGCTGAAGGGTGAGTTAAAGGGCCTGTCTGCGCATGTCCCGGCCGTACGTGCCGTCGGCTTAAATCTCTGCCGCTGCATCATTCGAACATGGATCCATGTGAGTACTTAGATCCCCTCATCAGACACAGGCTATGACCTAAACCCCCTACCGATCACTGCACTCGAACTTTTGCACCTTCTCCCTGATTAGACACAGTTTGTGTTGGGTACCGAGGGCCTACCGGGTTGTATCAACCAATTTCATATGATACTCAGCATTTTGCTTGGTCTGCTGACCAGATGCCTATTTACTTCTATGTCTATATATGCACGTGCCCTGCCGCAATGTAATCTTATTATGCATCTTAGTCATTGCTGGGACTACTGCATTTAGGTGCCTCCCCTGTTCATTGCATTTTAGTCATTGCTGGGATTACTGCATTTAGGTGCCTCCCCTGTTCATTGCATTTTAGTCATTGCTGGGATTACTGCATTTAGGTGCCTCCCCTGTTCATTGCATTTTAGTCATTGCTGGGATTACTGCATTTAGGTGCCTCCCCTGTTCATTGCATTTTAGTCATTGCTGGGATTAGTGCATTTAGGTGCCTCCCCTGTTGATTGCATTTTAGTCATTGCTGCGATTACTGCATTTAGGTGCCTCCCCTGTTCATTGCATTTTAGTCATTGCTGGGATTACTACATTTAGGTGCCTACCCTGTTCATAGCATTTTAGTCATTGCTGGGATTAGTGCATTTAGGTGCCCACCTTGTTCATTGCATTTTAGTCACTGCTGGGATTACTGCATTTAGGTGCCTCCCCTGTTCATTGCATTTTAGTCATTGCTGGGATTGCTGCACTTAGGTGCCTCCCCTGTTCATTGCATTTTAGTCATTGCCTGGATTGCTGCATTTAGGTGCCTCCCTTGTTCATTGCATTTTAGTCATTGCTGGGATTGCTGCATTTAGGTGCCTCCCTTGTTCATTGCATTTCAGTCATTGCTGGGATTACTGCATTTAGGTGCCTCCCCTTTTCATTGCATTTTAGTCATTGCCGGGATTACTGCATTTAGGTGCCTCCCATGTGCATTGCAGTTTAGTCATTGCTGGGATTACTTCACTTAGGTGCCTCCCTTGTTCATTGCATTTTAGTCATTGCTGGGACTGCCGTACCTTGGCGCTATTGCTACCTGTCTCTTAACATGTGCTCTACTAAGACTTACCGTACACTCATACTCTGTTCCCTACTGTGGACCATTCTCATTACCATCATAACAATGGCCTACACCAACGCCATACCTTGTAACCCTCAAGAGAGAAATATGCGATTTAGAGTGAGATTACCACGGTTGTACGACCTCAAAAACAAAAGAACTAGACCACCTGGGTCCAGACTAACTCCAACTGCCTCTGACTCCAACCCTCCTGCCCTAACTGCAGAAAGACGCCCAAAAACACATACTAACTTCTTCCACAACCAGAAGAGACCAACTCTCCCTAATCCCAAACCTACCCATAAAATAATCACAACTCCTACCTTATCAGGAGCCCTCATCAATGCAAGGTCCCTCATAGCCCACAATACGGAAATTGCCGATATACTAGCCATGGACAATTTAGATCTACTAGCCATTACTTAGACCTGGCTCCATGATGCTGCGGGCCCCGCACTCATGATTGCCATACCAGATGGCTACAATATACTAAGAGTCGATCGGCCTAACTCTAGGGGAGGTGGCCTGGCCATCATTGCCAAAACGAAACTAGCTGTAAGGCCCACCCCACACCCAGCAATCACATCCTGTGAACTTCTTTCTGCTAAAATACCTATCTCTAACAACAGTACATTAACTGTCCTTCTGGGGTATAGACCACCAGGCCCATTAGGTAACTTTGAGGAAGACCTATCTAGCCTCCTCTTGAATATCATCAAAGATTCCACTCAGCTCCTGTTACTAGGTGACTTTAACCTGGGATTCAATGACGACACAGACAAACAGGCCCACTCCATCCAATCAATCCTAGTTGATCATGGCCTTACCCAAAAAGTCTTAGCCCCTACACACACAAAAGGACGGACATTAGATTGGATAGCTAACCGAAACTGCGCCATGACCATCTCCAACATTTTACCACAAACGTGGACTGACTACCACCTCATTTGCTTCTCATAGAGCCTCCTAAACTAGGCAAGCGTACAACAGCTCCGCCTATGCCTACTAGAAGCAAAAAAGAAACCACAGCTGAAAAACGACTTCCTCTCCTCCTACCTGCCCTCTCCGCTAGCGCCATCAATTCTGACCCTAACATGCTAGTTGAGACATTCAACAATACTATGTCCAAAGCCCTGGATACCATTGCCCCTATTAAACTGCGCAAAGGCAAACGAGAATCTCATCTTAACTCTTGGTTCACCCCCTACCTAAAGGAATTAGGGATCCAAAAACGCAAACTCCAACCTTCAGTTGAGAATAAAACCTCACTTGACAATTTGGCCAAGAAATATAAGAAGGAAATAATCCAAACTAAAAAGAATACATTTAATGAGAGAATTAGCAAAGCCAACTCTAATTCCAAAGAACTCTTCTCCATCCTCCGAGAAATGGAAAACCCAATCACACCCATAGATAATGCCCCCAAGGACAAACAATGGTGCACTAGCATCCAAAATGCTCTAGCTAATAAAATCACAACTCTTAAAACGAAAATTGCTAAGAAGAAAGCATCCCTGAATTCCACTGGAACCCACATAGAATAGTCACTCAAAATAACTGCAAACCATTCAGATTCTCCAACATATCCATATTAGAAACTGAAAAGCTGATATTATCCTTGAAACCATCCAACTGCCAAGGTGACAGCTGTCCAGCACAAGTCATTAAGGATGCAGCTAGAGACAGAGCGCCTTTCATCTCTAAATTAATAAATTCCTCCTTCAGATCTAGCACTGTACCCGCTAACCTTAAAGAATCCTGGGTTTTGCCACTCCTAAAAAAACAGACCCTTGACCCAGCCATCCCAACTAATTATAGGCCCATTACCACGGTCCCATTTCTCCTTAAAATCATTGACAGAGAAGTTTACCTCCAGATCCAAAACTATCTGGAGACAAACCAACTACTAGGATCACGCCAATCTGGCTTCAGACCACCACATGGTACTGAAACGACCCTAATCGACCTTAAGACACAAATCCACGAGTTGAAGGATAAAGGTAAAACAGCTATGCTCCTCCTCCTTGATTCATCAGCGGCCTTTGACCTAGTGGACCACGCAGTGTTATGCAGCCATCTATCGTCTGCCGCCCATTTCTCAAGTGAAGCTATAGCATGGGTACAATCCTTCCTAGCCAACCGTACGATTTGGGTGTTCTCCCCTTCAGCCTCAGCGGACCCAATACATATCACCTGTGGCGTCCCACAAGGTGCATGTGTCTCCCCCACAATGTACAATATCTTCACTAAGCCACTCTTTGATAAACTTGACAGATTGGGGGTAACCTACACCAATTATGCGGATGATACGCAGATCCTCATACCACTATCTGGCAACTTTGTTGAAGACACAGCTCTAGTAAATAAGATTTACCTCATCATTCAGGCATGGATGGACTCTCATGGCCTCTGCCTGAATGACGATAAAACAGAGATACTGATACTGGGTACCGACATCAACCTTAAAACACTCAGCCCTAACTATAGTGCCTTCAATATAGATGACAATATAATCAAAGTGGCAACGGAGGTAAAAACACTAGGTTTTTACCTTGACTCCACTTTATCTCTCAAAAAACAAGTCAACGCCTTGGCTTCCCCCACAGCCTACACCTGCAAATTAATCAGGGCCTGCAGACCTTACCTGTCCAAAACCAATTGCATCACACTAGCCAATACCCTAGTAAGGGCGCCAATAAAACTGTCACTAACAAATGGCAAATATTGCAGAATAATGCTCTTAGAGCAGCCTTTGACATACCCCGCAGAGCACATATATCTAATATTAGGAAAGACAACCACTGGCTAAAAATCAACGACAGAGTTCTCCTTAAAACACTATCTCTCACACATAAAGGACTGAACAACACTGTGCCCCCTTACATCTCGGCTAGACTGACTAGAAAATCCTCTACTCACCATACCAGAGCCTCTATCCACTCCCTACTTGAAACTCCCAGATTTAGACTAACTAAAGCAGGCGGAGCTAGCTTCCCTGTTAGAGTGGCCTGTGCTTGGAATTCACTCCCTATGGCATTGAGAGCTAATCTACCCTACTTTAGTTTCAGGAGTTAGGTGAAAAGTTGGCTCTGGAGTAACAACAACTAACCCATTGAACCTGGCCCTATCATTGCACATACCACCTTTGACTCCCCCGATACCAGACCTATGAGAGGGACTCACATTCCTGTATTTCTTGTATATTTGTATATTGGTATTGTATATATGTTAATAACTCACATAATGCATATTCTGTATGTATCCTTTGTATGTACGCAACCTTAAGCCTAAGTATTCTTGTAACTGCTGCGCCCGGCTACCCCTGGGTTTTGGAGCGCATTATCAAATAATAAACTAAACTAAACTATTACAAAAGAACCACTGAAGATCTCTATAAAAGTATCAAAGGCCTCCTGGGATAATACCTGAATGGATCTACCACGGTGGGCTATACATCAAAGCTACCTCCAACTAACCAAGAACGAGCAACAAATCTGCAAGAGGAACTTAAGGAGGAATTTATGGGCTTGACACTGCGCTCCGTCTGGGATTAATCCATTCCTCTAGATCAGAGGCACCTGAATCAAGTGGTAATTTACGAACCACTAAGGCTTGGAACTGCAAGATGGACCTTTACTGGATCAGAATGCCGAGGGCCTACTATTTATTACTAATGAGCCAAAACCCTACAAGAATATTCTAACATTAAAATAAAAAAGGACGGCGGACACAAAACACAAGGTTGACAGTAAAGAAAAGATTAAAGAAAAGGCTTTTGAGAACAATCTTGGACAAGTAGAAGAACACATGGGAACCACTGAGATGTGATTGTAAAGTCAACTTAGACAACTGTATGCTGTTAGAAAGAGTGCTCCATAAGTACGATGCATTAATTATTAATTGTACCGATGTCCTCAGGCTATATTCCTAAGGTGAGAGCAATTGGTGCAAATGACATTGCAATGGTTGAGTGTTTAAGTCAGAATAGGCTTGATAGAGTATTGCTCCATCTGAATTCAAGCATGATTAAACTAAATGTATTAGAAGCAGCACCGTGATAGCTGCCCTCAGGTTTTGAGTTAACAGAAGCAAACCACAAGGCTCACAAGCTGTGGAATCCGCCTGGAGGCTCAGGTGGTATTATTCCAATCAGGGTAGCAATATAAATTTTGAGAGTTCAGAGAGGAGTAGTTACAGTATTCTAGAGGAGGTCTAGGCAAGAGGAGATGAGTAGTTAAATTTCATCTCCTATCCGCGATTACTGTTTAGTATAACATTCATAGGCCAGGGAAGTCCTGAAAAAGAAACTGTAATGAAGAAGGGAGGGACACATCATGTTACAGAGGAGGACTCATGCACCTGGCTTGTTAAAGCCTTGGTATGAAAGTTGAACAGCTAAACACAGTAACAAACCTCAGATACCAATAGGCTCTTGTAATACGAGCGGTTTCACTCACCTGTTTGGTAATGACCAGTTTTAATTTGAGGTGTTTGACATACTCTGTTTCCAAGAGACATGGTTGCGCTCAGCCCCAAGTCTGGATGAGCATTCTATTCATCTCAACACAGCATTAAAGGACTGAGAGGAAGACCTTTTGGAAGCGATTAGAAGTGGATTGGGAATAGAGTTAGTAGAAGTGCGTAACCCTAATGCATACATTTGGATGGTAACATTAAGTTGGAACAACACAGGTAATAGTAGTTTAACCCGGCATGTCATTTTCAACTTGTACAGGAATCCAGCAGGGATAGGGGATGATGAATTTGTAGAGTGTGTGATGGATTTGGTTAACAAGTGCTTTGCAAATTTGGAAAACCCAATCATTCTAATTTGTGGGTACTTAAACATTACCTTCTCTTGATAAAATGGTAAAGCCCTTGCAGGAGGAGAGATCTCTCTCTAAACACACAGAGACAAGAGGGGTATGGTGCTAAAGGGAACTGATCTGAGAGACCATCAAATACTTTTTGGGCAGAAGCAGGGTGCTTTGTCAGGACCTCCTATCTGGCATAGGGATTCTCGAATGGAAATCCTGGATTGTATGTTTATTTTAGGAAATGCACCCCTCGTCTGGTAATGAAGTTTGAGGTTATCACATACTCTGACATTGATTATAATATTTTAAAACTGGCATGGAGAACCGTAGGTATCCCCATGAATTATATTTTGAAAATCAGGTATAGAGTATGTAAGCTAGGGACCGACTGAGAATGCAATCTGAAGAGATTGATTTATTTGAAGAGAGGTTTTATGATTACATAAGAAATTGGAGGGTCCCAATTACACCAGAGTTACTTGAATACTCCCCAATCCTTGCAGATTTTAAAGAGATCCGCAATAGGGAACCCAAGTGGGAGTTTCAACCTAAGCATAGCTTTGACCAACAGATAGGGAGGAAATAAATGCTTAAAATAGAAATTCACCAAATAAAAGGCAGAGCACAATTAGAAAGGGAAGTTGAAATCAAGATGAAAAAGCAGCAATACAAGAATTGGGTACGGTAACATAGGGCCATTATGCTCCAACATGATGCAGTGTATATGTTGGGAAAGATAGCTAAAAGACGAATGGGTGAAATGTGGCATCTAATTAATTCCCTGGAGACCATGCAACTTGCTTCCCTAATAAATATCAGAGAACGTTCCCATTTCGCCAATCTATTTAGGGTTTCTAACAAAGTAGCAGAAATAAAAGAGACTGTTAGTTGCTGAGTGGTCCTTTTATATAGAGAAGTAGGACATCATAGCCCTTATAAAAAAACAAGTTGCTCTCGAGATGAATGAAGAACCAGAACTATGGGCAGATGTTCTGTTATCGATATTCAGACAGGTGATAAAACTAAGGAAAGTGCCCCTCTCATGGATGACAACCATTATCATCCCAATTTGTAATTAGGGCAATTGGTCTTATCCTAAAACCTATTGCTCTATTGCCCTTTTGGCTTTTGCAGGCAATATCCTTATTTCAATATTCTTGGAGTGCCTTGCTACATGGGTAGAGTTTTTGGGGCCATATGACATCTTCCAGTCAGGTTTTGTAAATGGGGTGGGCACTTCCCTGAATTTGTTCTTACTTAACATCAGGAAATCTCGAACGTTCCTAAAAACTCCCGGATTTATCTGCCATTCATTGACGTGGCCCCGGCGTTTGTTGGTGTAAATAGTGATCTGTTGTGGACCAAACTAGAGGAATGGGGATGCCCACACCACCTATTGAGTGCAATAAAAGCCCTAAACTCATCTAGCTCATTAAGGGTTAGATCGTACATGAATGGGCGCCTATCCAGACCAATAGAAACTGGCAAAGGACTAAAGCAAGGCCGTTCCTTGGTCCCAGCCCTATTCAACCTGTTTGTTTCTGATCTGGGCGCTACATTGTGAAGGGCTGAATCTTTTTCACCTCGACTAGATGTAAAGGCATTGACCTGGTTTCTGTATGGAGGTGATCTGGTTCTTTTGGACCAGACAGCAATAGGTATGCAGTGCCAGTTCAATGCCTTGCAAGTAAATTACAAGTGTATGACTTTAGGGTAAACATGAATCAAGAGTCCTAATTCTTCACCCCCTATTCGCCAAACGTACACTACCTTTTTGATGGCGTCTGAAGGATGAGGTTCTACAAAACGTTGAAACCTTTACATACATGGGTATGTGTTGAATATTAGTTCAATTGATGGCCCTAGAGAAAAAATCTGAAGAGCAAAGGCCAAAAAACCTGGCCGCCCAGGGACGTGTTCTGTTGAGAAGGTACAGTTGTAACTCGCTAGTCCCAGTCTTTAACGATTATAAGTTGAAGTCAGTGGCTATATTAATTTAAGGGGTGTAAGCTTCATTTACACTGTCGCCCAGTACATGGCCTATACTAGAAGGCCTGTTCTGGAGAAGATTGCTTGTATTGCCCAATGGAGTCCTGTTCCAGACTATTCACCATAAACTAGGTATCCTCTCTCTGGATGGTTAGATGGGATGACAAAACTGCGGATAATGATGACCATTCAGTCAATTGAGAATCTGGAGTTGGTCCCCAGACGAACAAGGAGTGAGGCTGCAGGTTGACTCATCAAGTGTTCCTAAAGAAAGGTGCGGGGTAGGTAGGGAGTCCCGACCCAGATAAGTCCAACCAACTGCAACCTCCTCTCTCTGTATGCGATTTTGGTGTGGAAACCCCTATCATTGTATCGGAAATGTTTAGATAAGGATGCACCATTTGTGTTGTGTTTGTGCTGTTAAAACAGAACAAACTAATCTTGAATGAATGTAAACATGCATGCAGTAACATTCTTGAATATAAGTTACTAGTAAATCGAGTTTAAGTAAAAGATACATTGTGTAAGATGGACTGGATTGAGACTCAGGAAGCAAGAAAGGAATCTAAACTGATCTACTCCAGTAGTCTTGAGTGCAGAACCTATAATGTTCTGCCAAGAAATTTGACTACATTTCCAAGCAGTCATCATTGTGCCCAATTTTTACGGTTTCACATGACAAAATAATGTTTATTTGCCAGGAATTCAAGTGGTGTAAAAGATCGAAAATGCAGGTTTTGCACAGTTGGAAGTAATATAGAAACACTTCAGCACTTTTTGTTATTTTGCATAGGTCTGACACACAATGTCTTCGGAACTTTTTCTCTGAAAGGAATAGCATGACACCCAAGAGTGGTGGGAGACTTTCATGATGGGTGAAAGAGTACCCATGGTTTTAGCTTTGGTTAGAGAAAGGAATGTGATGAATTGTAATGTTGTTTAATAGGGATTTTATGATATATGCTTGTGGTTTGTATGAAATGTTTGTGGACATTTTAGAGAATAGTAGAGAATTGTTATGATTTTATTGTATGTATGCTATGTAAATATGGTAAAAGGTTTATAATAAACTACACAGCAATAATATCGACTAAACCATAAAGGATATGTTCTTACATGGATATACTGGCATACATTGGTGGATTCAGCATGGCAATGTTTAAAGAACAGTTAGCAGGAAAATGTTGTTTTTACATTGGCAGAATACTGGCATATATGTTGGGCAAAGACATCATGAGAATACATTGGAAAGTATTCCTCTATACTGTTGGTGGCATCTATTGGACATTTTTCTATATTGCCCTACCCCAAAAGGATCGTAAACCTTGCAGCTTTTTACATAATATTCATACACAGTTTCACACAATTATTTTACAGAACTTTGTGCTGTGAAATTTACAAATGTAACCCAATATTTAAAAGAAACAATGTCACTGAGAGAACAGAACCCAATGCTCTTTGTTTGTTTGGATCTCCCTTGTTCCTCTTGTTCGGTCCTGAATATTCATGGGAATTGTTTATTCCACTCCAATTACAATAATCATCTTGCATCACTTCAGAAAAAATAGACCTGACCAGTGGAAGCAGACTGCATCCAAGAAACTTGGTACCCAGATACTCTGGAGGATTACATTGGCCTACACGAAGATAATCACATACATTAAACTATCTGGTAATTCAGGTTCTGTGCTGTCAAGCAATGATTAGAAAGTGGCCTGATTGATTGAATCCCAGCCCTCTGATAGCCTCATTTAAACTCCACCAACGCCAATGAATTATAAAGTTATTCCAAAGCCAAAAATATCCTTCTCAAGTACCTCTATAGGAGACTGCTGCACTGCCTTTTCCTGTTATGATTTCTCCGTTTAAAGCACATTCTAAGCCCAGTTTCACACTACTGATTGTTCTGCTCCACCTATGAAATCCACTTTTGCATTACATTTTATATGAATTCTCATTATTGGGTCATGTTGTTCGAATCTTATAGCTAGTTTTTGCAGTTGATGACATGGGTGAGACCATGCTCTGCTGAATGGCTACCCAAACCAAAAAAGCAAATTCATGCACATGCATACAAATACATGTTTTTCTAACTACATTACAACACCATTTTAATTCAAAGCAGGCCTGTTGTCATATTGCATGAACACAGAAACAAATGATTTACCCAGTGATAAAGTCTAGCACTGAGAAGATCTGTGGAACTGTGTTCTGAAAACGGCTAAGAACTTTGTACAAATAGTAATCATGCAAACATATTCACAAGTATACACAGCTGAAAAGGGTTTGGTACATTAGAAGTGTTTCTTCAAGTAGCGTTGAAGGTGAACTCATTGCTAGAAGACATTTAATCAATTAACTTGTGTCTATTAACAGGAAGATGCAGGGTTTCAATAAGGTGTTGGTAGATTTAGCATATTATTTATTTGTTTATTACTTGTATAGCATCTGTAAGGCACTCATGGTGCCAACAGTAATGACAGACACAAGTAATCACAGGTCAAGGGTGTTTATTGAACTCTATAATGGGTGAGATAAATGCCTAATCTAAACCTAAATCTAAGATGGGAGCAGGCTGCGACCATCAAATAATAATAAGGGAGTCCTGGTTGTGTATTGTCAAATAAAAAGCGCCCGCGGCATTGGACCCCTCTGCACCTGGACCTTAACTGGCCTTTCTTTAAAGTTCAAACATACACACAAGTTCTCTTCTTCTACATTGCTTGCCTTCAAAAATGTTGCTACTTGCAACCTTAGGCTCAACACAGTTTGGTTTTCTATCAGTTTCCTCCGACTCACCAGCTGTGCTGAACCTGTTGGTTCTTTGTTCTCTGTAGTCAAGGATAGTACCACGGTAGCAAGCTTGCCTCCCCACCTGCGTTATAAATGCAGGAGGCCCCCGTGTACCATTTACCTCTGCTGCTCTGCACGGAAGCTGTTACTCCCAGTCTTATGATTTCCCTTTCTGAGGTTTTGCGGGTCTGAGTTGAAAAGGGCAAAGGCAAATCCCACTTCATCACCCTTCCTGGTCTCACCGCTTTTCTCCTCCCTTTGTACTGCTGGTTTGGTGTAGCTGTCCCCTCGTGTGTTCGGCCTTGCTTGAAGTGTGCTTTCGTGCTCCGCCTTTTACCCCTATGGGGAAGGTAAAGGGCCATCAGGTGTGCGTCGTTATTGTCATGCCTGACTCTGCCTGACCCGAGTGTTGGGACATGTCAGGTAAATGGCTCTGTTAGTAGTCCCTTGTCTTTTACCATGTAAGAAAGTGTTTGTGTGGGAAAGGGGGGAGGGTTGAGCTTCTAAATATCCTACAGCGTAGGATGCGGAAAAAAATGGTACAGGGATGGGGATACCGCGTCTCAACCCTCAGTGACCCACTTCCACTCCCCGAAGACCCCTCGCCAAGGTGATTGTCCCCCATGGTCCACCCCCAGGATATGGATCCAATAGCTATGGCCACCTTGACAACTGATCTCCGTGGGCTAGCAGGGGAGATACCTTCAAGTTTCTCACACGTCAAACAGAACAATCCCAGAGGCATCAGGGCTCTCACAAGAACACACAAACAAACAATACAATCTACATCACGTCCAGAGGAGATAATGTGCAGCAAGTCATTCTGAGACCTGTACTACAGCACAAGAAAATAGGTGTGTTTTCAGGGCTTGCTTGAACAGCAACGAAGAGTTGCAACCCCTCAAATCTGATGGTGAAGCATTCCAAAGTGTGGGTGCTGTGTAGTGAAAGGCACCCAGGCCCATAACTGTCAATTTGATATGATATGATTGTTTATTTATATAGCGCCTATACACAATGTGTTTCAAAGCGCTTCAAGGCAAGGGAGGGAACAAGGGAAAATACAACCACATTCTTACAGGCCATGAACAGTAAGGATGTGAAATTAACTATCGTACTCGGCCTGACGACATTTCAGATAGTGCAAGAGCTAAGACATAGATAAGGAAGGGAGGGGGACAGTGGGAAGGAAATGGAAACAGACAGGCGACTACCGTATTAGGCCTGACGACATTTCTGGTAGAGCCGGAGAAAAACAAAAGGTGAGGGAGAGGGGTGCAGAAAGGGAGGGGAGGAACAAAACAAGCGACTATCATACTAGGCCTGACGACATTTCAGATAGTGCTGGAGGGGTGGTGGGGAGGAAAAAAGCAGTAATGGGAGGGTGGAGGAAACAGACGAGGTTGCTATAATATTAGGTCCAGGGACAATTCTGATAGAGTAAGTGCATAGAAGAAAGTAAGGGGAGGAGATAGGAAAAAGGAGAAGGGACCCAGGCCTCTCAGTACCCTGGCTCTCGGTACAGACACAAAGCTTGTGGAATTGGATCTCAAAGATGTAATTTAGGAGTCTCCCTTGCTACCCCTGTGGTCTCCCTTGCTACCCTTAAAATAAGAAAACAAAACTTGTTTTTTCTTCTTTTTTTTTCAAATTGAAGCTCCTGGGCTCTGGCCAATGCTTTGTGGCTATTTGAGCTATTTGTCTTTCTGGAATTCCATATAATAATTGCTAGACTCAGGTTTATTTCAGGGACACTCCAGGGAGTGCGTCACTGATTTAGTCTGTTCTTAAACTACCCTCCCTTGCTACCCTTAAAATAAGAAAACAAAACTTGTTTTTTCTTCTTTTTTTTACAAATTGAAGCTCCTGGGCTCTGGCCAATGCTATGTGGCTATTTGAGCTATTTGTCTTTCTGGAATTCCATATAATAATTGCTAGACTCAGGTTTATTTCAGGGACACTCCAGGGAGTGCGTCACTGATTTAGTCTGTTCTTAAACACCTCAAATTCACAATGCAGACAAAATCCTCCAAAAAGCATTTAGAGTACAATAAGCATCCATTTCGGACTATGGGCCTCATTACGACCCAGGCGGAGGACCATGGTGCTATTAGCACCATGGTCCATGCCGGTGTCCGCCATGGCGGAATGGGGAATTACCACCCCATTCCGAGGTTGGTGGGGCGGTAATTCCCCATGCCGCCATGGCCCTTCCCCATTCCCATTTCTGCACCATAGGGCACAATGGGAATGGGGAAGGCGCTAATAACTGTAACGCAAATTGCAGTACCGTTATTAGCACCAAAGTCCCTTTGTGGGTCCCTACTTTAACGGCTGGAAAAACCAGCCGTTAAGGTCGGGTCCCGCAAAGGGACCTCGTAATCAGGCGTTAAGGGTTTAACGGCGCCGACACCTTTTACGGCACTGTTAAACCCTTAACGCCAGGGTCGTAATGAGGCCCTATATATTTAGCTCTTCGCAAGTTGCAGTTATAGCATGTTTTTTTCTGCTGATACAATGGTGATCCATTCTTGTATGTAATTTATATCATGTTACAGTAATATTGTAACCATATTTTTCATAATGTACTTAGAAGCAATTCTATGTGATGCTACTTCCTGATTTGTCAAGGGGTAAACTGTTGTGTTCCATCACTTCCATCATTTCCCGTGATGTCATTTTGGGGTGGGATCAAATGACATCACTGCTTGTGATGTCATCAGAGGTCAAGGGTCATGTGATGTCACTTAGGATACCCATGGCATTTTGGTGAAATGATATCCCTGATCTCAATGTCCATGCATGGGTAACCAGGGATCCTTTCTGACAAATTGCCATGGCTAAGGCCATATAGGCATTTAGGCATCAAAATAATGTAGGAAAAGTAATGAGCTAAACAATTTGATCAGCATATTCTCTGTAGTGTAGTACATGGGTTACTAACATTTACTATTGGTGACAGGACAGTGTCGTTGGTTACTAATATTTAGCATAGGAATTGAGTGGGCTAGATGTGTTAGGCCTCAGGCTCTCAGTGTACTAATGTGCAGCAGGTGCATGAACACTACTGATTGATCATTACCAGCTTCAGAAAATAATTAAACATTTAAATCTGTACAGCAGTGTTTTGCAAGGCAGGACATGCAGTGTAACCGAGCAAGGGGCCATGAGAATAAAGGTTCATTGTGTGGAGCAGAGGAAGGAGATGCAACATTATTGGGACGTTTTGGTATGTAGAATACTGTCCAAAGGTCATTTAAGCCAGAGGGCTTGAAAGTTACCATGGGTGCTGGAAGGTTCTTGTACATGGTTTGACAAATGATGCCAGGGAAGAGGCTTGGAAATGATAAAGAAAATTAACAGAGACATAGATTGAGTGGTGGCTTTATCTGAAGGGTGTAAAAGAGGGACACAGGAGGGGCTTTTTCCTCAGAAGTTTGGTTCTTCATTCATCCTGGGGAGAGTGGGGTTCTGTTTATGGCTTGCAGGCGAAAGAGGGCAGTGCTGCAGAGAGTGTTCCCTGAAGGCCATGTTTTCTAATAGGAGTAGTGTCTTGGCAGAAACAAGCTGAAACTGTATTCTGCAAGAACGGCCTGGCAAATCAAAGGCGTGACCAACATTCTTAAAAACAGAGGGTTCAGTATGAGGATAAATGATCTTCTGCATGGTCTTAAATTAAAGGTATGCATTATTATATAGACATTTTGTATATTTGAACTACTACAATTGTAAATATAAGACTGAAAATTCCGTTACGGCGGCAAACCAGGCAAAATTATTTATTCTAATCCCCATGTTATTTACATTTTTGAAATTTTCCAGTTAAAACAGCTAATAACACAATCAACCACACCAGACTTTCAAATACAAGGTATTTAGCAAGGTATTTAGCCTTATTTTATATGTGACTCACCAATCGATTTAATGAGGTGCAACACAGTTGTCTAACAATTGTGTATTAATAAGCCTCTAATGGAAGAATTTGTTGGTTGTTTCTTCTGTTTCTTCCTTTCGCTCTCCTTACACTGTTGGATTGATACCTTCCAACCATGGCTCCTCTGCAATTGGCAAACATCATATGCACGGTATTTAAAACCCTCTTATTCAACAAATGTTTTCGTTTTTCTCCTCTGTTCATTTTTTATGTTTGTTCACGTTCATTTTGCAATGTCCATTTTTGGACTTTATGTACGCATTTGGGTTTTTGGAAATCCAATCAACGTCTACCTGTGTTAACTCATGGGTGACAATTCTGTGGTGGTGTTTGGTTTCCATCCACTCTCCCCCCATCACCATGTCACTTGGTTCAATTATACCCAATCAATACATTGTCCGTTTTAATTTACCTTGTTTTATGTTGAATGATGTGTTACATTTAATTTATATCGAAACGCGTGTCAGGCTGCATCTGTTCTTATTAAATAATCCTGCAACTAAAGCAGTTTCCGCAACTTTTTCCTTGGTGGCGCAGTGAGGCTGGAACAAGTGTTACATTGACGTCAGATACTTTGAATGTGTGGCGATAGCGCCTAGTTGCCGAGATAGGAGTGGAGGCACCTGACAGATTGTTTGAGAGGGTTCAGTGTTACACACATGCCTGACGAGACTTTTTGAATGCAATGAAAAGAAATCCCCAAAAGAAAGTCTTATCTTATTAGGTGCACAACGTTGGTTTCTTCTGCAAGGGATGCTAGAACTCTGAACAGACAATGAGAAAAATATGCTGAAAGGTCAGGGTAAATTGTCAGAAAAATGTAAAAAAAAAACGATTAAGTTAGACGATGCACCAGAGAAGGGGCAGTCACCACTGTCACTATTGCAAGCTAGATGCAATGAATTGACAGGGCAGCTGTCACCATCACAGGAAAACTCACAGCGCTTTGAAGGGTTGCAAGCTGAATTGGAACTTAAGAGGAAGCAAGTCAAGTAAAATTTGGAAGAGCTTAACTATTTGAAAAGGGAATTAGAGCAGGTTTGAATGGACAGGGACAACGCATTGACAAAAATTCAAATGTTGTGTTTATGTAATAGGCAGGCAGCTCAGGAAATACAGTTCTTAGAAGGCACACTTGCACATTGAATGTCAGAGGGTGATAGGAATCTAAAAGCAATCACTAATTACAAGGGACAGGTCCCAGAAATTAACGGTTTCATCTTAAAATTGAAAAAAGAACAATCCACATGTTATGATGAAATGCAGATAGCACATTCACAGCTCAGAGAATGAAGGCAGCAGCATTTTAACCTGAGCAGGCAGGTTTTCAATTACAGTATTGTGAGCTGCAGAACATGTTAATGGGTGGATCTGCACCAAACTACAATCTGGGAACTGAGCCAGGTGAGGCACGCTTACCAGGAACTGGACAGCTTCCAATATCTGAGGGAACATCTTATAATATAGATAGGGAGAGTCAAGCCGGTTGACCAAATCCCTCCAGTACTGCAAGGAGACAGACGATGGATGGCACATGTAATCACAGTTCAAAATTAGGTGTTTTTTTGACACACTTAGACTATGAAATAGTTTTAAGGCTAGTGAATCCCATTAAAAAGACTTCAGCTTTATCAATCGATGAACATTTAGAAGAAGTTGTGCAAAAGAACAGTATACCTGTTTTTATTCATTAAACAATTGACCAAGCGCATTCAGGTTTTCTGCAAAGACTCGATGAGGAAAGCATTTTACTATGGGATGATTATCAGCAGGAGGTAAGTAGGATCTTTTTTGCAGTATAAGTCAACGCCAGAAGCTAAAATGGCAGCATATGCGTTATCTGCAGGTCCAGAGAAGTTACCAAGACAATTTTCACAAACTTTAAAATAGGGTCTTCATGAGGTTTGATTTGGACTGTGATGTTAGCTCAGTCGAGTTCAAAAGCATGTTTTTCCATGACCTACACAAAGAGGTAATCGCCCTGCTCGGCTGTGAATTTTTGCGGGAAAAATGTATGCATTGGATTATGGACCAGTACATGAAAATATGGGAGGTCATTTCTCACAATGAAAAGAAGTACACAGCGTCAAAACATAAGACAAAAAAGGCAACAATGTTTCCTGCAGCGTCAGAAATTAGAACAGGGCGAAATATGGCACTGGAGACAGGACAGATACAAAATGACACGATGCAGAATCAGAAAAGTATGGCGACTTAAGAAAGGACAGTACCACCAATATCAGTATTTAAATCAACAGATCCCAGTCAAAGGTATACCTACATTAGTCTCTGGTACTTTGACAGCTCGCCACTAGTAGGATTTTGGTACAGCATGGCAGAATCAAATAATGCCTCAATTCATAATTGGTCATATCAGGCATTGGAGCACAAAGTAGATTTCATCTTGTGACAATGACATATGGGAACAGCACATGTCTAGATCAAGAAAGAATTCAGTGCCTAGAAGCACAGGTGAAAATGCTGGCTGACCAAATAGGAAGGCTGTGAGCTGGTCAAGAGTCGGCAACAGGTGAAAAGTCAGAACAAAGAGCATAAGAGGGACAGTGCTCAAGGAATCAGTAAACGATGAATCAGGCAATCACCCCAAACTGGAGTCACAAACGATTCATCATAAGCTAATCACATAGAGCTGCCCAGTGATTTAGTGAGTTAGGGGAACAGGATGGTGATGACATAGGAAATTAAAACACACTCAAGAAAGCAGTATGGTTTAACCTACAGTTAAACCAAAATATTCAGTCCGTCCCAATGTATGAGGCCAGGGAAATAGAAAAGAAAAATGCACAGGAGGAACCAAAAGTTCAGCAGCTTAAAAGGCAGTTTAAAAAGAAACATATTGCACATGAACAGGATGAGGAACATAGAAATGAACAATCGAGTGTGAGATAATGCGTCATCACAGGGTTAATGGTGCACTGAACAAGCAGAAATAAATGAAACCAAACTAGATGAAATGGCTAGAATGAATACAAAACCAGGTGAAGGGGTTTCCTTACTTGATGAATCTAATAATGCTCATATCTCCGCAGAGATCAACACTCCTCAAAGGAAGCTTTCAGCTGAGTCCCCAGAAGAATATTCTGAGCCAAAGATGTTCAATGAGGAGCAATTAACTGGTAAAGTACAAGCGCAGGGTGAGTTCAGAACACAAAATATTGATATACTGCCTCATGAAAAAGATGCCAATGAAAACACAAAGCAGTCGTGCCCCAAGCTACCTAGCATCTAAGCTGCAATTTGTCATTGAGAATTACTCTTCATGGAATATAGACCAGTTAATACATGTAGTTCCCAAGGCTCAAAATAGTTCAACACCCTTTCCCAGTGGCAGACCGATAAAGTTTTGGGACTCTTTACTGCTCTTGGAGTGTCTAACACCTTCTAGTACTACAAGGGGGTATTCTTTTTATATATGTTAAATTTTGACAGGTGGCTCTGCCCCCCCCCCATTTTCGGTCTTAGCCCTGCCATGCTTCCTTAGTCCCGCCCCTATAATGTCAATTTAATATAAAGCAGCCATACATTTTATATTAATTGATTGACTCCAAACATTTTTGTTCATCAAATTGTATTGACCCCTAAAAATGTGTATGCACATTCATATATTTTTAAATACATTTTGATATAACTTTTAATATGCATCTTAATATACATTTGTAGCTACATTTTTATAAAACATTTTAATATATATTGGGATATCAATTTTGATATACATTTTGAAACAAAGTTCTATATATAGTATAGATGTCATCATGAAACGCCAAGACGTTTTTTCAAAAAAGTATAGTTGAGGTTGTTTTATCAAGCGGTAACGTCAAAAGTTGATACAAATGTAATATACATTATATATTACATGGCCACGGTAGTTAAGTTGCTGTTTCCATAGGAAGAGCACTTTGTGGGAGGCTTATAACTCCTCTCCCCCTGGACGGATCCTCACCAAACTTTGCAAGAAAAGTATATGGGGCACTCTGAATTTTTTTGTAAAGTTTGGTGAGAAATCGTCCTGGGGGAGGGGAGTTATAGAGGGGGTTCCAAAACATCTTTTTTTCCCATAGACTGAATGGGGGAAAAGCTTTGCGCACAGCTACAGGTCGAACCGCTGGATGGATTTTGACGAAATCTGTGGCAGGTACAGGGGCTTGGTCCGGAAAGCATGCTTTTGTAAATTTTGTCACCATACACGCAGTACGTTCATTTCTAATTATGAAAAAGTAGGTCTGAAAAAATTAGTGATATCTATGTTCGCTCCGCGGTCGCACTTCCCTGTTCGGTCGACGAACCAGAAACCGATTTGCTAAGGGGCTGCCATCATGACCACATACACGTGACGTCTCTGTCCATTGGCTGCTGCGAGACGTCTTCTGCGTCAGATGGTTTGGGTGCGCCCGACATCTTGGATCCGCGGAAAACGGACAAACAAACAGTGTAAACATGCTTTTTTCATTACCCTATTTTGCTGTGGCACAGAGCATTGGGAAAGGTTCACACAGTAAGAAATGGGTGATGTATGCATTTGTTCCTCAGCCGTCATGATGTCATTCCTATGCACACCTTGTACGTACAGTAAATGTGGGGAATAATACCGATAGCACTTCAGTCCATTTAGTGGGCAGAAAATTTGTAACACTTGACTGCATGTACTGGATAGGAAATTTGTAACTCTTGAAAGTACACGGGTATATGTAGGCAACATTGAAATTGACAACATGCCGTGATTTTTCATAATGCCTACTATTACAATCATTAGTGCGCCGCCATGGGTGGCACATGCTACGGTGGTAGTGGCCAGGGACTACAGTCTTCACATATGGGTGATTAAAGCACTTCTTCTGAGGCTCGGTCGTCATGATCTAATGTGTATGGACATCTTGTACGCACAGTACACTTAAACCTGCTTACTGACGTATGTTGTATGACCTCCTTGTACGCACAGAAAAGAAGAGGTCCAATAAGGGCAGTATTTGAGGCTATGTATTGCACAGGGGAGTTGTTACATTTGTACGGACACGTCTGGTGTTAGGGAACATTTGCCTACATGTTGTGAATACATTACTGTATCCAATGCCTATTATTATATTCATTAGTACGCTGCCATGGTTGGCACATGCTACGGTGGTTGTGGCCAGTGCCTAGAGTGTTGGATGCATGGCCGTCGGCCGAAGGCCGAAGGCCTTACTTCCATGACTCTAGGCCCTGGCCACAACCACCGTAGCATATGACAACCATGCATACACCCCTTGTGTTGCATTTTCATTGCAAGTTGTGAAGAGTGTGTGCAGTGCAAACAAACAGGTGGTTGTGGGGATATACTGCACTCTTGGGTGCAAGGCCGAAGGCCATGCACCCAATAATACACTTATACATACTTACTGTTTCCAATGCCTATCATTATATTCATTAGTACGCTGCCA
This sequence comes from Ambystoma mexicanum, assembly GCF_040938575.1. Lineage (NCBI taxonomy): Eukaryota > Metazoa > Chordata > Amphibia > Caudata > Ambystomatidae > Ambystoma > Ambystoma mexicanum. Next base: position 829,924,910 of record NC_090926.1, on the reverse strand, counting down.
TGGTTGGCACATGCTACGGTGGTTGTGGCCAGGGCCTAGAGTCTTGGATGCATGGCCGTCGGCCGAACGGCCGAACGGCCGAATGCCTTACTTCCAAGACTCTAGGCCCTGGCCGCAACCACCATAGCATGTGCCAACCATGCATACACCCCTTGTGTTGCATTTTCATTGGCAAGTTGTGGAGAGTGTGTGCAGTGTTGGGTTAATGGCCAACGGCTATGCACCCAAAAACAAAGAGGTGGTTGTGGGGACATCCTGCACTATTGGGTGCAAGGCCAAAGGCCATGCACCCAATAATACACTTATACATACTTTATGACGTATGTTCTGTGGCCTCCTTGTACGCACAGAAAATGAGGGGTCCAATAGAGTCAGTATTTCAGCCCGTGCAGTGCACGGGGGAGTTGTTAGATTTGTAGGGACACGTGCATTACTGTTTCCAATGGCTATTATTATCTTCATTAGTACGCTGCCATGGTTGACACATGCTACGGTGGTTGTGGCCAGGGCCTAGAGTCTTGGATGCATGGCCGTCGGCCGAACGGCCGAACGGCCGAATGCCTTACTTCCAAGACTCTAGGCCCTGGCCGCAACCACCATAGCATGTGCCAACCATGCATACACCCCTTGTGTTGCATTTTCATTGGCAAGTTGTGGAGAGTGTGTGCAGTGTTGGGTTAATGGCCAACGGCTATGCACCCAAAAACAAAGAGGTGGTTGTGGGGACATCCTGCACTATTGGGTGCAAGGCCAAAGGCCATGCACCCAATAATACACTTATACATACTTTATGACGTATGTTCTGTGGCCTCCTTGTACGCACAGAAAATGAGGGGTCCAATAGAGTCAGTATTTCAGCCCGTGCAGTGCACGGGGGAGTTGTTAGATTTGTAGGGACACGTGCATTACTGTTTCCAATGGCTATTATTATCTTCATTAGTACGCTGCCATGGTTGACACATGCTACGGTGGTTGTGGCCAGGGCCTAGAGTCTTGGATGCATGGCTGTCGGCCGAAGGCCGAAGGCCTTAATTCCAAGACTCTAAGCCCTGGCCACAACCACCGCCGCATGTGCCAACCATACATACACCCCTTGTGTTGCATTTTCATTGGCAAGTTGTGGGGAGTGCGTGCAGTGTTGGGTCCATGGCCGAATGCCCATGCCCCCAACAAGAAAGTGGTAAGTACTACACTTGGAAGACACTGCGCACCCATTCCATTTAGGATCTACAGACATACACCTGGGAGGGAAGCCTCTGGGCAGAGGTACAGCAGGATAACACTCCTATAGAATAACTCCCACTACCACACATCACCGAGGTGGTTGTGGGGAGACCCTGCAGTCTTGGGTGCATGGCTAAAGCCCATGCATGCAATACTAAAGTCATAAGCAGTGGAGTTCCAAGTTAATATGGGTGTGGTGGATTCTGGTTGTTGTTTTGATGCCCTAGTTTCTTCACTTCATGGCTGCAGACGATGGTCCGAAAAGTACATTTATAAGAAGCTACTTTACAAGGACCATGTTTCACATATGCAGTGATGGTTGTGAATAGGACCTGTACTCATTGCAACTTGTTTGTAAGGCGTAGGTGGTAGGTTACTCACCACAGATGAAAGGCCAGCCTACAGGCACTGCAGCATATTACTACCACACATTAGGCGAGTACATTCCCATGTGTAAAAAAATGCCTGCCAATATACTTACTCCTTACTTTGTTTAGAATCCAGAAACATTTTTTTGTGTTTGGTTTTCGTACTTGGCGGAAGTATCACTTTTTCCATTTCTGTGATGAAAGAAAAAGGTGTGTTAATGGTTGCAGATTTTCCACATTTACCACATTGCTTAATAGACAGTTTTTTTTTTTTAGACCCTCATTTTTACTTTACAAACCAGTATACCAGTGTACTGTGCATTGCACTCAGTTTCTGTGTTTGCTTTCCTAATCCTGTCTGGGGAAAAAAATCCTTGTGGGATTAAAAAAAACCTTCATTACTAATACAAATAAAGTACTTCATTTTATCATTTCAGTGCTTTCTTCATTTTTCTGATCAATGTTATGTTTGTTGCCTTCCTGCCCAATTTTATCAACAGTTACATACCTGTAGGCGTATTCAAACTGTGAATTTGATTCCAACGATCGGTGATAATCATTTATTTGTGTCATTCTTCCATCCTGTGGAGTAGTTAGATACCTGTAGGCGTATTCTAACTGCGCATGTGTTCCTACAGATTTGTGATACTCATTCATTTGTGTCGTTGACATATCCTGTTTCCTGTATCTTTCCCATTAATGTTTTCTTTGCTGCCTTCCTGCCCATTTTCAACTACAGTTAGATACGTATAGGCATATTCTGCCTGTACATTGGTTTCCAACAATCTGTGATAATCATTTATTTGTGTCATTCTTCCATCCTGTCGGGTAGTTAGATACCTCTGGGGGTATTCTAACTGTTTGTAGTCTTTCACTTACTTTGTTTACAATTTTGAAGTGCACATTATTTTGTACATTTTGGCTTCAAGAACATTACATTCGCATTTGTTAGGTTAGCTGGCAACCTCTGCTTTAGAGTAATGGTGCTATCATTACATTCAAACCATCCACAATTCTTTTTAATGTATGCAGTGTAGTGACCTGCATTGGTTGTAGCTCCTGCATGGTAGATTATTCCTACTGTTGTAAAGGTTTTCTTTCCAAGTGACACTTGACTGTGTGTAAATCCAGTTAGTTTGCAGTTGTTTTTGGTGCCATCTGCATTATAACGTAGAAGCATAAGTATTATGTAGGCACTATGTGTTTGTATCAGTAAGGTAGAGCAATTGTCTGAATTGCAAATACTCCATAATCTGCCATGGTTTTTATTTTGTACTTTATGTTTGTAAGTTGCTGAAAAGGAATGCTTTCACAATTTGGTATGGAGATATACACAAATCGCTCATTTCGGATTTCTTCCTGTATCACTTTGTTACAGAGAGTGCATGTATGTTTCCATATGTACGAAATTTGGAAGATTTCATTTACAGGTATAGATTTGTTTTCCAATACTAATAGTATGTACATTAGAAATTCTTGTGGATCTTCTTGTGAGTTCATAGTGAATCTCACCATTCCAGCACAGTCGTCCAATTGTTGCCTTACTCCATAAACAATGTATGTGTTGTCAGGATTGCTTGTTGCATTTCTATGCAGTACTAACATTTGAAAACACAATTGGTCTGTGCTGTGCAGGTAAATATTGTTCACAATTGGTGGCAATTGAAATAGAATATTCATTGCAACATGTGCATAGCAACTTACCCCACTTTCATTTGTAAATTTGAATGGGCCAGCAAGTTCTGTACCTGAGTGCATTTTTCGGTTTTTCTGTTGCTTCTTTGCCGACGTGCCTGGTTCACATTCCCTAATAGGTTCTTCTATGTTTACGGCAATTGATGATACTTTAGCTTCTTTTCTTCTTTTTTTGCAGAATTTCCGGTTGCAATCTGTTGCATTTCTGTTTCATTTACTTTTCTTTTACTATGTTTCACTTTATCTGGAACAGGGTATTATTTCAGATGAGGGGTGTACAGTGAACGCAATCTATTATATTATACAATGCAAGGAATATCAGCTTAGAATTTACTTGGATCAAAGTTAATTAACAAAAGACCGTCAAGTGTATGTAAGCGTGATAATGCTACGTAGCACATGCCTTCCTTAAACACTGTCTTTCCTATATCTAACAATGCTTTATCTAGGGTAAGACCTTTGGATTTATGAATGGTAACTGCATATGCAAGAGTTAGAGAAAATTGCTCTCTACTTACATACATGTCTTTGAAGAGAAGTAATCGAGCCATTGAGCGCCCTATCCTTTTTACTTCTGAAACTTTATCAAAGCGAATATTTACAAACTGAATGCTGATATCCCGTGGGTAGGATCTAAAGCCAACAACTGTGCCCAGTGCTCCATTTACTAGCCCTTGCTCTACGTCAAGGTTACGTTTAAGCATTACTCTACAATTTAATGATAATTTCAATACTTTTTCCAAACCAGCTGTGTTGGAGATTGAATGTTCTAAATTATTTAGTCTTGTTGTGGCTTGCTCACACATGGGTACTGTCAAACCATGTATGTCTAGTTTGTCTGTGGCGCTAATTTCTATTATTGCTTGTATTTCTTTCTTTAACATTGTTTCACTGAATTTGAAACAGCTTGCAAGGGTTGGCATTAGGGCCATACAATTGACATTTGCGTGCACTATTTGTTCCATAACATCAGTTGCGCATTCATTATCACCATAAAGTGCATGTATATGCTGCTTATTCAATACAGCTTGTGCTTCTTGCGATAATACACCAACTCTAATACTTTTTAAGATGTTGGCATAAGTGAGATCTGCAGATTGCTGCATGTTCTCAGTTAATTCTCTGTATTGGAAATGTTGCCAAAGGTTAACATTACCTATGCTACCAACAGTTTTCTGGCAGAATTTGTGGCCTAAGGTTTTAAAAATCGGTTCAACTTTTTCTGGTGTCAATTGTATAAGATCTCCGAAAACGATAATGTATTTCCCAGCAAAGAGTTCTTCCTTATTACTTTTAAGTACTTCTTGCAATCTGAGATGAATCAAAGCCAACATTAGATTGGAGACCATGCTCACTTCATCTATTAGTAGCATTTTCATTTGCTTCAATACTCTCCGTAATTCAATTGCAGCTTCTGCAGAAAGTTTGTAGTAGTCTAACTTATTTTGATGCTCTACTGGAAGCAGTAGTAATCGGTGTAAAGTCACACCGCCTATGTTGTAGGCCGCTAAGCCTGTGGGGGCTGTTACAACAGCTGACAGTTTGTTGTTTGTCAATTGCTGCAGGAACCTGCCAATCATTTTGATTAAGAATGTTTTCCCTGATCCAGCTTCCCCACTGACGTACAGCAGTATAGGTTTGTAATTTTGGCAGGTACATTCTTTATTTTCGTGCTGTACGCCATGCAAAATTTGTTTTGTTACCTCTTCAAAAATGGTGTGCTGCTCATTGTTAAGTTTTCCTTGTAGCTCAGTTAAGTCCTCTGTATCTTCTTGATACTGATACATGGTGTTTTCTACTTCTGCCATAGCAACTTCAGCCTCATTTGCTATCAGTGGTTGTCCTAATGGCTCTTGTCTTCCTGTTACAGAAGGTTAACTATTGTCGGAAGAGTCTTTATCTAGCTGGGCCTGAATTTCTTCTTCTTGTTGCTGCTCATTGTGTAACATTGTGTTGTACTGCGTAAAGTTAACAACGGTGATAGTACTTTAATTTGCTTTAAATGCATCTTCATAGCACTCACAATTATCTAGTATGTCTCCCTATTTTCTCCATGGTTTGAAAAGTTGTAAAAGAGACATGTAATATAGTTTTTTCTGTTGAGGAGTTTTTAATGACAATTTCACATGATTAATTAAGCTTTGTTTGTTAAGTTTCACTGAGCTCGCGTCACAATCGGTCACTCTATGTCGATGTTTACTTTCATCGGGTTTTACATTATTTTTGAATGCAAAGTTTTGAGCTATGTGGTACAGACACATGCTTTCCAGAGTGGTACTCCTGTTCAGATAGTATGTGTCCAGTAAATTGTTTTTCAGAATGTCTTGGCTGTTGGGATCATTTCTGGCAATAGTTTCTAAGCGCTCACATGATTTTAGCACTCTTTTTCTAGATTTTGCAGGACCAAGACTGAGCCATACTATGTTGTCTGATTTTCCATACAAAGCAGTGCCGGTTAAACAATCTGCTGCTTCATAGGACCCACATTCTCTATGAGAGAGCATTTTTATGCCTATGCTGTACAATTTCTGTGATAATGTTTTGTCTGATGCTAGGTCATCCCAGAGGTCTTGAAGCTCTGTTTTTTCAGCTTTTGTTAAGTAGGCTGTAACATATCGTGCAACAGCAGTTGAATTGTCTGCAACATACTGCACATCTATGTTTGCATTCCATAATAGGGCAATGATTGCATTATAATCATTGATATATTTTGATTCTTCACTTCTTTTTATGTAATACATGTTTTTAGGTGATTTACCTTTAACACTATGTCACACTGAAGACATAGGCCCTCATTACGACCCTGGCGGATTTTTTCCGCCATCGGCGGACTTTTCCGCCATGGCGCAAAGTCCCTTTACGCCATGGCGGATGGCGGACTTACCGCCCCATTCCGAGGTCGGCGGGGCGGTAAGTCCCCATTGACCCATTTACCCTTCCCCATTCCCATTTCGGCCCCATAGGGCTCAATGGGAGTGGGGAAGGTGTTAATTACGCCACCGTACACTACGGTGGCGTAATTAACACCGAGGTCCCATAGCGCCATGGATTTTTACGCCCGCAAAAAGCGGGCGGAAAAATGACCATGGCGCTATGGGAACTCGTAGTTGGCGGTAAGGAGTCGGCGCAGCTAACGCTGGCGCAAACCCCTTACCGCCAGGGTCCTAATGAGGGCCATAAAGTTGTTTACTTCACCTGTTTCTGAAACTGGTCTGGGGAAACCAGAGCAGCATTTTGTGTAGAATTAATCTTTGTTTTTGTATTTACGGCGACAATATTTGCCACATTTGTGTCTTTGAAATCGTAAAATCTGCCCATGTAGCTCACTATGACTCTGTTGTGAAGGGATTTCACATATGACATATTTTTGGATAAACTGCAAAACAGTGGTTTCACTGTCGTGGCCAAATTTCGGTGCACCTTTGATCCATAACAGCATGTGAATATGTGGTGCTCCTCTCGCTTGATATTCTTTTCTCCAAAAGAAGTGTTGCACTTCTCCAAGGGAGGAACACTTTTATTGCAAATAAAGTGTAGCATTGCAATGAAACGATGATGGAAATATCTTGAGACATTAACTGGATCTAGAGAGCAAAGTTCTCCAGGTGTTAATATATCTATGTTGTTTTTGTTGCTGTTTGCTATGTGTAGGAACTCATGCAAATCTTCCTATGCGTATTCTGCACAACTTAGCATAACAAACCAAGTTGGTGGTCCAAGGTTTCTGATCATGCAACGCACGTCTCAGTGCCATCTAAACCAGTATTCCTTTGTACCGCGCATGTTTGCAAACAAATTTGTTATACTTGATTGTAATACCTCATCTTTTTCTTGTACTTTATGTATTAACTGCGTAGCTGACATATTTTGAAAGTGCGTTCCAGATTTAAGAATGTGTGCAAATCCATAACATAGTGTTGCTAATTCACTTTCGTAATGGAGGTGGAATATGTATTACACATTTTGTCTAAATCTGGGATCTTGGGAATACATTCGTAATGAGCGGTATTCTGATGCCCCAATCTGAGTGGGTCTATCATCGTACCTCCCACCTTTGCCAGTAGGAAATAGCAGTGGAAAAGCATGTGCTTCTATACTTTTTTTCCCAAATACTCATTGGTGACTTTTGGTTTGTCGCATTTGGTAAGTTTCTAGTGCATCATCTATGCTTTCATTGGAATGCAATGGATGAATTGTGTAATGGTCTAACAGAGTGGATACTGTAGCTGGATCCAGAAGTTTGAATTGTCCAGTTTCTGATGGCTCTTGAATTGTTTTAGTTGTTTGCCTTAAGCTTTCATCAATGTTTATTTCCTTGTAGTACTCATTGTTGTCTTTTAGATATTGCAATGCTTGTGTAACTTTGTGTAAGTCTACTAATTGTTGCCAAATTCTTTTGTCCTTTGTTGGTACTCTATTTACCAAGACTATTAAAGAATGCTCTATTGAACGTTCCACTCCTACAGGGTGTACACTTTCCGTTAGATCTAATGGCAAGTACACTACTTTGCCACAAATGCCTTTCACCAATTCAGAGGGAGGTACATTTGCAGTTTTTTGATGAAGGCGTATAATTGCTTGAAATGGGTGAAATGTTTGAATTATTATGCTCGCATACAAATTGAGTTGTTGCAGAATTTTTGGTAATGGGAACAATTCCAAATTATTTGTAATTGCACGTGAAGTATTGTGGTTGTTGTCCAATTTTGCAGTACAGTAACTGCAACATATTAGACGTTCAGTTACTTCATATTTGCTTTCAGCTAAAAGGTACAAAGCTAATTTAAACCATTTACAGGGTGATTCATAGAATTTTGCACAAAGGTGGCGCACGCGGCTGGCGCACAGTGTCCCCGTGCGATACACTGCACCAGCCGCGTGCGATAAAATCCTTGTCATCGCACAGCGTATTCATGGATTTTAGCCTCAAAAACCAGACGTGGCGCAGAGTGGCGCAGCGACCCTGCAGCAGCGCCAGTTACGCCCCCAAGAACGCGCTCACGTAAGGAAAAGACTTCAAAATTCCCAAATCATCGAAAAGGGCTGCGCTAACCCTGGACCAGTTCACAGGGCAGCCAAACAGCAAACGCCAAGCGGGGAACGTGTATTTCAGTGGTTCGCGGGAAGTTTAACACGCGATTGTCCTGGGCACATGTACATCAGGGGTGCGCGGGAAGTAACACACGCGATTCCATCAGGGTACGTGTATTCCAGGGGTGCGCGGGAAGTATCACACGCAAAAGCAGCAGGGTACGTGTATTTCAGGGGTGCGCGGGAAGTATCACACGCGATTCCATCAGGGTACGTGTATTTCAGTAGTGCGCGGGAAGTATCACACGCAAAATCAGCAGGGTACGTGTATTACATAGGGGGGTTCAGTTGAGGAGGGGGTCTGAGCAAGCCCCATCAAATGGAGGAATCCGGCCTGGGTGACCTGTCCCAGTAGGCCGACGCGGTCAACGAGCCATTCGAGATGACGTGCAGTCTCCTCATGAAAAGACTGCAGGTCACCTCGCACGGCCCGTTGACGCAACGCCACACCAGTCAGGACAGGCTCAACCCGGACCCGGATATCCACGTCCGCAGGCAGAGGAAGGCCAGTTGTTGTGAGCTCATCCCCTGCCTGAAAACGGGTCTGGACGTAGGCATCCCTGCTGGTGCAAGATGATGCAGGGACAGGATCAGGGACAGGATTGCACACAGGCACCTCCGCGGCGGCCTGTGCTGCCTCCTGTCCCTGGTCCTGCACTGCACCACTAGCACCATTGGAATCCCCACCTCCAGACCCCGTCTCTGTTGCTTGCACGGCCTCCTCCTCCACCAAACCAACCACCAACCTGGATGACTCTGTGCCATCTTCCCCCGTTGGGCCCTGTGGGGTCCCAGCTACCCCTTTTGCTGCCGAGGAGTCCAACTCCAACCTCCGCCTCTTGGACATCCCCCCGGCAGCTGCGGCCTGGGACGCGGCACCGGACTCCTCACTCCCCGACGAGATCACAACCTGGGAGGGGAGCCGGGCCTTGCGTCTCCGGCTGGCGGTGCGATCGCCGCCGCTGTGCTCCACACCACCTTCTCCGCCCTCTTCATCAGTTGACGCTGCAGACAGGGAGAAATAAAACACAGGCATCAGGGCACTGTACAATGGACACATACACACATGACAGTTGTACATGAGTGGCATTGGCAAACCTCAGACATGGCATCACAATCGCCAACACACATGTCATTTCAACTTGCACACATGAGCCATACCACAGCCATATCGCAACTGCCAGCACCATCCATACACATACAACAGCATGAGCAGGCAAAGGTGAGCCAGACATCACATGCAACACAGGGAGTGCACTATACATGCACACACACCACCACACTTGCATGCATGTGTACACCTCTGCCAACTGTCGCAGTGTTCAGATGGGCATCTATGTCACATCTGCCAATCAGGCTTCCACATCCCGCTGTCACATGAATCCATGTTGCATCACTGTTGCACCCTTGTCAAATACACACACATGCACATGTAAACAGTGCTGATACATGCTACTGAAAACAACATACATGCGTGACATCACGAACATGCCTACTTACATACACATTCATCCAAACATGTGTGCCCAAACAACTGCATTTGGCATGCAAGCCTACACACACAAGCACCATCCATGTCTCACACATGACAGCCCTCGCATGTGTTAGCCTCACGGCCCTGTACAACCCCAACCATACTCGGCACCATACTAACAGATGTGCAACCTGCACACTACTGGCACATCACCACACGCACAGCGTACAATCATGATGCATGTACACTTACAGCTCGACTCCAGACGGGTCTGCCTCTCAAGGACCTGGACGTGGAGCGCTGGTGATATGCGTTCCAGGACCCTCATCTGATCTTCCGACAAAGGGCCCCGGCGCCCCTTAGCATCCGCCGCCTTTAAGAGGCGCCGGTCCTCCCAGCGCTTCTTGACATGTTGGAAGTCGCGGACTGCCACCCCCTCCGTGTTGATGGCAGTCACGATGTCCGTCCAGATCCATCCTTCCTTGTCGGCACGGGAACTTCCGAAGAGGGCATCATACTGCCCCAGGACTTGCTCCACCAGGACACCAACTTCAGTGGCAGTGAAGCTGGTGCCCCTCTGCCTCTCTGGCTGGGGGTTGTCAGTGGTGCCAGATGTTGCAGTGCCCGAAATGACAACCCCAGAGGCAGGAGTGGGTGGGCAACGGGGTCCTGGGGCTGGACTGTGGAGCGATGGAATCCCAGTCGGGAGTCTTCGGTTCCAGCAGGGGTGGTCACAGCAACAGCACCCCTGGCTGATGTACAGGCAGCAAATGGCAGGGCACGTGGGCAGCAGGCAATCGGGCAGCAGCAGACGTCAGGTGGGAGCGTGCTCGGTGCTCTGGGGGGCATTCATTCAGCTTTATGGGCAGGAGCGTGGTCTTCCGTGTGCTTATGTGTGGCCAGCTTGATACGGAGTGATTTGGCACGTGAAAATCCAGCACGTCTACGTGTAATTCGAGGAAAGGGCCTTAGCACGTAAGCGCGTCAGCACACGTACGCGAATTCATTGGTCCAAAGGCCAACAGCGCGTATGCGCGTCTGTGACCTGCATGCGCGGGCGTTTCCCTGTACTCGGGTGCATGTTTCACGTCCAATGACTGCACGTCAGAGTGTCAGCACGTGTAATTGGAGGATGGGGCCTTAGCGCGTACACGCGTAAGTGACGCTGGACGTGTGGGCATGTTTAAAAGGTACGTGTAGAACGCCATTTCTTGTACGTGCTTTTCGTGGAGAGCGAGTGGGTGAAATCTGTACTTCTTGTCGGTTCACAACCGATTTACTTCACGGCGTTCCAAGTTCGTACTCTCTGTTACCTCTGACAGTTTTTTCTCTTTTTGTCTTTTTCCTGGGCCTGTTTCCTCAAACAGCGTTCACTTCTCCTGTTGTCCTGTCTCCTCAGACAGCGTACAATTCTTCTTTTGGCGGGAGTGTTGCCAACGCACACACGCGCGTATTTTACACGCAATTTTTCCTGGCAGACGGTGAGTTGCGCACGTATTTGACATCTGTGCTTGCCCCGTGTGTTGCCTACCCCTTCAGAGGTCAGTCTAGGCTGCGTGTGACACGCATACGTTCATTTTTGTGTTTCTAGGTGCCACAGCGTAGTGCAGGTTTTTTTTCCACGCACGTGGTCTAGGAGGGGTTGCGTGCACATTATCTACCTTTTTCGGGGTGCCTGTGCGTTGCGTGACCCGTCATCTTCCCCCAGGGTTCACATACAGCCTTGCTAGAGCACTAGGGTACGAATTCCATCTAGTACCCTACCCCTTTGACCCCCAATTGCCCAGGACAATAGTTTACTGCAACTCCCATACGCACAACAACATCATTGCCATGGTTGGGAGGCGAGCATGCGGTAAGGGTGGCAAAGGTGGGCGAGCCACAAGAGGTGGCCGTGGTGGATACGGTAGGGAACGTGGCCAGGACTTGGAGGGTGCCCCTAGCCCCCCATGTGTGGGTGACCAGTCAGGGACACCCATGCCACCCCCCTGGTTGAGGGTAACGTGGCTGACACCATCCCTGCTCAGCCCTTGTTGGACCAGCCCATTGTGGCACCAGACCTGGCACTGGATGACTCCATGGCTGACTTCCAGGTCAGCAGGTCTAGGCCATGTGTGGCGGTGCATGTTGGTGTCACCAGCCCACGTGGATCAGGGGCAGCTATGTCATCTGCTGCACCGAGTAGGCAGGGTGGGGATGCTGCAGGGGCAGCTGCGGCTCCATCCACCCCAGCTCTGAGTGTCCCAGCCAGGACAGTGTCGGTCCTAGTCCATCCTGCTGACGTTCCCCCTGACCACATCACAATTCAGCTAATGTCTGCACCAACTCCCATGGTGAGTGTTCATTCCCACACTCCTAGTTCTACAGTCCACCGGGGCTCCTGCCTCTAGTGTCCAGAGCGGCGTAGGACACTCAGTACCACCACCACCTTCCAAGCGGAAGAGGAAGAGTGCTCGTCCAGTACAGGCTGATGCCCCAGACACGGCTACACAGTCCGGCCCACCAAGGAAGCCCTGCTTCAATCGGGTCGAACTTGATGCACTTGTGGAGTATGTGTCCGTACATGACACCGAAATGGTGATTACTGCAGGATGCAAGACCACACCTGCACAACGTCAGGCACACTGGCAGACCATTGCGGAACTCATAAGTGCCCTTGGATTCGTGAGGCGCACAGCTAATGATTGCTACAAGCGCTGGAATGACCTTAAGCGCAGGGCAAAGAAAAAGATGGCCTCAAGTCATGCCGCAACTCTAGTGACTGGAGGTGGGTCTCCGGCAGAGGACATAGAACTCACTCCACATGAGTATGTTGCTGGGACCTACGTCATGGAGGAACAGATCCAAGGCGTGGGAGACCTGCCAGATTACGAGGCATTGTCCGGTGAGTGCACATGCATGTGTGTGTCATCCGTGTGCATGGCGTGTGTGTGAGTGCTTCTGATTGAGTGCCAGGTGAGGGGGTGTGTGCCTGAGTGGTTTGGGTCACCCATGTGTGTTAGGCGGAAACCTGTGCAGTTCCCTCTGGGACCACTGCAAAAGATTTAGGACTACAGGTGTTTGGCGGTGAACCCACTTGGTAGCAGTCTGTACCACACAGATTCTCTTGGTAGCTGTGGCTGAGCAGTCAGACTTCCCTCAAGAAGAGTTAAGCAGTATGTGGAGTATACAAAATAGGGCAATTCTTCGCAGTAAGACAAGCAAACACTCAACGAGGCTCAGTGTAAAGATATTAAGGTATTTATTTATAACGAAACATCTATCAAAAACACTATGGCACTATCACGGCAAACAAATCAATCACAATTACTCTACGAAGAAGAAACAATCAAACCCCCTAACAATATTTCGACAAGTCTAGGTTACACCGGCACCACTTCTTTGCAGACAGAGGTGTATGCCTCAACCTAGATGGCACTCTAATATTAGTTAGGACGAGAGAGAAAAATAGACAGGTTACGAAATCAACACAGTTCAATACTTCATGGGAAAAATGCAAGGCAAGAACCACAATAGATCATAAAGTTCAGAGGCCAGGCCCACTCGGAGAGAGGCAAGGCGATATGTCCCAAAAGTCTCTAGTGGAGATGTGTTCAAGTCTTTGTAGCAAATTGTTATCGGCAGATTGAACCAGTTCAGAACAATAAGTGAGAAAGCTTGGAGGTGACCCAACGGAAAGGAGAGGATTAAGACACCTCACTCGAACCGACCGAAAGGGAAGCCAGGCGGACACGGTACCTTGTTGTGGAGGGCAGCTCCAGCGGGGGCAGTTGTTCCTGGTGGTGGATGCACGTCGGGTCTTTGCCAAGAGTAGAGATGTTCTCGTCGTCTAAGAAAAGTGAAGTCCGGTGCACCACCAGGGAAGAGACCAGCCGCGGAGTGCTTTGTCACAAGGCACCACCTTTTGGTCGCGGTACAGGGGTAGTGGCTATCCGGTTGCCGGGGTGCTCTGCACGGGCAATTCGACCACTGCGTCCTGAGGCGAATAAAAAGCAAAGGGGACTGGTTGTTCCCACCAGCCAGGGGAAGAGACTCTCCGGCAGGGAGATCTCCTCTGTCGTCGGGAAGTGGTGAGTCGGTTGTGCAGGGCTCCACCGGAGGTGCCGTCGTGCAGGTCGGCTCAGCGTTACCCTCGTCGGATTCTTAGGTCCTGTGGCGACTTCTGAAGATCCAGTCCCAAAAGCACACAGACGTCATTTTACAAACCGAGTTCTGGCAGAAAATACCATCCGATAAACTTATTTAAGATAAGTAGACCGGTGGTACGTTAGAGATTAACGAGGAAAAAGTATCAATCTCCAACAATGGGACGAATCCCATAGGGTTATGCTCGGGTCGAACATAACAAGTAGTTTCCACTGCCACCAGCCAAAACTCGACGAGGGGGGACGGGACAGTGCCCCCTCGAATAACAGATCCAGGAGTAATCGAATTACCCCTACTAGTACGTCCACAATAAGATGGTTTGTACTAGTTCTGTTAGTAAATTTAGGTCTAGTAAAGCCAATGGTGACTTTACATGCCCGGGGAGACAGTAGTCAGTCCCCGGGTATGGAGTCTATGGTGGGCGTCCACTAGGACGCCCCAGTGCTACGGCACGTAGGGTGCGGTGTAACACACATAGAAAAACATATGAGACCCTATGGAGTAAAAGACCCCATAGCCCATAGAACACATTGACATTCAAAGGAATTACACACCTACATGTCCAAGAGTGGGAGAAAAAGAGTCTCACTCTTGGCAGGATGGAAAAAACAAACTCCCGAAATCCAGCAAAGCCGCTGGGGGACTCACTAGGTTAGGAAATTCAGCCTAAACAGAGAATTCTTCCTAACAATGTGCTTCATCCAAAACATTCTGCGCACCAGGATTTGGGTGTTGCAGTATCCCTTCTGGCAACAGTAGACATTCAGCCCAACATCACGCCAATTGCCTTTGAATTGCCATCTTGCCACAACAAAGTTGCATGTTATTCTGTGTTCATTCAGGCTGATTGTCTGCATTCCACCACTTTCACTAGGCATTTCTCAGTCCTATTGTCACATGTGTGACATGGCTAGGGTACATGCCATCTGTGTGATGGCATGTGTCATGTATGTGTATTGGACATGCCAATCACAGGCCAATGTGTGATGGCACTGCTAGGCAGCATGCAGCAAATTTGTTGGTCTTCCATCTTGGTGTCATCAATGTGTGCCATTTGCCTCCCCTTCATACGCAGTGACAGTGCATGCATGGGAAGGTTATAGGCATGTGGGACATGTGTCAATGAAGTACTGTTTCTGTTGCTTCTCAGCCCTAATTGTGTTCCATGTTGCTAATGCCTGTTCCCATTTCTTTTCTTTCATGTCTTTGCAGGGGATGACGCACTTGATACTGCTGCGGTTGTGGAGATGGTGCAGACCCAGGAGGGGCACCAGTGAGGGACGTGGTGTGGTGGTGGGTGAGAACCCACACTTGCTGCAGGCCATCATCTCAAGGGTTGTCTCTGGTTGCACCTCCCCCGAGCTCTATTCAGGTGTCGATTCGGATGATGAGACCTATGTGCCGTCGCAGGTAAGTGTCTCTGGGAGGGATTCTGTACTGTCCAACCCACCTGCACCAGGGGTTGAACCCTCAATGGGGATGTCAGTGTTGGTAGGTCAGCCTTTGGTGGCTACGGATGCAGGGTCACACTCCTCTACATCTGATCCTGTTCCTGGGCCAGCAGATCAGAGGGGGAATGCAGTCCTGCAGCCTCAGGCAGTGCCAGCACAGCAAGGCGCAGTTCGCCTTGCCCCCGACAGGTGTGGTGCCCGCCGACGCGGTGACCGTACGCCTCCAGGCAATACCGCATGGGAGCAATCCATATACGGTATGGCAAACCAACAGGCAGTATCAACTGAGATGATGGCTCAGGCCATGGATAGGGTGGCCACTTCCATTGTCCCCCAAGAAAGGCTAATTGAACAACGACAGCAGGCAACAGACTCCATTAGCCAGTCACACAGGGAGGACATGTTGGCGTCCAACCGGGACAGGCAGGCGGCGCTGGAGACTCTGCGGGAAGCCATTTCCATTGAGTCCCAGGGGCACAGGGAAGCCCTGAGGGTGGAACTCCGTCAGCTCAGGGCAACTATGGTTGAGCTTGAGACTTCAGCTAACATGAGGACAGAACAGTAGCTGGAGCAGCTCACATGTACGCTCTCAGCTGAGATGCAGGCAACTAGGGCAGAGGTCCGGGCATCCCGTGAGTTGTTGCATGGGGACCTCCACACAATTATCCTCCAGAACCAGGCCTTCCACACCCGCATGCTTGCTGCCATGGAGGACCAGACTAAGGCTTTGCGTGGGCTGCCTCCCATAGTGCCACCACCTCCTAATGCAGCTGCAGAGGGTGAGGAGAGTGACAGCAGCAAATCTCTCACAATAGGGTAGCCGTGCAGGCCATGAGCCCATGGAGGTGTTTTTTTTTTCCGCAAGATCCACACAGGTGGGTTTTGGTGTGCACCCTGTCATCGGACCTCCTGGGTGGCCTCCCCCACCCCCCTCCGGGCCCATTAATGGCCATTTTTTTTTTTTTATTTTTGATTTTTTGGACAGTGTGTTGCCTTGTGTGGCTCCCGTGGGCATACGCTGTATTGTGGCTGGGCACATGCAGGCTTGTCCTGAATTTGGGTCAGATGCTTGGGTTTGTGTGACACACACCCCTCCTGCTTCCCGTTTCCATGGGCTTGCAAAGGGTGTGCCCAAGTGACATTGACGTACACGGTGACGTTGGACTCCCATTTGATGTGTGGGTGTGTGGGCAGTCTGTAGTCAATACTGTGTATACATTCCTAGTGCATATTGTTGTTGTATTGTACACTGCATGGTGTATTGATATGTGCCTCTGCATCCATCTCATCCTCCTAATTTGCAGGTTCATTTCTCATGTCTTCACAAGGCGGTCTACTTTGGGACTGGAGTCCATGTTGTAAGCAGTGCACCTACACTCTTGCGTGGCACTAACACTGTATACGTGGAAGTGTTCGAAGTGCTGGCATTATCAGGTAGTGAGGCTACCAATTTTTTAAGTCTGTACTGTGATGTTTATGGTAGGTTGGAGGTTGTGCAGGTGATTGGTATCCTTGGTAATATTTGGTAATGTGTGTTGTTGGTCCTGCATTACTGTGAGCATTTCATGTGTGGCCAGTTTCCATTAGGGACACTGTAGTTGGTGACACTTGGGGCATGTTGTGGGGATTAATTTGTTTGCTCTCACATTGCATGACATGCCATGGTGTGTTGTGTGGCCGTGCCGGGGAGGGGTTGGGTGACATGGCACTGTTCTCATGTTGTATTTTGCAAGTGGGTATTCATTTTTGCTGCATGGAAGTGTGTCTTTTGATGACACTGCATTAGTGGTATTTGTGTAGGTAGGGATGCACACATTGTGACACTTCCAGATGAACAATCTCAGGATGCTATGGTTCTGACAGTTGACTGTCGCTTTGTTCATCATAATTGTCAGATTGAGTCATCATTGATTGTCAGATGGTATGTGCCAGGGCTGTGAGCACTCCACAGGGGTGTGCTTTCTATGTGAAGTAATTAGCCACCAGGTGCGTACGGGCTGCCTCACCCCGTGCCCTTTCCACTCCCATGCGCAGCGGGCGTGCATGTGGTTGGGGATGTGGGGGCACCACCATGTCCACATCCAGGCCCCGGCGTGTTGCAACATTGTGCAGGACACATGCTGCCACAATGATCCTGCACACTACTGGGGGAGCGTATAACAGCTGCCAGCCAGAACGGTCAAGGGAGTGAAAGCGTGACTTGAGCACTCCGAATGTGCGCTCCACTATGCCCCATGTTGCAATATGGGCTGTGTTGTATCTTACCTCGGGAGGCGTGATGGGGTTCCGAATTGGCGTCATCATGTGTGTGCTCAGAGGGTAGGCACTGTCCCCTGGGGAGGTGGTGATGGGGATCATTAGTGGGGTATTGGCATTACTATGTATCTGTCATGCATGCGTGTGCTGTGGCATTTCTACTCACCAAGCAGCCATGCATCGCCATGCCGCCCAGCTTCCATGTCCCGGTTTAGGGTTGACATCCTGTAAATAAAGCTGTCGTGGGTGGACCCTGGATAGTTGGCATATACTGAGGTGATGATTCCCTTGGCATCACATACTACCTGGACGTTGATGGAATGCCAGTGCTTGCGGTTTCTATAGATGTGCTCAGATGCCCTGGGGGGACGTGGAGCCACATGGGTGCAATCAATGGCAGTGATGATGGCCAACACCTGGTGTAGGCACCGTGACTGCGTGGCCTGTGACACCCCCCCACTATGGCACTTGTCCGCTGAAATGATCCAGTAGCCAAGAAGTGCAGTACATTGAGGACCTTCTCCAGGTGGCTGAGTGCTTGGGAGCAGAGGGTGGTTGATGTGAGGTCATCCTCCCACTCACTGACCAGGTCGAGTATTATGTGTGGTGGAAACCTGTACCTCCCATACACCTGGTCATCTGACATACCAAATAGGCTGGTTCTGGGTGTGAAGATTCTGGCCCTGACTATCCTTCTCCTCCTCCTGCGGTATCCCACGGCCACTGCTGCTAGGAACGGTATATTCATCCTGGCGTCTGAGCTTGTTTGTTGTTTGCGCACTCTTTTATGCTGCGCGGGACGTGCACCTGCTTCATGCTGGTGTGTGTTTCAGGATTGGTCCTTTTATTTTTTGGCGCGTTGTAAGCAAGCGTGTAAATCTTCCCGCCCACCCCAGGAATACACGTAACACGCTCTCCCAGGCCCAGTCGCAAGTAAATAATCCCGCCCACCCCTCGAATACACATACCCCATTCTCACAGGCACAGTCGCGTGTGTAACTTCACGCGTACACACCGAAATACACATACCCTGCAAATTCGCGTGTGAAACTTCCCGCGCACCCCGAAATACATGTACCCTGCAAATTCGTGTGTGAAACTTCCCACGCACGCCGAAATACACGTACCCTGCAAATTCGCGTGTGAAACTTTCCACGCACCCCGAAATACACGTACCCTGCAAATTCGCGTGTGAAACTTCCCGCGCACCTCGAAATACACGTATCCTGCAAATTCGCGTGTGAAACTTCCTGCGCACCCCGAAATACACATACCCTGCAAATTCGCGGGTGAAACTTCCCGCAAACCCGTAATATGCGTACCCTGCTGATATCACGTGTCAGACTACACGCGCAACCCTGATATACATGTACACAGGCGATTCGCACTGCTGGGGGGTGGGGGGGGGTGGTAGGAAGGAGTGGGGGCTAGTTGGAGGGTGCCCCACAGTGCTGGGGGGGATGGGGGTGCTGGGAGACATGAGTGGGGACCTGGTGGAGGGTGCCCCTGGATGCAGGGGGGTGGGGGTGCTGGGAGACATGAGTGGGGGCCTGGTGGAGGGTGCCCCTGAATGCTGGGGGTGGGGGTGCAAGGAGACATGAGTTGGACATGAGTGGGGGCCTGGTGGAGGGTGCTCCTGGATGCAGGGGGGTGAGGTGCTGGGAGACATGAGTGGGGGCCTGGTGGAGGGTGCCCCTGGATGCTGGGGGGTGGGGGTGCAAGGAGACATGAGTTGGACATGAGTGGGGGCCTGGTGGAAGGTGCCCCTGACTGGTGGGGGGTGGGGGTGCTGGGAGACATGAGTGAGGGCCTGGTGTAGGGTGCCCCTGGATGCAGGGGGGTGGGGGTGCTGGGAGACATGAGTGGGGGCCTGGTGGAGGGTGCCCCTGAATGCTGGGGGTGGGGGTGCAAGGAGACATGAGTTGGACATGAGTGGGGGCCTGGTGGAGGGTGCTCCTGGATGCAGGGGGGTGAGGTGCTGGGAGACATGAGTGGGGGCCTGGTGGAGGGTGCCCCTGGATGCTGGGGGGTGGGGTTGCAAGGCGACATGAGTTATACATGAGTGGGGGCCTGGTGGAAGGTGCCCCTGACTGGTGGGGGGTGGGGGTGCTGGGAGACATGAGTGAGGGCCTGGTGTAGGGTGCCCCTGGATGCAGGGGGTGGGGGTGCAGGGAGACATGAGTGGGGGCCTGGTGGTGGGTGCCCCTGACTGGTGGGGAGTGGGGGTGCTGGGAGACATGAGTGGGGGCCTGGTGGAGGGTGCCCCTGGATGCAGGGGGGTCGGGGTACTGGGAGACATGAGTGGGGGCCTGGTGGAGGGTGCCCCACAGTGCTAGGGGGTGGGGGTGCTGGGAGACATGAGTGGGGGCCTGGTGGAGGGTGCCCCTGGATGCTGGGGGGTGGGGGTGCAAGGAGACATGAGTTGGACATGAGTGGGGGCCTGGTGGAGGGTGCCCCTGGATGCAGGGGGGTGGGGGTGCTGGGAGACATGAGTGGGAGCCTGGTGGAGGGTGCCCCACAGTGCTGGGGGGTGGGGGTGCTGGGAGACATGAGTGGGGGCCTGGTGGAGGGTGCCCCTGACTGGTGGGGGGTGGGGGTGCTGGGAGACATGAGTGGGGGCCTGGTGGAGGGTGCCACTGGATGCTGGGGGTTGGGGGTGCTGGGAGACATGAGTTGGACATGAGTGGGGGCCTGGTGGGGGGTGCCTTTGGATGCAGGGGGGTGGGGGTGCTGGGAGACATGAGTGGGGGCCTGGTGGAGGGTGCCCCTGAATGCTGGGGGTGGGGGTGCAAGGAGACATGAGTTGGACATGAGCGGGGGCCTGGTGGAGGGTGCCGCTGGATGCAGGGGGGTGGGGGTGCTGGGAGACATGAGTGGGGGCCTGGTGGAGGGTGCCCCACAGTGCTGGGGGGTGGGGGTGCTGGGAGACATGAGTGGGGGCCTGGTGGAGGGTGCCACTGGATGCTGGGGGTTGGGGGTGCTGGGAGACATGAGTTGGACATGAGTGGGGGCCTGGTGGAGGGTGCCCCTGGATGCAGGGGGGTGGGGGTGCTGGGAGACATGAGTGGGGGCCTGGTGGAGGGTGCCCCTGAATGCTGGGGGTGGGGGTGCAAGGAGACATGAGTTGGACATGAGCGGGGGCCTGGTGGAGGGTGCCGCTGGATGCAGGGGGGTGGGGGTGCTGGGAGACATGAGTGGGGGACTGGTGGAGGGTGCCCCTGACTGGTGGGGGGTGGGGGTGCTAGGAGACATGGGTGGGGGCCTGGTGGAGGGTGCCTCTGGATGCTGGGGGGTGGGGGTGCAAGGAGACATGAGTTGGACATGAGTGGGGGCCTGGTGGAGGCTGCCCCTGGATGCAGGGGGGTGGGGGTGCTGGGAGACATGAGTGGGGGCCTGGTGGAGGGTGCCCCTGGATGCAGGGAGGTGGGGGTGCTGGGAGACATGAGTGGGGGCTGGTGGAGGGTGCCCCTGGATGCTGGGGGGTGGGGGTGCAAGGAGACATGAGTTGGACATGAGTGGGGGCCTGGTGGAGGGTGCCCCTGGATGCAGGGGGGTGGGGGTGCTGGGAGACATGAGTGGGAGCCTGGTGGAGGGTGCCCCACAGTGCTGGGGGGTGGGGGTGCTGGGAGACATGAGTGGGGGCCTGGTGGAGGGTGCCCCTGACTGGTGGGGGGTGGGGGTGCTGGGAGACATGAGTGGGGGCCTGGTGGAGGGTGCCACTGGATGCTGGGGGTTGGGGGTGCTGGGAGACATGAGTTGGACATGAGTGGGGGCCTGGTGGGGGGTGCCTTTGGATGCAGGGGGGTGGGGGTGCTGGGAGACATGAGTGGGGGCCTGGTGGAGGGTGCCCCTGAATGCTGGGGGTGGGGGTGCAAGGAGACATGAGTTGGACATGAGCGGGGGCCTGGTGGAGGGTGCCGCTGGATGCAGGGGGGTGGGGGTGCTGGTAGACATGAGTGGGGGCCTGGTGGAGGGTGCCCCACAGTGCTGGGGGGTGGGGGTGCTGGGAGACATGAGTGGGGGCCTGGTGGAGGGTGCCACTGGATGCTGGGGGTTGGGGGTGCTGGGAGACATGAGTTGGACATGAGTGGGGGCCTGGTGGAGGGTGCCCCTGGATGCAGGGGGGTGGGGGTGCTGGGAGACATGAGTGGGGGCCTGGTGGAGGGTGCCCCTGAATGCTGGGGGTGGGGGTGCAAGGAGACATGAGTTGGACATGAGCGGGGGCCTGGTGGAGGGTGTCGCTGGATGCAGGGGGGTGGGGGTGCTGGGAGACATGAGTGGGGGCCTGGTGGAGGGTGCCCCACAGTGCTGGGGGGTGGGGGTGCTGGGAGACATGAGTGGGGGACTGGTGGAGGGTGCCCCTGACTGGTGGGGGGTGGGGGTGCTAGGAGACATGGGTGGGGGCCTGGTGGAGGGTGCCTCTGGATGCTGGGGGGTGGGGGTGCAAGGAGACATGAGTTGGACATGAGTGGGGGCCTGGTGGAGGCTGCCCCTGGATGCAGGGGGGTGGGGGTGCTGGGAGACATGAGTGGGGGCCTGGTGGAGGGTGCCCCTGGATGCAGGGGGGTGGGGGTGCAGGGAGACATGAGTGGGGGCCTGGTGGAGGGTGCCCCTGACTGGTGGGGGGTGGGGGTGCTGGGAGACATGAGTGGGGGCCTGGTGGAGGGTGCCCCTGGATGCAGGGGGGTGGGGGTGCTGGGAGACATGAG
Organism: Ambystoma mexicanum; assembly: GCF_040938575.1. Classification (NCBI taxonomy): domain Eukaryota; kingdom Metazoa; phylum Chordata; class Amphibia; order Caudata; family Ambystomatidae; genus Ambystoma; species Ambystoma mexicanum. Next base: position 829,902,496 of record NC_090926.1, on the reverse strand, counting down.
TGGGGGCCTGGTGGAGGGTGCCTCACAGTGCTGGGGGTGGGGGTGCAAGGAGACATGAGTTGGACATGAGTGGGGGCCTGGTGGAGGGTGCCCCTGACTGGTGGGGGGTGGGGGTGCTGGGAGACATGAGTGGGGGCCTGGTGGAGGGTGCCCCTGGATGCAGGGGGGTGGGGGTGCAGGGAAACATGAGTGTGGGCCTGGTGGAGGGTGCCCCACAGTGTTGGGGGGTGGGGGTGCTGGGAGACATGATTGGGGGCCTGGTGGAGGGTTCCCCTGGATGCAGGGGGGTGGGGGTGCTGGGAGACATGAGTGGGGGCCTAGTGGAGGTTGCCCCTGGATGCAGGGTGGTGGGGGTGCTGGGAGACATGAGTGGGGGCATGGTGGAGGGTGCCCCACAGTGCTGGGGGTGGGGGTGCTGGGAGACATGAATGGGGGCCTGGTGGAGTGTGCCCCACAGTGCTGTGGGGTGGGGGTGCTGGGAGACATGAGTGGGGGCCTGGTGGAGGGTGCCCCTGGATGCTGGGGGGTGGGGGTGCATGGAGACATGAGTTGGACATGAGTGGGGGCCTGGTGGAGGGTGCCCCTGGATGCAGGGGGTGAGGGTGCAGGGAGACATGAGTGGGGGCCTGGTGGAGGGTGCCCCACAGTGCTGGGGGGTGGGGGTGCTGGGAGACATGAGTGGGGGCCTGGTGGAGGGTGCCCCTGGATGCAGGGGGGTGGGGTGCTGGGTGACATGAATGGGGGCCTGGTGGAGGGTGCCCCTGGATGCTGGGGGTGCAAGGAGACATGAGTTGGACATGAGTGGGGGCCTGGCGGAGGGTGCCCCTGGATGCAGGGGGGTGGGGGTGTTGGGAGACATGAGTGGGGGCCTGGTGGAGGGTGCCCCTGGATGCTGGGGGGTGGGGGTGCAAGGAGACATGAGCTGGATATGAGTGGGGGCCTGGTGGAGGGTGCCCCTGGATGCAGGGGGGTGGGGGTGCAGGGAAACATGAGTGTGGGCCTGGTGGAGGGTGCCCCACAGTGTTGGGGGGTGGGGGTGCTGGGAGACATGATTGGGGGCCTGGTGGAGGGTTCCCCTGGATGCAGGGGGGTTGGGGTGCTGGGAGACATGAGTGGGGGCCTAGTGGAGGTTGCCCCTGGATGCAGGGTGGTGGGGGTGCTGGGAGACATGAGTGGGGGCCTGGTGGAGGGTGCCCCACAGTGCTGGGGGTGGGGGTGCTGGGAGACATGAATGGGGGCCTGGTGGAGGGTGCCCCACAGTGCTGTGGGGTGGGGGTGCTGGGAGACATGAGTGGGGGCCTGGTGGAGGGTGCCCCTGGATGCTGGGGGGTGGGGGTGCATGGAGACATGAGTTGGACATGAGTGGGGGCCTGGTGGAGGGTGCCCCTGGATGCAGGGGGTGAGGGTGCAGGGAGACATGAGTGGGGGCCTGGTGGAGGGTGCCCCACAGTGCTGGGGGGTGGGGGTGCTGGGAGACATGAGTGGGGGCCTGGTGGAGGGTGCCCCTGGATGCAGGGGGGTGGGGTGCTGGGTGACATGAATGGGGGCCTGGTGGAGGGTGCCCCTGGATGCTGGGGGTGCAAGGAGACATGAGTTGGACATGAGTGGGGGCCTGGCGGAGGGTGCCCCTGGATGCAGGGGGGTGGGGGTGTTGGGAGACATGAGTGGGGGCCTGGTGGAGGGTGCCCCTGGATGCTGGGGGGTGGGGGTGCAAGGAGACATGAGCTGGATATGAGTGGGGGCCTGGTGGAGGGTGCCCCTGACTGGTGGGGGGTGGGGGTGCTGGGAGACATGAGTGCGGGCCTGGTGGAGGGTGCCCCTGACTGGTGGGGGGTGGGGGTGCTGGGAGACATGAGTGGGGGCCTGGTGGAGGGTGCCCCTGGATGCAGGGGGTGGGGGTGCTGGGAGACATGAGTGGGGGCCTGGTGGAGGGTGCCCCACAGTGCTGGGGGGTGGGAGTGCAGGGAGACATGAGTGGGGGCCTGGTGGAGGATGCCCCTGACTGGTGGGGGGTGGGGGTGCTGGGAGACATGAGTGGGGGCCTGGTGGAGGGTGCCCCTGGATGCAGGGGGGTGGGGGTGCTGGGAGACATGAGTGGGGGCCTGGTGGAGGGTGCCCCACAGTGCTGGGGGGTGGGGGTTCTGGGAGACATGAGTGGGGGCCTGGTGGAGGGTGCCCCTGGATGCTGGGGGTGGGGGTGCAAGGAGACATGAGTTGGACATGAGTGGGGGCCTGGTGGAGGGTGCCCCTGCATGCAGGAGGGTGGGGGTGCTGGGAGACATGAGTGGGGGCCTGGTGGAGGGTGCCCCACAGTGCTGGGGGTTGGGGTGCTGGGAGACATGAGTGGGGGCCTGGTGGAGGGTGCCCCTGACTGGTGGGGGGTGGGGGTGCTGGGAGACATGAGTGGGGGCCTGGTGGAGGGTGCACCTGGATGCTGGGGGGTGCGGGTGCAAGGAGACGTGAGTTGGACATGAGTGGGGGCCTGGTGGAGGGTGCCCCTGGATGCAGGGGGGTGGGGTGCTGGGAGACATGAGTGGGGGCCTGTTGGAGGGTGCCCCTGGATGCTGGGGGGTGAGGATGCAAGGAGACATGAGTTGGACATGAGTGGGGGCCTGGTGGAGGGTGCCCCTGGATGCAGGGGGGTGGGGGTGCTGGGAGACATGAGTGGGGGCCTGGTGGAGGGTGCCACTGGATGCTGGGGGGTGGGGGTGCAAGGAGACATGCGTTGGACATGAGTGGGGGCCTGGTGGAGGGTGCCCCACAGTGCTGGGGTGTGGGGGTGCAGGGAGACATGAGTGGGGGCCTGGTGGAGGGTGCCCCTGACTGGTGGGGGGTTGGGGTGCTGGGAGACATGAGTGGGGGCCTGGTGGAGGGTGCCCCTGGATGCAGGGGTATGAGGGTGCAGGGAGACATGAGTGGGGGCCTGGTGGAGGGTGCCCCTGACTGGTGGGGGGTGGGGGTGCTGGGAGACATGAGTGGGGGCCTGGTGGAGGGTGCCCCTGGATGCTGGGGGTGCAAGGAGACATGAGTTGGACATGAGTGGGGGCCTGGTGGAGGGTGCCCCTGGATGCTGGGGGTGCAAGGAGACATGAGTTGGACATGAGTGGGAGCCTGGCGGAGGGTGCCCCTGGATGCAGGGGGGTGGGGGTGTTGGGAGACAAGAGTGGGGGCCTGGTGGAGGGTGCCCCTGGATGCTGGGGGGTGGGGGTGCAAGGAGACATGAGCTGGATATGAGTGGGGGCCTGGTGGAGGGTGCCCCTGACTGGTGGGGGGTGGGGGTGCTGGGAGACATGAGTGGGGGCCTGGTGGAAGGTGCCCCTGGATGCAGGGGCGTGGGGGTGCAGGGAGACATGAGTGTGGGCCTGGTGGAGGGTGCCCCTGACTGGTGGGGGGTGGGGGTGCTGGGAGACATGAGTGGGGGCCTGGTGGAGGGTGCCCCTGGATGCAGGGGGGTGGGGGTGCTGGGAGACATGAGTGGGGGCCTGGTGGAGGGTGCCCCACAGTGCTGGGGGGTGGGAGTGCAGGGAGACATGAGTGGGGGCCTGGTGGAGGATGCCCCTGACTGGTGGGAGGTGGGGGTGCTGGGAGACATGAGTGGGGGCCTGGTGGAGGGTGCCCCTGGATGCAGGGGGGTGGGGGTGCTGGGAGACATGAGTGGGGGCCTGGTGGAGGGTGCCCCACAGTGCTGGGGGGTGGGGGTTCTGGGAGACATGAGTGGGGGCCTGGTGGAGGGTGCCCCTGGATGCTGGGGGTGGGGGTGCAAGGAGACATGTGTTGGACATGAGTGGGGGCCTGGTGGAGGGTGCCCCTGCATGCAGGAGGGTGGGGGTGCTGGGAGACATGAGTGGGGGCCTGGTGGAGGGTGCCCCACAGTGCTGGGGGTTGGGGTGCTGGGAGACATGAGTGGGGGCCTGGTGGAGGGTGCCCCTGACTGGTGGGGGGTGGGGGTGCTGGGAGACATGAGTGGGGGCCTGGTGGAGGGTGCCCCTGGATGCTGGGGGGTGCGGGTGCAAGGAGACATGAGTTGGACATGAGTGGGGGCCTGGTGGAGTGTGCCCCTGGATGCAGGGGGGTGGGGGTGTTGGGAGACATGAGCGGGGGCCTGGTGGAGGGTGCCCCTGGATGCTGGGGGGTGGGGGTGCAAGGAGACATGAGTTGGACATGAGTGGGGGCCTGGTGGAGGGTGCCCCTGGATGCAGGGGGGTGGGGGTGCTGGGAGACATGAGTGGGGGCCTGGTGGAGGGTGCCCCTGGATGCTGGGGGGTGAGGATGCAAGGAGACATGAGTTGGACATGAGTGGGGGCCTGGTGGAGGGTGCCCCTGGATGCAGGGGGGTGGGGGTGCTGGGAGACATGAGTGGGGGCCTGGTGGAGGGTGCCACTGGATGCTGGGGTGTGGGGGTGCAAGGAGACATGTGTTGGACATGAGTGGGGGCCTGGTGGAGGGTGCCCCACAGTGCTGGGGTGTGGGGGTGCAGGGAGACATGAGTGGGGGCCTGGTGGAGGGTGCCCCTGACTGGTGGGGGGTTGGGGTGCTGGGAGACATAAGTGGGGGCCTGGTGGAGGGTGCCCCTGGATGCAGGGGTATGAGGGTGCAGGGAGACATGAGTGGGGGCCTGGTGGAGGGTGCCCCTGACTGGTGGGGGGTGGGGGTGCTGGGAGACATGAGTGGGGGCCTGGTGGAGGGTGCCCCTGGATGCAGGGGGGTGGGTGTGCTGGGAGACATGAATGGGGGCCTGGTGGAGGGTGCCCCACAGTGCTGGGGGTTGGGGTGCTGGGAGACATGAGTGGGGGCCTGGTGGAGGGTGCCCCTGGATGCTGGTGGGTGGGGGTGCAAGGAGACATGAGTTGGACATGAGTGGGGGCCTGGTGGAGGGTGCCCCTGGATGCTGGGGGGTGGGGGTGCTGGGAGACATGAGTGGGGGCCTGGTGGAGGGCGCCCCAAAGTGCTGGGGGGTGGGAGTGCAGGGAGACATGAGCGGGGGCCTGGTGGAGGATGCCCCTGACTGGTGGGGGGTGGGGGTGCTGGGAGACATGAGTGGGGGCCTGGTGGAGGGTGCCCCTGGATGCAGGGGGGTGGGGGTGCTGGGAGACATGAGTGGGGGCCTGGTGGAGGGTGCCCCACAGTGCTGGGGGGTGGGGGTTCTGGGAGACATGAGTGGGGGCCTGGTGGAGGGTGCCCCTGGATGCTGGGGGTGGGGGTGCAAGGAGACATGAGTTGGACATGAGTGGGGGCCTGGTGGAGGGTGCCCCTGCATGCAGAAGGGTGGGGGTGCTGGAGACATGAGTGGGGGCCTGGTGGAGGGTGACCCACAGTGCTGGGGGTTGGGGTGCTGGGAGACATGAGTGGGGGCCTGGTGGAGGGTGCCCCTGACTGGTGGGGGGTGGGGGTGCTGGGAGACATGAGTGGGGGCCTGGTGGAGGGTGCCCCTGGATGCTGGGGGGTGCGGGTGCAAGGAGACATGAGTTGGACATGAGTGGGGGCCTGGTGGAGTGTGCCCCTGGATGCAGGGGGGTGGGGGTGTTGGGAGACATGAGCGGGGGCCTGGTGGAGGGTGCCCCTGGATGCTGGGGGGTGGGGGTGCAAGGAGACATGAGTTGGACATGATGGGGGCCTGGTGGAGGGTGCCCCTGGATGCTGGGGGGTGGGGGTGCAAGGAGACATGAGTTGGACATGAGTGGGGGCCTGGTGGAGGGTGCCCCACAGTGCTGGGTGGTGGGCGTGCAGGTAGACATGAGTGGGGGCCTGGTGGAGGGTGCCCCTGGATGCTGGGGGGTGAGGATGCAAGGAGACATGAGTTGGACATGAGTGGGGGCCTGGTGGAGGGTGCCCCTGGATGCAGGGGGGTGGGGGTGCTGGGAGACATGAGTGGGGGTCTGGTGGAGGGTGCCACTGGATGCTGGGGGTGGGGGTGCAAGGAGACATGCGTTGGACATGAGTGGGGGCCTGGTGGAGGGTGCCCCACAGTGCTGGGGTGTGGGGGTGCAGGGAGACATGATTGGGGGCCTGGTCGGAGGCTGCCCCTGACTGGTGGGGGGTTGGGGTACTGGGAGACATGAGTGGGGGCCTGGTGGAGGGTGCCCCTGGATGCAGGGGTATGAGGGTGCAGGGAGACATGAGTGGGGGCCTGGTGGAGGGTGCCCCTGACTGGTGGGGGTTGGGGGTGCTGGGAGACATGAGTGGGGGCTTGGTGGAGGGTGCCCCTGGATGCAGGGGGGTGGGTGTGCTGGGAGACATGAATGGGGGCCTGGTGGAGGGTGCCCCACAGTGCTGGGGGTTGGGGTGCTGGGAGACATGAGTGGGGGCCTGGTGGAGGGTGCCCCTGGATGCTGGTGGGTGGGGGTGCAAGGAGACATGAGTTGGACATGAGTGGGGGCCTGGTGGAGGGTGCCCCTGGATGCTGGGGGGTGGGGGTGCAAGGAGACATGAGTTGGACATGAGTGGGGGCCTGGTGGAGGGTGCCCCACAGTGCTGGGTGGTGGGAGTGCAGGGAGACATGAGTGGGGGCCTGGTGGAGGGTGCCCCTGGATGCAGGGGGGTGGGGGTGCTGGGAAACATGAGTGGGGGCCTGGTGGAGGCTGCCCCTGGATACAGGGGGTTGGGGGTGCTGGGAGACATGAGTGGGGGCCTGGTGGAGGGTGCCTCTGGATGCTGGGGGTGCTGGGAGACATGCGTTGGTGGGCAGTAGTGCAAGGTGACATGGGGGTTGGCTGGGGGCATGGCCATGGTGGATGGGCTGCCTGCGGGACATGTGCAGGGGTGCAGGGTAGTCCCCTGTGGTGTGGGCCGCCTGCAGGGGCCGTGGAGGGTGTAGAGGGAACAGCTGGGAGGACCCACACGGCCAATTCACTTGTGGGACTCCCCCGCACCCGATAAATACACATAGGCTGCTGGATTTGCGTGTGGAATTTGCCGCGCACCCGGAGTACACGTACCCTGCTGAAATTGCGTGTGGAACTTCACGCGCACACCGAAATACACGTACCCTGCTAATTTGCGTGTGAAACTTCCCCCGCACACGAAATACACGTACCCTGCTAATTTGCATGTGAAACTTCCTGCGCACCCCGAAATACACAGACCCAGGGCAATCGTGTGTGGAACTTCCCGCGAACCCCATAATACACGTACCCTGCAAAATCGTGTGTGAAACTTCCCGCGCACCCCGGAATCCACATGCCCAGGCCAATCGCGTGTGGAACTGTCCGCGAACCCCGTAATACACGCACACGCTAATTTTCACAGAGCGGGTGTCCGTGTTTGTCGGTACCCCTTTGCACCTCATTTGTCCTAGAGGGCCACTGTATGGACCATTCATCATGGCTGTATATGGGTGCTTTTTGTTAGCGCACTTTTTGGCGCACATTTATTTCAGGCGCAGGGACGCTACCGCCTGCTTTCTTGTGGCGTACTTGTTTGGCCGTGTGCGTGTCTTTCACCGTGCGCTGGTTTGCGCTATTCGATTCCATGAATACGGGTTGTAGGCGAGCGTGTGGGCGTTCTGCGCACTTGCCTCCTGTACTTCCCCCGTAACGCCCATATTTTCACGCGTTGTTCCCCATTCCGGGTGTTACGCCCCGTGTTCCGCCTACTTTTGTGATGTGCGCCACGCTAAGTGCGATTTTGCAGTGGCCGTGGCGCAGGCCGTTGGATGACCTGCGCGCCAGCGTGCGCCGCACACTTTTTCAGCGCACATCCAATGTTTTTCTCGCGCACGGACTTCCATGAATCGATGTGCGCTGGTTTCCCAGCGATTTTTGCAGTTGCACTGCGATTTTCGCACTTTTACTGCGAATCGCACGTTTTGGCACCTCTGCGCGGGAATTTTCGGCGCACATTAATTCCATGAATCGACCCTTTAGAGTCTTCATTGTTTTCTATTTTGTATGCTAGGTCCACATTTCTTGTGTTCCTTTTGTAACGCGTTCTGCGGCAACATACACACACATGGTTTGGTACTTCAGCCGATGACCTTTTAAATTTTAGTATTTATTTTTAGTATGTGTGCAATACAAGGTTGCTATGTGCAGAATTGTCGCTACTATGCTCTAAAACTGTTGCATTTACTACGTGGCTCTCACTTCCAAAATACTTTTTCTGAATACGGTCCATTTCTTCTTGTAAGTATTTGGGTGTACCATGCAGAGGAGTGGTATTTAAATTGCCTAATTCTGAAGCTGGACTTTTTGCACAATATATTTTTTACACTAAATTTCATACTTTACAATGATGTACTGATATTCTTTTGTTATCATGGAAGGTACTTTTGCAAATAGGCCCAGAAATGCAGGCTAGTGAATGTCCTTTTAGTCCTGTGTTTTTTTCGCACTACACATATATCCATATTTTGGAGCACTTTGATTTTACTTTTTTCTTTACCTTTTACATATTGATTGAGGAACACACGTAAAGATGTGAAAGCTTTATTTGGAATGGCACACATTGATGTGCACAGCCATTTGTACACTGGACGGTGTGGTTCTGCTGAATGGAGAGGTAATTCAGAGTTTTCAGAAGACAGTTTTGTAAGCAGTGTTTCTCGTTCCATGATGGTATTATTGATTTTCTCATACCCACGTCCACTGCTATGGATGGCAATTTTGTTTGTTTGCTTTTGTTTGCATGCTTCTTCATTGAAATATGGCTATGTGGTTGTTGTGTGACTCCATTCACCACCACAAACACACAAAATGATTTTTGTTCACATTCCGTTTATTGCTGAGTTTCATTTGTAGTTTGATACTTACTTTTGTTAGTGCTTTCATCCTTTTTAACACTAATATGAACAACTTCCTTTTGAGAAGGATTGCACTGTCCACGAGTGCTTGCAGAATTAACTTTCTACTGTACGTTTTAAGGGGTGAAGATGGCTTTGGTCCTTTTCTTAGTAGATTCTGAAGGACTCTGTGACGAAACACTATCAGGATTATAAGGAACATTGTTAGCTGTACTTGCAGCCATTTCTTTGACATCATTTCTGTGTTTTGTGATACTTTTTGATGGAGGACGTACAGTTTCAGTACTTGAGACTTCTTTTATTATGTTACCCAATTGCATTAGGTGGTTTGTACCAAGATTCTCCCCTACCTCTAGAACAGGTGGATGCTTACATTGGTTATCTTTATTTTTATTTGCTCTAATTCTTCGTTCCTTTCTACGGAGCAGCTTTTTGGTAGGCATTCTTTGGTGTCTGTTGAGAAAAAAAAAATTCTTTGGTATGTTGTCCAATGTATGTGTGCTGTGTGCATGTGTGCCTAAATGTGATGGGGAAACTCTTTGGCACAGTGTGTCAATACACTGTGACCTCTAACTATCATTTGGTAAGGCTACTTTACTGATTGCATAGTAGTACATTGTGCTTTAGATGAGAGTACACAGTGCCCTACTTGTGGCGAGAAACATTATTAATAACCAAAATGGCAAAAACGTGCTACCGCCACTATTTTTGACAATCTAACCTTCTACGGATTTCCTATGTCATTTCAGTACCAAGCACACAGACATTTGTCAGCCATTCCACCTGTTAATCTTTGTCCTATAATTGGATATTTGTAGGCAGAATGGTTTACAAATGAATGCTTCCTTTGTTGCCCAAAGTGAACAAATAACCCACGCAGCCGCTTTAAGGAGAAGTTACAATATGAAGGTTGTACTGTACTTAGTTTTTTGTGGAAGATGCCAAGGTTTCTTCGGATATGTCGTCTGCAGTATTCTCAGGAGACTAGTCTTCACTGTGAATTAAAAAAACGAATTTGTGTGTTTGCAACCATCATGATACTGCAGCCTTTACTTCCACTTCTTTCGTAATACGATTCAACTTTCATGTTTCAACCCATCCACGTGCACTTTTCACTTCTCTCTGTGCACTCTTTCCATACTACTATCAATATGGTACTTCAAAGTCCTTCAACATATCTATCTTTTTTTAGGAGTTTGGAAATGCCTTGTTCTTTACAAAGTGTACTATGCATAGCAGAGAGGTTTGTAAGCGATAGGGCAATGTAGTAGATGGACAAGCTTTTTGTAATTCTTAATGGAAAGCACGATGGCCAAAAATCGGGAGACCCTCTGAAGGACATGTCAGCACCACAATCGGGAGCGATTACTATTGTCATACGCTCACATTGCAAGTAGCATTACTGTTGGCAGTACAGAGGACAGACCTGTGCCATTTTCACATACAAAATTAAGGTCTGCCCTAAATTATACTTCTCAACTCACACGCTTTTGGTGGGTGTCACCCGCCTTGTAAAGGGCAGACTCCCCGCCAAGCCTCCTACACGGCCATTCATTCTAATGGGCGTGTCACACGGCAAAACCAAAATCAGCTAATTTCACCCACACTTCACACAAAAATGGTTGAGAGCTATGCCTAAATAGGCATGCTTGCAACATATGTACAGGTTATGAAAAAGAAAGTAAGCCGTCGAGCATATTGCTAATGGCAAATCGGCATTCATGCACTTTACAAGGGGGAGCGTTGTTATGTGCTGCCTATGGAAATTTACCAGCATTATTTTGTCTATTTTAAATTATAAGTCTTCCACATGTACTCTGATTAGAATGAACATACCTGCACTCTATACTGATGCATGTGGTCATGCATGGAGCTGTACGTAGAAATGTGCACTCCTTGCACAGTAGCTTGTGAAGTAGGTGCTTTGCAATGTATGCGATTTCCATTAAGAATCATCGACAGTAATTTTGGAGTGCGCAAGATGATGACGGAGTTAAAATTAGCAAGGTTCTATGTGATTGCTGGCAGATTGTGCGCCCGCTTAGTTGTGTCCAATGATGGACTCGCTTTGGTACCACTGTAGAAAGGGTGGAAGGACTGGGTAAAAGTTACGCGCCGCACGTAGGCAACGCTTGTCCGCTGGTATGGTGTGTCACATACGGGTTTCTACAGCTAATCCTGCATGGAAAGACGACTGTAGCCATCAGCCAATCAGATGTTAACATTACTCCTTTGTGTCCAAAGATGGTGCACACACTGAAAATGGCAGAGGTGCGGAGGGTCAGTGTTTTGCTACTCGGAGAAATTTTTATGCAAGGCTTACAACAATATGCCGAGAGTAGGCATGTGGCACACCATTTCGATGTGCGAGAAGTCGAGGTGGTCTGGAGCGCTGACACTGATGCCACTGCTGTGGCAATTCTGCAAGTTTGCAGTGACATGCGTCCAATGACCACTCCTCATGTGGTAATTCTGCACTACGTTGCTTGCCACTTGGGATACCTGACTTCACATACTTTGTTGGCAGATTTGGCACAGTTGGTTGAAGCAATCATGACCATCTTCCCAACATCCAAAGTTATTTTTTCTGCTTTACTCCCCAGACTACAATGGACCAACACTTCTGTTTTCTGCCCAGATCAAAGCATTGGGAGGTGCATCCTCAATTGCGGCATGTGTGCATTCATGGTGCGAGTTGGTATGTTTTCTTGTAGCCACGATAACATTGCTCCCAGAAATGCCCATTACTTTGAAGGAGATGGTGGTGTTGCACTATCCTCTTTGGGAAATGCGATGTTCTTTTGGAACATAAGCCTTGCTTTAAAGAAGGTTCTGTAATGTTTGCAAAAGTAAAGCAAGGACAAAAACTACAAAAAAATGCATAAAATACCACACGTCTGTACGATATGTGGCCACAAATTTTAATAAATGGCTCTTCTCAGGGGAAAAAGGTGATTAGTACTTTAATGTACCGTCCTCACGCTCTGCTCCTCTACATGTCCGCAAACATGGCGGTAGTTAACTGGCAGCACATATCACCACCGGGGACTGAAGGGTAGAGCCACAAGTAAATAAGAATGAGCGGCACTAGGGATTGGTCCATAAAGTTCAGTAGGTGTGTTCTGACCAACGTACTTTAGTAAGATCGTCTTCTCCCTCACAGGACATCACACAGCCATGGCTTTCCATGCTCGAAAACAGATTATCTGGATTGTGGGAGACTTATGGATACATTGGTTGAAGGTGCATGCCGAAAGCTGCAGTTTATCTACAAATCTCGGATTTCCACATGTGGAAGTGCACTGGCATGGCGTGCGTGGCATGAAATGGCTGGACTTGGTGTCGCTTGGTGCTATTTTACAGAGAGAGAATCCTCCAGATATACTCATCATTCATCGTGGCGGAAACAGTTTAGGCCATGTATCTGGAATTTCTTTACAGTTTGCCATGAAGGAAGGACTCGCGAAGCTCATGGACATGTTTCCAAATTGTCAAATACTTTTTTCCCGTATTGCCCAAAGACAAATATGGTTACGTTCTTCTGCATTTGGACCACAAATGGAGAAAGCAAGACGCAATGTGAATAAGGCTGTGTGTGCCTTTTTAAGAGATGTTGGTATGCCCTCTTTCCACAATGAAAACATTTTGTTTCGTAGCAATTTCATTTTCTGCAGAGATGGAGTCCACCTCACATATGCAGGCAATCAGATGTTTCTTCACAATATACAAAATGCATTGTCCCCTCTTTTGCAATCACACTAACCTATCTGACAATCCGTTTCACCCAATCCACTCCTTTTCAATACACCCAACACACCACCAAAAGGCTCTTTTCAGAGCCGCCACTTACTCCCAACATACACTTTATTGCGTTTGCTCTGCTTGCACCCTGCCTTTTTGCCCTCAACGACTGTCCGCAAACTTTTGCTGCAATCCGCAGGGCTCTACGGCCTTCACTTCAGAGTTCTATTGTTACACTGAGAAAGGTGGTTCTGAAAAGAGCCTTTTCTGTCATTTTTGTTGTTTTTACATTCATTGATTAACAGCACCACACACACTTGGAGAAGAGGCGAGAGGAGGGTAAGGAAGGGACACCAGCCACGGGGATGAGAAAGGGCAACTGAACAGATACATATTAAGGGTGATCTTTATTTAGGTAAGGAGCAAATATTCTGGTGCTCGCTGACTGCAGCCTCAAAAGCACTTCGAAGACTCTCCATCCTGCAGAGTACTGCGTCACAAAACGTGCACACTACTGTCCCCTTCGAAAGGTAAGGGTCCACAGCATTGCAAATGGCTTGTGAAGCAGCTGGAGGGAGGCGCTCCCCCACAGGAGTGTCTCTTATGGTGGGAGGTTCGGATTCCGAGGATGCTGTGGAGGAACTCAAACGACTACGCTCTTCACATGGCACCACCTTGCGAATGTCAGCAGTGTGGAACAAAGTGAGGTGGCGCTTCATGGTTGTCGTACCAAAACTGTACGCTCCAAATCTCCCGTGACTCAACACCACATCGCACTGGTTACACTTCACCCGGTTCGCATGTGCTTTTGGTATGTTCCCGTAAACGGAAAACAACCGCCACACCCACGATTCCCGGCGAGTGCTCCTAGTGCGGAGTTCCTCCACTTCATTCTCTTCCTCCTCTTCTTCCTCAATCTCCACATCCTCACCCAAATATCTCTCTGCAGGCCTTTGGTGAGGTGGTGATGGTGGCGGGTTTGGGGGAGGTGCAGAGGCTAATAACCCAACAGCAGCCATGGAAGCCATAGTAATTGGTTTCCTTTTCGTCACTACAGCAGTAAAGGCAACGCACCTCTATTTGCTATAGCTAGAGGGGCAATGAAGATGCGCTCCGGGGGTGTGGCCTTTTGAAGGGGTGCAGGGGTTGCCTAGTGACCATCTTCATCCTTACAAAGCGGTACACTCAATTTTGAACAGCAACTCCTGAGGTGGCCTATCGTTTGGGATGTGTGAAATTACATTTTTCCACTCCACAATACTTTGCCTTGTGTCTACAAGTTCATCGTTAGTGTTGCGGAAGCACACAAACCGCTGAAACTAGTCCCCACGCTCAGCTTAGGTGCGGTCACAAGATGACGTCCTCAACACATCTGCCCCCTTCATGAAAGTCCCCTGGACAGCAAATGCAAAGAATCACACATGCGCACAAGTGTCCTACGGACAGTGTTCGGGTTCTCAAAGTACTTCAAAGTGCGACACAAGTGGAACAGACAGTTAGGAACTGGCGCAATGTTGCCAATCCTTTAGTTTATACTGCGCATGTGCTTGCATGCTATGTTCACTGTACGCACAGTTCCAGTGTCCTTAGGACAACTCCATTTTGTTTGCCTACGATCTTGCCGCCCACCGTGCCTGTTCTACGGACGGCACCATTTTGACTGCGCCCAATACAAACCGCTATACTGTCCTTCACACACTCCCTTTCTACTCATTTACACCCATTCCGGACATCTTGTGTGTTCTACCACCATGTATTATTTCATTTACAAGCGGTACGCCGTGTTAGTATATCCTTTGGACACCCCTTTCTGTTTATGTACGCACATTGTGAAAAGATGGTGCTGTCACACATCACATCCATCTTACTTGAGATTAGACAGCACTCACATTCCATTGCTTGCGGATAGGTCGAACAGGCACGCTGTTCGCGAACATTTTACGTCTTTTTAAAAAAAAAATTGTTCAACCCATACTCTATCTCTACATCTACTATACAAAACCACTTACTATAGACACAAAAACACACATCACTCTAAAGAAACAGCAGGGGAAGCGGACACTGAAACAAATATGGGGGAATTTGTATTTAACACAGGCTGGTTATGAGGGCAAGATTTGTGAGGGGAAGAAGGGATGGATACTTCGTCGAAACGTCGATTTTCCTGTTGCAGGTTTGGGGATGGGTCACTAGGGAATGAAGAAGCAGGGCAGGTGCAGGCGGGGCAATGGTACCAAACTTTCCCTCTCACAACGTCCTCCACAAACTCCTGTAAACTTTGAAAATTGTCGTTCAAAACATCAATTTTCGACTCTGTCCTTTTAATTCTGTCTTCTTCTCTCTCTTCTGTTGCCCTTTCCTCTTTTTTTCCTTGTCTGTTGAAAAAAAAATACCACAAGTTGAATGCCTATAAAATACTGCTCACTATTCTCCATATGCAGACCAATGTGTACCATTGTTGTCGCTGTCTTCAGACATTTCCTCCTTCGGGAAATACTCCTCCAACCACTCCAAAGTATTAGCCATTTCTGGGTCAAAACAACAGAAAGAAATTATTATTTCTGCACCACATACTAAACAAACACACCCACTTTAAAAAATGACCTTCACTCACTCTTTTGCTGTAATCTCCCTTCTTCCAAATGCGTCGGTCCAGTATCGTTCCAGGCTGCTGAGTTTCTGTGAAGTGACTACAGTGGTGGCAAGGGAAAGAAAAGGGCTAAACAAGTGATGTTGTCATTGATGTCATCAGCGACAAGTGAGATTACATCTTTCATGGTCTGGGTGTCAGTGTTAGCAGTGCACAGGGGTGGTGGCAGGGTTGAGGGCTTAGTTGACCATAACTGTCGAATTTCAGGGGTTTTTCGGTTTTAATGTGAAGCATAAAGTGGTGGTAGAAAGTTTTTTTTAGTGAAGTGTACAGGTTTTTGTTGGGGCAACTTAACCATAACGTCCCCTGGATGACGGCCAGAAATAATACCATAATTTTGAATTTGCTTTACCCACAAAGTGTGTTTCCCAGTGCCAATACAAAGTACCAAACGGTCAGCTTTAGCAATGCGTGGCCTTGAAAGAAATGCTATGGGCTTGAAGGAAAGGGCTGGTGTAAAGCCACTGGGGCGCATTATGAGTTGAGCTGTATTCCGGCAGTATTCTGGCAGACAATTCACCAGAATACCACCAAACAGAATTACTGATCCTAACACTTGGTTCAGTGGATTAACAGCCGGATTACAAGTGGTGTTGGTGGTGTTAGCCCCCATTAATTTGGAGTCCATAGGACTCCATTGGAAATTTCAGTGGAATTACCACTGTCGGAATTTTGCCAATTCTTCCACAGAAATTGTAAGAATTTACCTCCAGCATGATGCTGGAGGTAAATCCACACCCCAGGGGGCAACTGGGAGTATGGCAGAGTGAGAAAAGTGTTGGTAGTTCCATCACTGCCATACTTGTAATGAACCCCACTGACCTATTTTCTGATATCTCGCTGATTCTGCAGCAGCCATCCCGAACTTTCAGATACTTCTATGATGTTTATAGGGACCCGGAGCTGCCCAAAACCAACTGGCCTTTCAGAAGATAAGTACAAATGGTTGTGCTCATCTGTTGGTGCCACAAATATATCAGAGGACTGAATTACTGTGGGGGCATGGGAGGGGTTTGCTGTGCGATGCGCAGGATCAGCGGATGCAATTCAGGCACTCATGGTATCTGGATGGAGAGGAAGGGACTGGCTCACAGTGTATGTGCTCGTATTTCTGCATTTGGCAGATCAGCTGAAAATGCATGTAGGTACTGAAAAGCAGGAATTTATGGCTCTGATGAGTCATCACCGCATAGCAGGATTACCAATATCAATAATACACACGGAGGCTGCTTATCTATAGTCTTCAGGGGTGCCCAGGGTATATTTATCTTCTGATATAATAAAGCTGGGGTGACATGAAGGAAAAAGGATGCATCAGCCCAGACGGACCAGCTATTTGCAATCTATGGTGCCACTCTTGCATTTCATTTTTTGCAGCGTAAAAAGCAGGATATCTCTGGTTTGTAAGTGTAGATACATTGTGCCTCTGTGAACAGGAAGCAGCAGGTGAGGTGTGGGGGGTCCATGTCTCTACCCCTTAAAATGTGCACTTCCAACTGGGGCACAGGCAGATCCTTGGACCTATGTGGATTTATCTCGAATTGGAATTTCTGACAGTGGGGCCAGCAGTGACAAAACCCTGTTTGGATTATCCAGCTTTGTGGCTAATTGATTGGAGCAACTGGCATGCCCTGTGAGGAAGCATTGCTGTGCTATCTTGGAGCTAGTTGGTTCTGTCACAGCTCATGGACACCGGGGCAGAGGAGGCCCCCTGCCGAGCATTGATTGCACGCTGTCCATGTGTTTAATGATCGGATTAAGGGCCTTTACCTTTGGTGACAGTGATTAAGATGAGTGGATGATTAAATGTAGAGTTTATTAATCTATGATAGTGCCAATGTTAGCATTATCAGGGGATTATACCATTTCAAAACCCTCTTTATAGATTTGTTGGACAGCATGATGTCTGTTAGAATGACATGCAGAAAAAACAGTTAAATTTATGTTATTATACAAATATTCTCAGCATCAGGAACAAAAAACATCTGGGGGTTTGAAACAAGGAATTTACATATCTATATGAGTTTTACACCGCTTCTTTTATGATATGTCTTAAGCACTGTGGGGCCAGGGTAAGTAAATAGTTTTGGCAGGTTTGCATTCCATGCATTCTGCAGCTATAGTTTACCAGTCAGGATGTGCAAATTAAAAACACATCGATATTCATCCAGTTTAACATGTTGCTATAATGATTTACACGTTATCTGGGATTTATTATGCAGTTTCTGTTTAACTTGGATGTTATTAGAACACCCGGTGACCCTTTTCTTAAACACAGTTGTTGTGCAGGGATGTCCATGTCTGTCAGTACACACAATAATGTGTATAGGTTTTCAGTATTCTTGTAATGGTCAAGAGGTTGTCCAGAGGGTCGTGTCCGGTAATCTCAATGTTAACCCTTAATAAGAGTCTCCTCAAATGAGGGCAACCTTTCCTGTGAGACACTGTGTTATCCGTTTTTAAGTAAAGGACATTACTGTGGTTGAAATGAAAGAGCAGAACCATCAGATATGCGCCAAGCTGTAAAAAAAAAAAAAGACAAAAGTATTAGCTATGTTCCCTTAATAGTGTATGTTATTCGGGTTTGAAAAAAGACTAAGCTTGTTATTACTGGCTGAGACTGTTCTAGTGTGAAGGATCTGCCTGGTGGTGAAAACTCTCGAAATGGTCCGAGTATAAGGCGGAAAGACAATCCCAGTTAATAGGATGAATGGAGATGGGGAAAGTGGACTGGAAATGGAAGGGATAGGGAAGATTAGTGGGTTAGTAAGGACCTGCCCCCGGGCGGAACGAGGATGCACTAACGGACGCTAAATAGTGTACTTGTTTTAGAGTCACTGCATAGCCTTCATAGAATTTTGTGCACACGGTTGCATATAAGATCCAAGTGTGTATCTGGAAAAAGTACAGGATGGGGTAATGCAAAAGGAAATCCTTAGATACAGAAGCCGAGGTAGTTCAACGTGCTGGAGCAAAGTACACGTTTAGGGTAATCCAAAAAAGGCAATTTGTAGAAGCAGAAGCAGAGGTCAATCAACCTGCTGACAACAAAGTACAGGTTCAAGGTAATTCGGAAATCAGTTCAGAACACATGAGCTAAGTTTGTTCAGCAGGCAGGCAACAGGAAGAAAAAACGAAACACTGTAGTATCAAATTCAATTAGAAGCACGAGCATCCCAAGGGCGTTTCCTTTTATGAATGCATGTGACAATGCGAGTTGACGTACTCATGCTTCGGGTCTCCTTGGCAATGGGAATGCTTCTGCCTTGCGAGCGCACTATCACGTGTCTAGTGTTTGCATTCCTGGCATTGGAGGAGACACTACAGCAAATACCAGGAATGCAGTTGGGGATAGAGCGAACCACTCCATTTGAGCAGCAAGGAACTTGTCGTCCTATGAACCTTGAAAGTATCCTTCCCCAAAGGCCAAACCACCCACAGAGAGGCATGAAAACTGGGCAAGAGAAGGGGAGCATGAATGTTCTCAACTGGTTTCAAGACCAGCCTTTCCAGTCTATGTAATAGTAACGTTTGCCCTTCCGCAACTTCGTGTCCAGAATGGCATGAACCTCATATTCATCGACCCCATGAACCTCTACAGGAACCGGTCGCAATGGCAATCTAGTGGCAGGGAGACACAGCTTCATTAAGGAGACGTGGAAAAATTGATGTATTAGCCAGTGCAGAGGAATATCCAGACATACACAGGCAGGGTTCAGAACATAAAGGACACAGTAGGGACCAACCTAACGAGGGAGCAATTTGCACTTGCCCGGAATGTGTACATTGTTGGTGGACAGCCAAACAACCATACCAATTTGATAAATGGGAGAAGGCGTATGATGAGCATTAGCATATTTCTTTGAGTGAGACTGTGCCTGTTACAGATGTGTTTTGACATTCCCATACACACCCGTAAGATCCCAAATACAGGCCTGGGCAGCTGGACTTGCAGATGGAAGAGAGGGCTCTAGCTGGATCAATCTGGGATGTTACCCATGCAAGGTATAAAAGGGTGAGAACCCAACTGATGAGTGCTCTGAGTTGTTATATGTGAATTTGGCTGTAGACAGTAAGAATACCCAGGTGTCCTGGTACTGTAAGCATAAACAGTGAAGGTATAATTCTAGTGTTGCATTTAGTCTTTCTATCTGTCCATCTGTCTTAGGGTGATAGGCACTGGAATACCTTTCGCCAATACCAAAGGAGGATGTCATGGCCTTCCAGAAATGCAACTTAAATTGGGTGCACCTGTCAGAGACAATGATAGAGGGTTGGCCGAAGAAGTGAAACCCATGCCTGAGGTATAGGTCTGCTAATACAGGAGCAGTTGGAATGCCCATACAAGGGACAAAGATAGCCATCTTAGTGAAGTAGTCATCTATAACACATATGTTTTTATGGTTTTGTGTCATCGGGTGCTCCATAATGAAGTCCATTGATATCATGTACCAGGGATTTTGAGGAATGGGAAGCAGCTGTAGCAGACCCACCAGTTTTCAATTCTGACCATTGCATTGAGCACACGGTAAAGCGGATAACCGTGTGTCTTCATTGAGCATGTATAACCATTCCGGAACCTAGGGCAGTCCATTAACTATAGTGGCATCTACCGCTTCCAGTCTGACAAGGTTTTGAAGAACCCACGCCTGCAGTTTTTCCCTGAGTGCAGTCTGTGGTGTACAGTCACAGGTCACTTGGTATGGTAACAAGACATATGGATCCTCTCTGTGTGATGGAAGTGACACACCCAAACGGGATAGGGCATCTGCTTTAGTATGCAGTAAGTAACGATGAAATTGAATAGCAAAAAGAAAGAATGGCATTAGGCCTGTCTGGCCATCACACATGTTAGGCAAGATTGTGTGCAGTACCCTTTGTGCACACTATAACAACCCTGAACTCCTGGCAATAGGAACACAACATTTGGTATGAGTCTGTACTAAACAGGTTGGTAGTGTGTTGAGCAGTCAGGCTTATCGCAAGAGTGGTCAATGCGAGCTTTAGGGGAGTTACACAGAGATTCACACACTCTCACACACAAGATTTCTTGATTAAACAATTATTAAGTTATGTAACAGTCAGTTTGAGTAAGCCTTCTTCAGAAGTGGCAATATAATAGTAACACACAAATACACTCCCAAATATACACTCTGAGTTTCCCTTAAACAGCAGTACCCATTTGCAATGGCACACAGACACTTCCTACACCCTCAGGTGACTTCAATACCTAGGATACTGTGGACATTAATATATCACAGTTGCATTTAGGGCAATACTTAGGAGTATGTCGAAGAAAAAGGTTATTAGTATTAAAAAATAGATCTTACAAATATTCTGAAGCTGGTAAGTACTTTTGGTAACCCCCGCTGCAAAGTAAGTTAACCCCTTCCTGGAAAGAGGGCTAAACACAGTGACAGAGGGAAGAATAGTTATTCAGGGAGCAAGGGCAGGCCAAAGTCACTTGGACAACAGTCAAGGTGAGCTGAAGCACTTCTTGCAGGTAGGTAACAGTCTTTCCACAATGTTTTAGAAGCCTTTATAGAATAAGAAGAAATCAAATTAGGGCCGCAAGCTGATTAGGCTTGTGAGGTAAAAAGCTGTTAGCAACTCTACAGAAGCAACCAAGACAAGTCTCCAATGAGGACAAGTGAGGTTAAACAACAAGCGGTAAGTAGTCTTAGACTTTAGAGTACCTTTGGTTAGATGAAAAGGGCTTTGGCTGGCTTCTGTTCCTGTGCAGCCCTGCAAATCCTGTGTTCCTCGGCCTCAGTCATGGGGACAAGAGGGAGGATGTCTGGAGGACTCCTGCACTGCAACGGGACCGTCGGTGACAGAAAAGGACCGACTTCTATTCAGTGGCACTTCGCGGTTTCAGTTCCTTGTGTCTCAGCAACTAGCACCACCGCGGACTAGTGGCTGTTGAGATGAGCGTTCCTTGCATCTAGGCTCCAGAACTCTGTTGAGGTGGCTCAGGCTCGGTCAGTCCTGCTTCCTGGGAGTCTGAAGGATCTTCCTGGAGCTCTTGGCCAACTCAAAAGCAACACACACAATGTGGTGTTCCTATCCCTGGCTCTTCGGTTCCAGCAGCATCTGCAGTGGAAATACAACCAGCTTCAAGAGGATGTCCAGGTTGCTTACTTTGAAGTTGATTGGTCCCACCAACTCAAGAGGAGAAGTCGTCCTTACAGGGCTTCTCTAGTCGAAATGAATTCGGAGCTTCAGCACAGCAGCAAAGCTTATCGGGCAAACCAATGGTCCAAGAGTTGCAGCAGGCGTCTCTTCCAAGTTCTTCTTTGGATTCCTTCATCCAGTGGTCGATTCTGCTTTCCAAGCCAACACGCCTTGCCTTTTATGCAGGTTTCTCCCATGCATTCCAACATAGCTGTCAGACAGCCAGCCATCCCATGACCTAAGACTGCATTTCTGTCTCCTAGGAGACTAAGCACAGGGTGATTCGGGCACCTCTGCCGCTTCCTGCCCCTGGCAGGCACCCTGGAGCCAGAGACGGGCTTCATTTGTCAATCCCACCAAAGACAAAACAAACAAAGGGACCAAATCTGGTGTGGGGCGCTGAGTAAATCTCATGAAGGACCGGGGGCACTGGTAAAAGCATGTTTCAGTATATTGAATGCCTTCTGGACTGCCCAATTCAACTTAAACCATACTTTTGGGCTTGTGAGGCTGGTTAATGGAGCAACTATAGAAGAGAACAAATGTATAAACCTCCTGTAAAAATTGTTAAAACCAAGGAAGGACTGTAGGGCTTTCAAGGAGGAGGGGACAGGCCAATCCAGAATGGCTTTCAACTTGGAATGGTTCACCTGAATGCCTCTATTGGTTATATCATAACCCAGAAATTCAACTTCAGCCATGTTATAGATGCATTTCTCAGCTTTGGCAAAAAGATGTTCTCTTAGTCTTTATACGACCGAGCGGATATGTTCTACATGATGACCGTAGGAATCAGTGTAGATTAATATATCATCCAAATAGGCAATTACATATCTATCCTTCATGTCTTCGAAATGGGTTTGATCATAAAGTATCGGAACTCAGCTGAGACGTTACAAAGCCCGAAGGGCGTGACCAAATACTCAAACAGGCAGTACTGAGTTTTGAAGGCGGTCTTCCACTCGCCCCCAGCATGTATTCAGACCAGGTTTAGGCCCCCCTCAGATCTAATTTCGTGAATATTACAGATGAAGATATGGGGCAATGCATATTGGTTTTTGACAGCCATTGCATTCAAGGCTCTATAAAAGATGCAGGCCCTCAAATCACCTTCCTTTTTCAGTACGAAAAACAATGGCGCAAATGCAGGTGATTTAGAGGGTCGAACAACCCAATTAGCTAATGCGTTGTCTAGGTACTCTCACAATACCTGGTCTTCCTTGACTGTGAAGGGAATACACACGGCCAGAAGGTATCTTCGAGCACGGAACCAAATCTATTGGTCAAACGTAATCACAGTGAGGAGGCAGCTGTTTGGCTGTCCCTTTGTCGAAGACATCAGAGAAGTTCTGGTACTCAACAGGTATATCATTGAAGAATAGTTTGGTTATGTAACCCACAGAAGAGACAAACTCAAGGATAGCAAAACACGGGGAGTTTGACACACTTGCATCGAGATCAAAATAATGGGTGTTGATGTGATCTGTCATGAATGTGACTTCCTGCGTTTCCCAGTCAATATGTGGGTTGTGCTCCTTCAACCAGGGTATACATAGAATCACCCTGTACTGCAGAGCTGTAATGAGATAAAAGGATAAAGTTTCTTGATGTCCTGAATCTGAGGACATCAAAATGTGTTGCATTTGTTCCCTCACAAGACCAAGAACAAGGGCCGTACCATTTAAGGCATTGACCACTTCGGGCTGTGTGTTGGGCATGTTAGGGGCCCCAATCTGTCAGGCGTACGTTATGTCTATGTAGTTACCTGTGGCCTAGGAATCTATTACTGCTTGGGTTTACAATGAATGGTTCTTGAACAGTTGAAATTACACAAACAATTGAACAAGTGAACATTGAGTTGAAGACTGGGAGTCCAATGGACAAGCACTCGAACTAGGGACTCCGTCTATGGTCGGATATTTGCTTTTCCCTGTTTTCATACCAGCTTTTTTTGATAAGAATGCAGGAAGTGGTTGGGTGAACCGCAATGCATACATCGATTGTGTCCATGTTCCCTTTCTGCATGGGACAAAGGGCCCATGACATTACCTATTTAGGCTGTGTCCAGGGTGGTATTTTTGAGTGTTCAGGTTTGCTCTTTGGTGCTAATTCAATTTTTTATTTTTATTTTTTTTATTTGGTTAGTCGAAAAGTCAACTTTTCAAATATTTTTCCTTACACACTTATTATACAAAATTAGACAAAAATGATTACAATCATTATTATACAAAGTCAAAACAAAGTAATCTGTCTATTAAGCATTCAGCAGTTTGACAAACAGGGCAAAATGAAAACATATGCCCAATCACTAAACATTGTGGAAGGAAAGAAGAATGTTCGCCTGTTTTTCTTTTTTAACATCAATATTCAAATGGAGGTAAAACCACTTCCAGATAGTGTACTATGGCTTTTTTTCACTGCTAGTCTTGTACTTGAGAAGATTAATTGCCATATCCGATCATAATGTAAATTACTATGCAGGTTGAATACTTTCTTGAAGAACGTTTCACGTATCACATTTAATTCAGAACATTCCACAATGAGATGCTGTAAGGTCTCTCTTTTGTTTCCATTCAAACTCTATGGACAATAATTCTGTTTTGGGGGTACCAATTTCCTCCTGCACAACACTTCACGAGTGTGCCATAGGTTCAGTCTGAATTACATATATTGTGTGCAAATGCGTGGTGATGGACATTTGATCAAGTATTCAGCCATTACTCCATGTCTCTTGCTCCTGAACACAAGGGTTTCGGGTAGAAGGGCATGTTGCTAAATAAACTGTCCATTCATGTTGGTAGATTTTTATTTTTGCACGCCCACGAGTAGTGATAAGTAAATCCAGGTTGACAGAGGCGTCAGATAATGCATACATTGTGAATTTACGCCAAGTTATGGGGAATTCATTTTCAGATATTAGCAAATAGCGGGCCACTACTCTTAGAAGGTTAGATGTGTCTAGGCATAAAAGGCATTTTCGGAATAATGCACACCTCTTCCAAACCGCCTGAGAATATAAGGACAAGCCTCTGAGCACATATCGTATCATGGGTAAAGGAGTGCAGCTAGGTAGATGGAGGATTTGCTTCCAGAATTTGGATTCCAGCACGTCCCTGTATTTTCGTTTTTTGGGAGATGTCGCTTCCACACCATAAAGTAAAATAGGGACAACATTCATTTGTTAAAATGTCATTATATGCTTAAGGGAATATTTTCCAAATCTATTGGCTAGAATTTTAGCTTGCGAGATTAATGTTTGTAGTTTGCTTCTGAGTTGTAAAGTGTACAAACTGATATTATTTGTATCTTGGATGATCACACCTAAGTATTTATAATGCTGGACATGTATCAGTTCACTTCCCTGTAAAATCCATTTGTGCTTGCACTTTTTTGACTTCAAGCTGTTATAGCATACTACTATTTGAGTCTTCTAGTGTTTATCACCAAGTAGTTTTCTTTGGCATAGACACCAAGTTGGTTCAACATCTTTTGGAGACCCACTAGTGTTTGCGACTAGAGAACCAGGTCATCTGCATACAATAAGTATGGAATTTTCTGGGTACCTACCCTAGGAGGATCACCAATGCAGTTGGCAAAGGTTTCCCCCATGTCCAATATGAAATGGTGTTCTTTTTTCCACCTCTTCTTTCGGCCCTTCAAGCATTGATCTGTAGACATGATCAAGCAATTCTGGAAACCCCACGGGAACCACTGCATGGTTGCAAGTCCATCTTTGAACTCCTCTGATAGGCCTTGGTAGAAGACGCAGCCTTCTTTTCTCATGAGCACTCCGTGTCTGAGAATAGTTTGAACCCAGCCAGTTAAGAGAGTAGTGGAGCACTACCTTGTTTTAAACTAAGGAATTCAAGATCAGTAGCCTGTGCCTTATATCAAGTATCGAAGACTCGATTCATAGCTAAGATAAGGGCATCGCAGTTATACAGGAGATAACTGTTAGACTCTAACAATGGGTTGGCCCAAACGGCTGATGTACCCCCAAGATAAGGAAGAACAAAAGCGGCTTTGATAGTAGAGTCTGGAAACAAGGTTTGCATTGATTGATGAAAGTGCAGTAATTCTTAGCCTCGCCTAGGAACCTCTCAGGGAGAGGTTGGCACCGTGTCATGCAAGGCATCCACCCTATGGTGGATAACCATGTGTGCACCAATCACGTAGTTCCTTAAATCTGCTACTAGCAGCAGCAGATTGGCCAATGTGTCGGCGGGGTCCATGGCATCTAATTCTGTCAGTACTCACAATAACATGGATAGGTCTTCAGGATTCTCGTAATGGTCAAAAGGGTGTGCATTACGACCCTGCCAGTCCAGTAACAACGGTGCTGGTAGGCTTACTGGCACAGAAAGATATAGTAGAATATTGTCTGCATAGGCAGACATCTTAATTGCTCTATTATTCACAAAAATCCCTCTTATGTCTGGGGAGGACCTTATATTCTGAAGGAGAAGTTCCAATGCAATGTTAAATAGTAAAGGAGAAAGAGGGCACCCTTGGCGAGTACCTCTCATTATATGAAAAGAGGGAGAATGGGAATTATTAATAAGAATTCTAATAGAGGGGGATGAGTATAGTATTTGAACGAGGTTGATGATGAAAGTATAAAAGCCATACTACTTTAAGGAGTGTAGCATGAAGGGCCATGGAACGCATTCAAAAGCTGTATCTGTGTCTAACGCAAGGAGAGCTAGGGGTTCATTTGACTTTTGTGAATGAGATAAAATGTTGAAGTGTAATCTATTGTTGGATGAAGTGTATCTATTTTTAATGAATCCAGATTGATCGATGTGGATGAGTTTGTAAAGAAGACTATCTAAGGGTTTAGCTAATACTTTGGCAAATATTTTGGAGTCGGAATGAATAAGGGAAACAGGTCTATAATTGTTAACAAATGAAGGATCTTTATCAGGCTTGGGAAATAGTTTAAGCAGAGCCTCACCAAAGGAGCCGCAGCTATGACCAATTTCTTTGAAATGGAAGTATAATTGTAAGAGTTTCAGAGAAATCAAGTTTATGAATGCCTTATAAAAGTCAATGGAGAATCCTTCAGGACCTGGAGCTTTGTTAGGTTTAAGATCAAATATTGCTTGTTTAGTTTCAGTTAGAGAGATTGTTTTATCAAGAGGAGATAAAACAACAGGGCACGTGGAGTTTTTCTTGTTATTATCAAAAAAAGAGAAGAGTTCAGATAAATGAATGGGGAATCAGATGAGTTTAGATTACAATAGAAATAAAAAAAGCCTTTCGAATATCCTTTTGGTTTGTTAATATTATACCATCCAAAGAGGTGATGTGTGTGATGAGTGATTTTTCTTTTTTCTTTTTTAGTGAAGAGGCAAGGATTTCCCCAGCTTTGTTAGACTTGCCATACCATTTCGACTTGGATTGCAAAATTAATTTGCAGCTTTATTAGTGCTTAGCTTGTTCAATTCAATGTGTTTGTTCATCAGGTATTTAGTGAAATTGTCATTGGGGTTATTATAATATGACCTTTTGAGATCTTTAATGGAAGATAGCAATTAATTATGAGCAGATTATAATTGTCATTTCTTAGAGGCAGAACATTGGATGCTAAATCCCTATAGGGTAGCTCTGAAAGCATCCCAGTTATTGTGTATGGAGGTATGTTCTGGACGATTATGGATGAAGAAATGATAAATAAAAGGTTTTGTTTTTTTCACTGAAATAGATTTCATTTAAGAGGAAACAATGTAATTTCCATCTTGGGGAGAATTTAGAAATAGGAGCCGATTCCAGATTGGTAATAATGGGAGCATGATCAGAAATAGTTATGGGGCCAATGTCGGAATTTATTAACGTAGAGGTTAATGAAGTGTTAACAAAAATGTAATCAATTCTAGAAAAGGATTGATATAGAGGAGAGAAACAAGTACAGTCTCTAACATATGGGTGACAAAAATCCCAAGAGTCAATCAAATTAAGGTTATCTACTATATAAAGAAAGTTATTATGAGACTTGGAATTGACACAATTGGAAGTAGATTTACAGTCCACAGTAAAGTTAACAATTTGGTTAACATCTTAGCATAAAATAAGTCGGTCACATTTTTCTGAACAAGTTTAATTTTGAGATTAGACCAATAAAGGGGGTCCGGAGAAGTAGGCCATATATATTAAGTTTAAAGACTGGTAGGTTGTTAATGATCATGTCAATATTAATCCAGTGGCCATCAGAGTCTTTTTCTTCCTGGACGATAGAGAAAGTCTGATGTTTATTTATCAAAATAGAGATGTCTCCTTTTTTATTCACAGCATTTGAGAAGAAGGTATGACCAATTCATTAAGCTTTAAATTTAAAGTTTTCATTGTCTGAATTGTATCTCTTGAAGGCAATCAATGTCAACCTTACCTTTAGTAAGTTGAGATAAGATTTTACATCATTTAATGGGATGGTTTAATCCCTTAACATTCCAGGTGACTACCTTAATTGTATAAATGTGGTAGATTTAGCTAAAGAATGTGACCACAAATAAATAGTAGTTGAATACATTACAAGAGAGATGTAGAACAGGAAAGGTGTTGGTTTCCGGGCATTGCAGCAGTGAAAGGGAGAATAGGAAGAACAAGAGGGTAGGAACGGAAACAAAGGGAAAAAAGTAAACAAAAAGAAAATGACAATAATGATAGTGTCTGAGTCCACGTGGATAGAAGAAAATACTTGAATAGGAGAGTTGAGCAGAATCCAAATAAAATAACACTAATAAATAATACCATGGGACTTACAAGAGCACAACAACGGGCTGAGCACAAGAGATGAACGCCGGTCCAACAGGAGGTAATGGTATTTAACAATGTTAAAAGAATATTAGTACACTATATAGATTATTAAGTTACCATACTATTATAGGGTATAAAACTGAGAAAAGGTTGAAGAACAGGTATGTGGATTAAGATTGGGTTCCAGATTGTAAGGCAGCAAGAGTAGGTTCTGCATTTTTAATTGGTGATCTGGATTTGTCTCTGGAGGTACTGGGGTTGGCACAAAAGTCTACTGGGGCCAGTGGAGCTGATCTATTCCGTGTGGAACAAAATTTGTTTTGTTTGTTTTTTGATCTTTTGTATAAGGGTTGCTCTGGATGGTGTTCGCAGTTGGAACCGCCGAAAGCTGGATCATGGGAAGATGTTGTTTGCATAGGAGCAGATTGGTGTGACTAAGAAGACTAAAGAAGTCATTGGGATCTGTGAACTCCTTGGTTGCACCATCTGGAATAGTGATACTCGTTTTTGCAGGTTCAAGTAGTCCATACCCCTCAGGCTAAGCCACTTCCATCACTGCCACCCACCTTCTTGGTCATCCGACCCATGAAACGCGTGTCAGCTGAGGCCTTCGTCGCCACCTTCTCACCCTCTCCTCCCCCTTTGGGTGACGCTCATCCTGACACAGCCCTCTCCATGGTCCACTCTGCTATATCCGATACTCTTGATATCCTTGCCCCTGTCATGAG
Organism: Ambystoma mexicanum; assembly: GCF_040938575.1. NCBI lineage: Eukaryota > Metazoa > Chordata > Amphibia > Caudata > Ambystomatidae > Ambystoma > Ambystoma mexicanum. The sequence continues at coordinate 829,873,713 of NC_090926.1, read as the reverse complement.
AATCTGCCTGAAGCCCAAAGCCAAGTGCAACTTCAGGTACAACTCAGAACTCATTACCCTAAAACGCAAGTGCAGGGTGGCCGAGAGAAAATGGCACGATTCACTTACATCCTCTGACAAACTGGCCTGTCCCCTGCTCCAAAGAGAATATCGGCTCTCTGTCTTAACCAAGAAGAGAGCTCATATCCAAGCCTGCATCTCTGCAGCATCTTACAACTCGGCTGAACTCTTTAAAATATGCAAGTAACTGGCCAATCCTGCCAAAGTGTCTACCTCTCCTGTCCCTTCCCAGGCCCTCTGCACGGCACTGGCTTCTCACTTCATCTCTAAAACTCAGGACATCCTGTCCTCACTCTCCTCCTATCCCCTCCCTCACCCTACTCCCTGCTCTTCCTCTGGCCCCTCTGCAGCCACCTCTCCTCCCTTCTTCTCTGCCTTTCCCCTGTTCTCTACTGACAAGGTTTCTAGACAAGTCCGATCTATGAATGTCTCATCGAAATAGGTTCACCCCTGTTCCTCCAAAACTATCAAGGACCACACTGACTCCCTGGCTCCTGCCATGGCTGATTTCTGCAATCACTCCTTCGCCACTGGAGTCTTCCCATCCCCTCTGAAGCACTCCCTTGTGCACCCTCTTCTTAAAAAACCCTCCTCCGACCCCTCAGGTCCAGCTAACTATCGCCCAGTCTCCATCACGCCCTTCCTGGGCAAGCTCCTGGAGAAACTGGCCATCTCCCAGCTTGATCTCCACACTGAATCTGTTGGTTGCCTTCATGACCATCAGTCTGACTTCAGAGCTGCCAGAAGCACGTAAACTGCTCTCCTGAGCATCCATGAAGACTTGATGAAGACTTGCTCTCCAACCTTGACTCTAACACCCCTTGCGTCCTCATCTTGCTTGCTCTCTCTTCTGCCTTTGACACTGTCAAACATGCCATCCTGCTCAACCGTCTCTATGATAACCTGGATATCACTGGTCAGGCCCTGACGTGGCTGACTTCCTTCCTCTCTGACCGACCCTCCCAGGTCCAACTTGGGTCCTTCCTCTCTGCTATCTTTTTCTCTACCTCTGGTGTCCCCCAGGGGTCTAACCTCTCAATACCTGGCACTCCTTGCCCACCACATTGCCGCTTTCTGCCCCAACTTTAAGTGCTATGCGGATAACACCCAGCTCATCTTCAGGCTAACTTCAGCCACCTCTTCTCTGTCCCTCATCTCTGACTGTCGGCTATCCAGGAGTGGAGAGCCACCAATGACCTCTGCCTTAATGCCAGTAGGACTGAGATTCTCCTCATCGGCACATCCACTCCCTCCTTTCCTGTAGCTCTCTGGACGGCCTCTCTTGGCCCTCTTCCGGCACCCACCTGCAAGGCTAAAAACCTTTGGGTCATCTTTGACTACACCCTTTCTTTCTCTCCTCACATCTCTGACATCTCTAAGAAGTCACACTACCAGCTGCACCTCCTCAGAGGTATTCTTCCCTTCCTCTCCTTTCCCCAAAAGCTCACTGTCTCTAGAGCTATGGTTCTCTCTAGGCTGGACTATTGGAACAGCCTCTTTCTAAATCTTCCTGCTTCTACTCTACGCCCTCTGCAACTCATCCAGAACAGGACTGCAAGACTTGTCCTTGGCCTCAAACCCAGGGATCGTATCTCTCCAGGACTGACATCTCTGCACTGGCTCCCAGTGTTTGAGAGGAATAAGTTCAAAACCCTCTGCATTGTCCACAAGGCATTCTGGGGCCTGGGGTCTCAATACCTTCAACTCTCTCTTCCTAAATATATTCCCTCTCGTGCTCTCCGCTCATCCACCTCCAACTCCCTCAGGGTCAGTTGCTTCTCCAAGCAACGAGATGGTGTTAGATCTCTCACTTTGGCTTGGGCCTCCCTCTGGAACAGCCTCCCTGCCTCCCTGAAACTTGAGGAGAACCACCTTCGGTTCCGGAAGCACCTTAAAACCCTCCTATTTGCTTCTGCTTTCTCTCCCCCTCGCCCCTGCTGAAGTCCTGCAGATATTGATTGTGCAGGGTTACCTGGCCACCCATCTGATTTCAGGCCCAAGCCCTGCCAGTTGCATGCCTGCACTGCCTCCCTGGCAAACCCTGCACCTTGGGGGACTGTGTTCTGTATCCCTATAGTGCCCCCAATTGCACTTATGTCTGCACTCACCCTGCACTTGCCACCAGCTGTCCGTTTTTTAATTTATCTTGTTATTTATTATCCCATGTACTGCACTTTTCCCTCCTCCTCCTCCTCCAGCACTTTCCTTTTCCCCAATTCCCTTGCACTTGTGCAATCTGAATGACACCTGGCATAGTAAAATCATTGTCTGTCTTCCCTCTGGTCCCCCTCCCTTGGCTCGTCGCACCTTGAAACACTTGTGTATAGGTGTGTTATAAATGCCATGTCATATCATATCATATCATAACATATCATATCAAAGTGAATAAAAAATTATGGGGTTATTTTTTGCCACCATCCGAGGTCGGGTGTGTCCTCACAGCATTTATTTATACTATATTACACGGGCCGGTAGCGGCTGTGTAGTTATGGTTAAGTTGCTCATCTCATAGGAAGACCACATTTTGGCCAGCTTTTAACTATGCTCCCCCTGGACAAATTTGCATAACACTTTGCAAAAAAAGTATATGGCCCACTGTGAATTTTCGGAAAGTTTGGTGAGGTTTCAAGGAGGGGAGCAAAGTTATAGGGGGAGGGGGCAACATTTTTTTTTCAATTAACTAAATGGACAAAACCGCTGGACAGATTTCCACCAAATTTGGGCCAGGAGGATTGATTCAGAAAGCTTGCTTTTGTACATTTGGTGAGAATCTGTCCAATACTTTCTTTAGGAACAGTTAAAATGTACGTCTCAAAGAAATAGTGATATCTGGCTCCGTTCCGCAGTCCCATTTCCCTGTTTGCTCCATGTGCGAACGTCTCATTGGCCTGGAGTGTGGTGTGATGTCGGCGAACATTGGACGCGCCCAGTGGTTGGATGGAGGAAAGCGTGATTTGCGTCACAATTTTGGAAAAGTCGCCAAGTTATATCAGAGGATAGTGCTGGAAAACATGGTTTGCGGCATCTGGTGGTCGGAAGAGGGGTTGAAAAGGGTGGGGGAGTGAAAAGTGGTTCATATGATATATCTTTTTAGGTGGAAGAAGACAGTGGTGTGTGAGTGGTGTCCGTGAGTACTGTGCCAATTTGCGGGTAGCTCGTCAGGCGCCTAGCTTCTGTGGTGATTGCAGGGAGGCTGAATTGGGGATGGGGAGTGCATTGCAGACGATATCAGGGTTTTTCCAGTGGGTGTAGTGTGCTGTGTTGACTATGGTAACCACCTAGCAGCTTCAGTATATGGGCAGAGCCCTTGCACCGAAGAGTATGACCTCTGGTTGAAAGTATGTTGCACACTGTTGCCTTGTATGTGTGTCATTTGTGTGTAGTGTACACATTGTTAGTTGCATGGCTGTGGTGACTGATAGCATGTTCTGTGAGTGAAGTGTTGCAATACTGTCTGTTTAGAAGTGGATAGGGTTCCAGTTGATGGATTATGTGTTTGTGTTCTGCTCATTGGCCAGATGGCTGAGTACTTTACTGCATTATGATGTATTGGTTATCAGTACTTAGTACAGTCAGGGATGCAGGGGCAGTGGTCCCAAGATTTTGTGGTTTGGTTGGAAGTAAAATAATAGTATGTGATCGTAAGTGGATAGGTGTGCCGGAGGTTGTGCTCTGATTGTGGGTTCTGGTAAGTGGCTACATGTTTGCATGCATGACTGTATTATGTTGCGTGATTGGGTAGGGGTGCCGGTGCCTGTGTTACGTTTGTGGTTTGTGGTAACTGGCCACATGTTCCCATACATTGCTTCATTGCGTTGCGGTGCTTGTGCCGGTGGCGGTGCTTGAGGCCAAGTCCTAGCCTCTTGGGTGCATGGCCATAGGCTGTAGACCTTTGCATGAACCCGTGCATACGTGGAGCAAGAAGATAATTATTCTGGCAGCCCCACGCACCCACAGTACCTTTGAAACCACCACTGATATTCCTTGAGATCCGAAGATTCTGCTGTTTACTTGGTTGTCCTTAGATTTAGTTGTATGGGAGTATTCAAGCAGCAATACCGATGCCATTTTCCAGACTGACTAGTGAATGTCACACCAACTCTACAAACCACAAGCAAGAACTTAACACTTTACCTCACGGTGCTCAGTGCAGGGATGGTGTGTCTGTTTCACGGGTCATGCAAGGGCAAGCAGCACATCAATCAAATTAATGGGCCATCTAACATGCCCACCGTACACTGGAGGATGCTGTTCCTTGGTCCCACTGGGCCTTAGTCAGCAAGGCCTGCTGCAACCATAAATCAGGTTTGGACAGCAAAATCCATAGGCGGTAGGAGTGCTTGAAATGCAGTAGCCTAACACATGTATTGGTAGGGTTGGCAAGTATGGTATTACTACTACTTTTCTTTTGTGTACTTTTTGGGATGTGCAAACAACGCGGTTGGTGTTGCCATTCTGTGCTATTGTTATGTGTGCATTGCTTCCACTAACTTTACGTGTGGGTGCGCCACAAGATCACCACACTCACCTTCATTGCTGACATTAGTTGTTGACAGTAGTTGCTCAAACCATGCACTGCAGGTATTTTCATCATATGCTTGCCCAGTGTAGCCCAACCTGTCATGTGAGGAGCTAGGTCCGGAAACCAGCAACATAAACAGAAGCTAAAGCAGACATGCGCACACAGAGCGTACGGTCACGGTCTTCTGGTATACAGTACACATGTGAATGATTTACGAACAACACTATGTACTGTTGCAGGTGGTTTTATTTTTCATACAATGATCACAAGATAGTGTAACATGCCAGCAAGCACCGCTTTTTTCATTTTGTGGACAAATTCCAGCGTAGAATGCCGTCTGTGCTTCTCTGTACTTCTTTTGTCGTCTGGCAAAGTAGAAAAGGATACTTGATGGTTCTTGGTGGTTCGTGTGGGAGAACACACTGTGTTTGTAATTTAGGAAAGGTACCAGCTGTTGTCTCTGTGATGCCTTACATCATAAAGGTTTGCAGGTTGCTTCTTATTGCTGGAAACACAAATGGACATACAGGCCCATAGAGGTCGTCCCAGATAACAATAAGTGAAAACACAACGCTTATGGTAATCTTGCAATGATTGCTCCACCATCCATCTCTTGGCATGTGAAAGGTATGGCATGGGCAGTAAGGTGCAAGATATCTGCGAACAAACAGAAATAAGTTTAAGTAGCCGTTATCAGTGGCAGCGTAAAGGACAAGTGTATGCAGGAAGGATGCCATAAACGGGCACTAGGTGGCTGGGAATGGACCTTTGGGTGATCTACTGTCTGTCAATGAGTAGCGTCATATGTTCACCCACTGCTATGCTCTCTGTTTTGTAGGTGCCACTCTTCTACAGCTACACACATGCAAATTGTCTTTCAAATGTTGCCATCACATGTGTGTTTGTGTTTCACAAGAGATGTCAGTGGTAGCGAGTGCCATCAGACCCACGGCACATTCTCTCTGTGTGTGTTTAAAGAAACATTTAAAAAAAAGAAATATTCATGGGGGTCTCCTCCAATTGCAGAACTATGCAGGAGCTGTTTTGCCAAAACATGCACCACTTCAATATTACCTGTCGATGTTTGTGTGTCGGTCGAGTGCTATATGGACCTCTCGGTGTTAATAATTTTTATACAACGAGCACGCGTACAACTCTTGAGTGTTTGAAAGCTCATTGTAAGGACAATAAAGGCAATCTAGCAGCACACGATTGAGCATATGGTGTGCTGTTTCAGTGCACGAGGTGCGTTCACTTTCAGTTTTGTGCTTTATGAATACATTTGCATGGACTGGAGAATCGTGCCAGAACACTCATATCTGCCATTTATGCAGAATGGTGGAAACATGGCACTGTAACACAGCATGACCACTGGTGTTACAAACCCCAGTACAGTGCACACAGACAAAGGGCCTCATTACAAATCAGGCGGTCCGGAAATAACGGTGGCGGTAAACCCACCGCCACCGTTGTTTCCGGACCGCCTGATCCCGACTCTTGCAGGCAGGAGGTGATGTTCCCGCCAGGTTTGACCTGGCGGGTTTAACACCGCCTGCCTGCAGGTGGACGAGGAAGCACCGGCAGCATTACGAGATGCTGCCCGTGTTTCCATGATCCCCATTCCCATTGAGCCCCATAGGACTCAATGCGAATGGGGATTAACACCATTCCTCCTCCGTGTTTCCCGGGAAACCGGGGTTGTAATGCCCCGGTAATTCCGGGAATCATGGAGGCGGAATGGTAATACGAGTCCGGCGGTAACCAGGCGGTTTTACCGCTTCGGTTACCGCCGGACTCGTAATGAGGCCCAAAGTCTTCAGTCTAGTAACTTCATAATTATGCATACAGAACTGTGTAGTACAACATTTTAATCCCACTACGTAAAGTTGTACTTAGATAACTTCTGCAAATTCCATGTTTATACTGTGTGGACTGGAAATTGCTCTGTGCAGCGTATTGAACAGTTGCAGAATAACTTTGCAGACCATGTGCGCATCGACTATACTGTACGTTATCTTTGATATTTTTTGACATGTCATTCAAATGTCTGACCTTAGAGCAAACCATGTGTCCCACTCAAGGCTGTTTTACAATGAGCATTTCGCCTGTTGACAGAGAGGTATGTTAGGTTTCGCTTTCTGACGACCATGCGTCTACAAAAATAAATTCTGGCGCAACGTGTTTTTCGATTTCACCGTGCATTTACGAATGTCAGTAGTGTGGTAACGTTGAAGTTAATATAACGTACAAGGAGAGATGTTGGTGCCTTACACATGCTGCACTGAATGCACAGATAACAAAATACATAAATGTAAATTTACAGGCTCTATGTACTATTTATATGTGTAGTGTTTTACGAAGCAACGGTGTACAATGGCAGATTGTGTGTGCGATGGCTCCACATACGTGGGTGGCAGGGCCATCTTACACAATTTGGTGTCTTGTAGCGAGAAGATATTTGGGGCTCTCATTCATCAAACAAAAAGAATTACTTAACACCTTCTTCAAACATTGTAAGGGGGGTATGGTATTCAAATTGTGTCTCCATTACACATTAAAAAATACATTTTAGGGAGTCCTGCAGACTTTAAAATATGGTTGCTGAGTTGTACACTAGTGCTCCACTCGATTCGGTGTTCTGTATTTTCCAGGGAAATGGTGTACATATGAACAAAGATAAACTAATGCCCTAAACGGTGCCAGTGGCATGCGAGGAGGCAAGTCTAACAGCACATGGGACAGTAACATAAGATATATGGATGCATTTTTCTGTTTGGGTTGTTGTTAATGTGCACATTATTGGGTAGGTTACTGTACTGTAGTGCATTGAATGTGTGCACTTATTACAGGCTTACGTGAAGAGGGTATTCAGCAAAGAGGTTGTCCATTGTGTGTAAGTAATGTAATACAATGTGAACTGAAGTGGCTAAGGGGTAGGTGGCTGTGTTATGTGTCGGGTTTGTGGTAGTGGATAGATGTTTCTATGTATGGTTGAACTGTGTTGTGGTACTTGCGGCCAGGGTCTACAATAGTGAGTGCATGGCTGGAGCTTGTACACTGTACGGTGTGAAGTGAAGCATGTTGGCCCGAGGCACATGCAGCACAGTGTAATATAGCTCTACATTAAACATTGTGGCATTTGTATTTGAATTATAGAAATATGTGGACACATTATCCTTTGCAGATTATTAAGAAGTATGATACCAATAATTCCATACTTACTGTTTCTATTGTGGATGGCCTGTGCAGTTTTTTGTGTATGGGATGTGAAATGTTGTAGTAATCTCCGTTCCATTAGCTGTAGAAAAAGTGAACATAATATGTTTGAGCAGGTATGGCGTCATTTTGCAGTTCATTACATTGCAAACATTTTTACACTTTGTGGAACCTCATAATGAGTACTTCATAAGTACTATGCTTTAAAGAAGTGCACTGTGCAATGTGCACAGTTCCTGTGTTTCTTTGCATAATCATTGGATCTGTGGGAAAAAAAACATACTGGACTAAAAAAAACTTCCAAATGTATTTGTTGTTACATTGCACAGTCAATTACAGTAACATTTGTACTCAGTATATCAATGTTTAAGGTGTACTGTTGTAGTAGGAGGAATTACAATGGTGACGATTTCTGTTTGGTACTTGTTGGTAAAATTGTTGCAGTTATACAGCAGTTGTGTATTGTAACTGTTTATCTGCTTCCTTTTGTTAGCACTGTTTCTTTATGCATTTGGTTACGGTTGATGTTTTGCAAGTATTGTGCCATTGCATTGTGCTACTGCAGAATTGTGAGGGCAATTATGTACCTGCTGGCGTACTGTACCTGTTCATACTTTGGAAGTGTAGTGATACACAAAATTGCAACCTTGCCAATCAGGGCTTTAGATGACAGCATTAGCCGCTGAAAGCCAATAGTGTATTCAAAGTATGTGCCAAAAATGCTAACAGTAGTCTGTTGTAGCACTTCCATTATGCAGTAGTGAGCTACAAGGAATATGCAGGCCTAGTATGAGTGATAGGTCACATTATGCATTGTTGATAGACAGGCAGGGAGAGGGCCCTAGCTCTGTAGCTAATAGACATTTTTGGAGTGTTTGGAACATTATGGCACCTATATAGCGCTTAGATAGCCAGTCTTAAGCGCTATGAACACTAAGCTATGAGTGCATGCCTTTTAGAGCTTGCAGATGGGGTTAATACATCCCTGCTTCCCTTAGAATATTCTGCCTCACTAACGGTAGCCCTGCATGGCCCCAAGCTAATCTCCTTTTCTCTGGGAAGGCACTGATAAGACATTCCTGAGCTTTCGCGCAGATGGGCCAGGGAGGGGCTCAGAAGAAAAACAGTGGAAATTAACAGAGTTGGGTTTTTTCCATGAGCCAGCCTATATTTTGCACAGGGAAAGTTCTGGAACTGTGCGTCATGGACGGGCAGCACGAGATTATAAAATATGCATGCTCACATGACTCAGGTGGGAGATCGTCCTGTGGACTTGGTTCGAGCAAGATCAAGTGCCCGGAATTGGAGCTCTGACAGCACCCAGCAGCGCTGTCCTCTGAGCGGGGCTTGTTACAGCTAGCTTATGAGGGCCAGGGTCTCCCAGTGCTGATTGAAGGGGCGTAAGACTGTGTTTCTCTATGTTTCTCTATGTTTCTCTATGTTTATCTAAGTTCTATGTTTCTCTATATTTTGCATTTCTCTAAGTTTTGTGCTTTGTAATCTTCTCTAACTTGAATCCCAAATGTATATGAAATTCACTGTTTAGAATAAATACTAAAACTTATTGAAGGTGTCATTTGTCACTAGCATGAGATCACTGCTCAGCACAATAGAACCTGTATTTTGGGCTGAATTGGGTAATTATTGCTCCCGAGGGCTGGTCCCGAGGACGATTTGGCCCATATCAAGACAGGAAGTGTTTGAGGATATGTTTGTAGAACAGTGGTTGCAGAAGGTTGAGTTGGCCTGTTTCAATTCTGCAAGTAATATTGCAGTATTCTGGTTGCAGTTAGATACCAGTTGGCGTATTCTAATTGTTTACAGCGTCCAATTTCAATAGGGTACGTTTCGAAGCTTGTGCACTCCTGTTGGTAGTCTCACATCTTACCACATTTTGAAGTGGTGGTGCACCATTATGGGTTAATTTTTGATATTTGCATTTGAATTGAATTTGTATGGGCATTGTTAGACAGGTGGTGATGAATTTGCGTAGTTAGTGGTTTCAAAGGTTACTGAGGATAGTTTTGAACCCTCATACTTAGTAGTTTTTCTTTTATGTATCATGTAGGTAAATATATTTTGTACACTTATTGTTTCTCTGAGTGCAATCATTGGGTTCATTGGGGAAAAAATTGTACACGTTTTTCTAGTTCCACAGTCTAGAAGGTAATTCCTTTTTTTCTGCAATTACGTAAATACTGGTGGATGTTGGCGAGTAGGGTATTCTAATTTTGTACATCAATGAGCACATTTTGGCTTCAAGAATATTAATTCAGCATTTGCAAGATTTGCAGGTAATCTCTGATTCGGAATAATGGAAGTATCATTGCATTTCCACCATGAGCATTGCTTTCTAATGTATGCAGAGTAGTGGCCGGCACTGTTTGTGTAGCCTGTGTGGTAGTTTATGGCTACTGTTGTGAAGGTTTTCTTGCCAAGTGATACCCGTCCATGTGTGAAGGTAGTAAGTTTGCAGTTATATTTGGTTCCACCTGCACAGTATTTTAAAAGCATTAATATTACATATTGACTATGTTATTGTATATATAATGTCGAGCGATTATCTGAATGGCAAGAAGTATACAATATGCTATGGTTTGCATTTTTTACCAGTTGTTGAAATGGGATGGATTCACAGTTAGGTATTGATACATAGACAAAGCGCTCGTTAGGGACTTGCTCCGGAATTACATGGTTGCAGAGAGTGCATGTATGTTTCACCATGTTGGAACTATGAAAATGTCATTTATGGGTATGCTTTTGCTTTCCAGGATTTGTAGTAAGAACATTAGACATTTCTGTGGATCTTCTTGTCTGTTGAACATGAATTTCACCATTCCAGCACAGTAGTCCAATTCCTGCCTTATTCCTGAGACACTGTCAGGGTAATTCATAGAATTTCGCAGAAAAGTGTCGCAAGCGGCTGGCGCAGAGTGTCCGCGTGCGATTGTCTGCGCCAGGCGCGTGCGCCAAAACCGATTTCCGCACACAGCGTATTCATGTATTTCAGGCTCCCAAACCAGCTGTGGCGCAGAGTATCGCAGCAACCCTGGAGCAGTGCCAGTAACGCCCCCAAGAACGCCTTCGCGCAAGGAAAAGCCATCAAAATCGCTAAATCATCGCAAAGGGCTGCGCCAACCCTGGACCAGTTTACAGGGCTGCCAAACAAGGAACGCAAAGCGGGTAACGTTCATATCAGGGGTACGCGGGAAGTATTACATGCGATTAGCAAAGGGTACATGTATGACAGGGGTACGCGTGAAGTTTTACATGCGATTAGCCAGGGTACGTGTATTACCGGGGTACGTGGGAATTATCACACGCGATTTGGCTGGGTACGTGTATTACAGGGGTGCGCGGGAATAATCACAAGCGATTTGGCTGGGTACGTGTATTACAGGGGTGCGCGGGAATTATCACAAGCGATTTGGCTGGGTACGTGTATTACAGGGGTGCGCGGGAAGTTACACACGCGATTAGGCTGGGTGGGTCCTCACAGGTGTTTCCTGTACACCCTCCACGGCCCCTGCAGGCAGCCCACAAAACAGGGGACTACCCTGCACACCTGCTCATGTCTCCCACCCCCCACCCCCCCAGCAGTGTGGGGCACCCTCCACCAGGCCCCCACTCATGTCCCCTATCACCCCCACCCCCCAGCCACCATGGGCAGCCCCAACCAGGCTCCCACCCATGTCTACCACCCACCCCCACCCCCCCAGCAGTGTGGGGCACCCTCCACCAGGCTCCCACCCATGTCTACCACCCCCACCCCCCAGCACTGTGGGGCAGCCCCCACCAGGCCCCCACTCATGTCTCCCACCACCCCCACCCCCCACCCACCATGGGCAGAACCGCCAGGCCCCCACTCATGTCTCCACCCACCCCCCCAGCAGTGTGAGGCACCCTCCACCAGGCCCCCACCCATGTCTCCCACCACCCCCACCCCCCACCCACCATGGGCAGCCTCCGCCAGGCCCCCACTCATGTCTGACACCCAGCCCCACCCCCCCAGCAGTGTGGGGCACCCTCCATCAGGCTCCCACTCATGTCTACCACCACCCCCACCCCCCAGCACTGTGGGGCAGCCTCCACCAGGCCCCCACTCATGTCTCCCACCACCCCCACCCCCCAGCCACCATGGCAGCCCCCACCAGGCCCCCACTCATGTCTCCCACCCACCCCCACCCCCCAGCAGTGCAGGGGCACCCTCCGCCAGGCCCCCACTCATGTCTCCCACCTACCCCCACCCCCCCAGCAGTGTGGGGCACCCTCCACCAGGCTCCCACCCATGTCTACCACCACCCCAACCCCCCAGCACTGTGGGTCAGCCTCCACCAGGCCCCCACCCATGTCTCCCACCACCCCCACCCCCCAGCCACCATGGGCAGCCTCCGCCAGGCCCCCACTCATGTCTCCCACCACCCTCACCCCCCCAGCAGTGTGGGGCACCCTCCACCAGGCCCCCACCAATGTCTCCCACCACCCCCACCCCCCAGCATCCAGGGGCACCCTCCGCCAGGCCCCTATTCATGTCTCCCACCACCCCCACCCCCCCAGCAGTGCTGGGGCACCCTCCACCAGGTCTCCACTCATGTCTCCCACCACCCCCAACCCCCAGCAATGCAGGGGCACCCTCCACCAGGCCCCCACCCATGTCTCCCACCACCCCCACCCCCCAGCCACCATGGGCAGCCTCCGCCAGGCCCCCACTCATGTCTCCCTCCCACCCCCACACCCCCAGCAGTGTGGGGCACCCTCCACCAGGCTCCCACCCATGTCTACCACCACCCCCACCCCCCAGCCACCATGGGCAGCCCCCACCAGGCCCCCACTCATGTCTCCCACCCACCTCCAACCCCCAGCAGTGCAGGGGCAGCCCCCACCAGGCTCCCACCCGTGTCTACCACCCCCCACCCCCCAGCCACCATGGGCAGCCCCCGCCAGGCCCCCACTCATGTCTCCCACCACCCCCACCCTCCACCAGGCTTCTACCCGTGTCTACCCCCCCACCCCCAGCCACCATGGGCAGCCCCCGCCAGGCACCCACTCATGTCTCCCACCACCCCCACCCCCCCAGCAGTGCAGGGGCACACTCCACCAGGCCCCCACTCATGTCTCCCACCCCCCCACCCCCCAGCACTGTGGGGCAGCCCTCACCAGGCCCCCACTCATGTCTCCCACCACCCCCATCCCCCACCCACCATGGGCAGAACCGCCAGGCCCCCACTCATGTCTCCACCCACCCCCCCAGCAGTGTGAGGCACCCTCCACCAGGCCCCCACCCATGTCTCCCACCACCCCCACCCCCCACCCACCATGGGCAGCCTCCGCCAGGCCCCCACTCATGTCTGACACCCAGCCCCACCCCCCCAGCAGTGTGGGGCACCCTCCATCAGGCTCCCACTCATGTCTACCACCACCCCCACCCCCCAGCACTGTGGGGCAGCCTCCACCAGGCCCCCACTCATGTCTCCCACCACCCCCACCCCCAGCCACCATGGCAGCCCCCACCAGGCCCCCACTCATGTCTCCCACCCACCCCCACCCCCCAGCAGTGCAGGGGCACCCTCCGCCAGGCCCCCACTCATGTCTCCCACCTACCCCCACCCCCCCAGCAGTGTGGGGCACCCTCCACCAGGCTCCCACCCATGTCTACCACCACCCCAACCCCCCAGCACTGTGGGTCAGCCTCCACCAGGCCCCCACCCATGTCTCCCACCACCCCCACCCCCCAGCCACCATGGGCAGCCTCCGCCAGGCCCCCACTGATGTCTCCCACCACCCTCACCCCCCCAGCAGTGTGGGGCACCCTCCACCAGGCCCCCACCAATGTCTCCCACCACCCCCACCCCCCAGCATCCAGGGGCACCCTCCGCCAGGCCCCCATTCATGTCTCCCACCACCCCAACCCCCCCAGCAGTGCTGGGGCACCCTCCACCAGGTCTCCACTCATGTCTCCCACCACCCCCAACCCCCAGCAATGCAGGGGCACCCTCCACCAGGCCCCCACCCATGTCTCCCACCACCCCCACCCCCCAGCCACCATGGGCAGCCTCCGCCAGGCCCCCACTCATGTCTCCCACCCACCCCCACACCCCCAGCAGTGTGGGGCACCCTCCACCAGGCTCCCACCCATGTCTACCACCACCCCCACCCCCCAGCCACCATGGGCAGCCCCCACCAGGCCCCCACTCATGTCTCCCACCCACCTCCAACCCCCAGCAGTGCAGGGGCAGCCCCCACCAGGCTCCCACCCGTGTCTACCACCCCCCACCCCCCAGCCACCATGGGCAGCCTCCGCCAGGCCCCCACTCATGTCTCCCACCACCCCCACCCTCCACCAGGCTTCTACCCGTGTCTACCCCCCCACCCCCAGCCACCATGGGCAGCCCCCGCCAGGCACCCACTCATGTCTCCCACCACCCCCACCCCCCCAGCAGTGCAGGGGCACACTCCACCAGGCCCCCACTCATGTCTCCCACCCCCCCACCCCCCAGCATCCAGGGGCACCCTCTGCCAGGCCCCCACTCATGTCTCCCACCACCCCGACCCCCACCCCCCCAGCAGTGCAGGGGCACCCTCCTCCAGGCCCCCACTCATGTCTCCCACCACCCCCACCCCCCCAGCAGTGCAGGGGCACCCTCCACCCTGGACCAGTTTACAGGGCTGCCAAACAAGGAACGCAAAGCGGGTAACGTTCATATCAGGGGTACGCGGGAAGTATTACATGCGATTAGCAAAGGGTACGTGTATGACAGGGGTACGCGTGAAGTTTTACACGCGATTAGCCAGGGTACGTGTATTACAGGGGTACGCGGGAATTGTCACACGCGATTTCGCTGGGTACGTGTATTACAGGGGTGCGCGGGAATAATCACACGCGATTTGGCTGGGTACGTGTATTACAGGGGTGCGCGGGAATTATCACACGCGATTTGGCTGGGTACGTGTATTACAGGGGTGCGCGGGAAGTTACACACGCGATTAGGCTGGGTGGGTCCTCACAGGTGTTTCCTGTACACCCTCCACGGCCCCTGCAGGCAGCCCACAAAACAGGGGACTACCCTGCACACCTGCTCATGTCTCCCACCCCCACCCCCCCAGCAGTGTGGGGCACCCTCCACCAGGCCCCCACTCATGTCCCCTATCACCCCCACCCCCCAGCCACCATGGGCAGCCCCAACCAGGCTCCCACCCATGTCTACCACCCACCCCCACCCCCCCAGCAGTGTGGGGCACCCTCCACCAGGGCCCCACTCATGTCTCCCACCACCCCCACCCACCACCCACCATGGGCAGAACCGCCAGGCCCCCACTCATGTCTCCCACCACCCCACCAGCAGTGTGGGGCACCCTCCACCAGGCCCCCACCCATGTAGCCCACCAACCCCACCCCCCATCCACCATGGGCAGCCTCCGCCAGGCCCCCACTCATGTCTCCCACCCACCCCCACCCCCCAGTAGTGTGGGGCACCCTCCACCAGGCTCCCACCCATGTCTACCACCACCCCCACCCCCCAGCACTGTGGTGCAGCCTCCACCAGGCCCCCACTCATGTCTCCCACCACCCCCACCCCCCAGCCACCATGGGCAGCCCTCACCAGGTCCCCACTCATGTCTCCCACCCACCCCCACCCCCCAGCAGTGCAGGGGCCCCCTCCGCCAGGCCCCCACTCATGTCTCCCACCTACCCCCACCCCCCCAGCAGTGTGGGGCACCCTCCACCAGGCTCCCACTCATGTCTACCACACCCCAACCCCCCAGCACTGTGGGGCAGCCTCCACCAGGCCCCCACCCATGTCTCCCACCACCCCCACCCCCCAGCCACCATGGGCAGCCTCCGCCTAGCCCCCACTCATGTCTCCCACCACCCCCACCCCCCCAGCAGTGTGGGGCACCCTCCACCAGGCCCCCACCCATGTCTCCCACCTACCCCCACCCCCCCAGCAGTGTGGGGCACCCTCCACCAGGCTCCCACCCATGTCTACCACCACCCCAACCCCCCAGCACTGTGGGGCAGCCTCCACCAGGCCCCCACCCATGTCTCCCACCACCCCCACCCCCAGCCACCATGGGCAGCCTCCGCCAGGCCCCCACTCATGTCTGCCACCACCCCCACCCCCCAGCAGTGTGGGGCACCCTCCACCAGGCCCCCACCCATGTCTCCCACCACCCCCATCCCCCAGCATTCAGGGGCAGCCCCCACCAGGCCCCCACTCATGTCTCCCACCCACCCCCAACCCCCAGCAGTGCAGGGGCAGCCCCCACCAGGCTCCCACCCGTGTCTACCACCCCCCACCCCCCAGCCACCATGGGCAGCCCCCGCCAGGCCCCCACTCATTTCTGCCACCACCCCCACCCCCCAGCAGTGTGGGGCACCCTCCACCAGGCCCCCACCCATGTCTCCCACCACCCCCACCCCCCAGCATCCAGGGGCAGCCCCCACCAGGCCCCCACTCATGTCTCCCACCCACCCCCAACCCCCAGCAGTGCAGGGGCAGCCCCCACCAGGCTCCCACCCGTGTCTACCACCCCCCACCCCCCAGCCACCATGGGCAGCCCCCGCCAGGCCCCCACTCATGTCTCCCACCTACCCCCACCCCCCCAGCAGTGTGGGGCACCCTCCACCAGGCTCCCACCCATGTCTACCACCACCCCAACCCCCCAGCACTGTGGGTCAGCCTCCACCAGGCCCCCACCCATGTCTCCCACCACCCCCACCCCCCAGCCACCATGGGCAGCCTCCGCCAGGCCCCCACTCATGTCTCCCACCACCCCCACCCCCCCAGCAGTGTGGGGCACCCTCCACCAGGCCCCCACCAATGTCTAAAACCACCCCCACCCCCCAGCATCCAGCGGCACCCTCCGCCAGGCCCCCATTCATGTCTCCCACCACCCCCACCCCCCCAGCAGTGCTGGGGCACCCTCCACCAGGTCTCCACTCATGTCTCCCACCACCCCCAACCCCCAGCAATGCAGGGGCACCCTCCACCAGGCCCCCACCCATGTCTCCCACCACCCCCACCCCCCAGCCACCATGGGCAGCCTCCGCCAGGCCCCCACTCATGTCTCCCACCCACCCCCACACCCCCAGCAGTGTGGGGCACCCTCCACCAGGCTCCCACCCATGTCTACCACCACCCCCACCCCCCAGCCACCATGGGCAGCCCCCACCAGGCCCCCACTCATGTCTCCCACCCACCCCCAACCCCCAGCAGTGCAGGGGCAGCCCCCACCAGGCTCCCACCCGTGTCTACCACCCCCACCCCCCAGCCACCATGGGCAGCCCCCGCCAGGCCCCCACTCATGTCTCCCACCACCCCCACCCTCCACCAGGCTTCTACCCGTGTCTACCCCCCCACCCCCAGCCACCATGGGCAGCCCCCGCCAGGCACCCACTCATGTCTCCCACCACCCCCACCCCCCCAGCAGTGCAGGGGCACACTCCACCAGGCCCCCACTCATGTCTCCCACCCCCCCACCCCCCAGCATCCAGGGGCACCCTCTGCCAGGCCCCCACTCATGTCTCCCACCACCCCGACCCCCACCCCCCCAGCAGTGCAGGGGCACCCTCCTCCAGGCCCCCACTCATGTCTCCTACCACCCCCACCCCCCCAGCAGTGCAGGGGCTCCCTCCACCCTGGACCAGTTTACAGGGCTGCCAAACAAGGAACGCAAAGCGGGTAACGTTCATATCAGGGGTACGCGGGAAGTATTACATGCGATTAGCAAAGGGTACGTGTATGACAGGGGTACGCGTGAAGTTTTACACACAATTAGCCAGGGTACGTGTATTACCGGGGTATGTGGGAATTATCACACGCGATTTGGCTGGGTACGTGTATGACAGGGGTACGCGTGAAGTTTTACACGCGATTAGCCAGGGTACGTGTATTACAGGGGTACGCGGGAATTGTCACACGCGATTTCGCTGGGTACGTGTATTACAGGGGTGCGCGGGAATAATCACACGCGATTTGGCTGGGTACGTGTATTACAGGGGTGCGCGGGAATTATCACACGCGATTTGGCTGGGTACGTGTATTACAGGGGTGCGCGGGAAGTTACACACGCGATTAGGCTGGGTGGGTCCTCACAGGTGTTTCCTGTACACCCTCCACGGCCCCTGCAGGCAGCCCACAAAACAGGGGACTACCCTGCACACCTGCTCATGTCTCCCACCCCCACCCCCCCAGCAGTGTGGGGCACCCTCCACCAGGCCCCCACTCATGTCCCCTATCACCCCCACCCCCCAGCCACCATGGGCAGCCCCAACCAGGCTCCCACCCATGTCTACCACCCACCCCCACCCCCCCAGCAGTGTGGGGCACCCTCCACCAGGCTCCCACCCATGTCTACCACCACCCCCACCCCCCAGCACTGTGGGGCAGCCTCCACCAGGGCCCCACTCATGTCTCCCACCACCCCCACCCACCACCCACCATGGGCAGAACCGCCAGGCCCCCACTCATGTCTCCCACCACCCCACCAGCAGTGTGGGGCACCCTCCAGCAGGCCCCCACCCATGTCGCCCACCAACCCCACCCCCATCCACCATGGGCAGCCTCCGCCAGGCCCCCACTCATGTCTCCCACCCACCCCCACCCCCCCAGTAGTGTGGGGCACCCTCCACCAGGCTCCCACCCATGTCTACCACCACCCCCACCCCCCAGCACTGTGGTGCAGCCTCCACCAGGCCCCCACTCATGTCTCCCACCACCCCCACCCCCCAGCCACCATGGGCAGCCCCCACCAGGTCCCCACTCATGTCTCCCACCCACCCCCACCCCCCAGCAGTGCAGGGGCCCCCTCCGCCAGGCCCCCACTCATGTCTCCCACCTACCCCCACCCCCCCAGCAGTGTGGGGCACCCTCCACCAGGCTCCCACTCATGTCTACCACACCCCAACCCCCCAGCACTGTGGGGCAGCCTCCACCAGGCCCCCACCCATGTCTCCCACCACCCCCACCCCCCAGCCACCATGGGCAGCCTACGCCAGGCCCCCACTCATGTCTCCCACCACCCCCACCCCCCCAGCAGTGTGGGGCACCCTCCACCAGGCCCCCACCCATGTCTCCCACCTACCCCCACCCCCCCAGCAGTGTGGGGCACCCTCCACCAGGCTCCGACCCATGTCTACCACCACCCCAACCCCCCAGCACTGTGGGGCAGCCTCCACCAGGCCCCCACCCATGTCTCCCACCACCCCCACCCCCAGCTACCATGGGCAGCCTCCGCCAGGCCCCCACTCATGTCTGCCACCACCCCCACCCCCACCCCCCAGCAGTGTGGGGCACCCTCCACCAGGCCCCCACCCATGTCTCCCACCACCCCCACCCCCCAGCATCCAGGGGCACCATCCGCCAGGCCCCCATTCATGTCTCCCACCACCCCCACCCCCCCAGCAGTGCAGGGCTACCCTCCACCAGGTCTCCACTCATGTCTCCCACCACCCCCAACCCCCAGCAATGCAGGGGCACCCTCCACCAGGCCCCCACCCATGTCTCCCACCACCCCCAAACCCCAGCCACCATGGGCAGCCTCCGCCAGGCCCCCACTCATGTCTCCCACCCACCCCCACACCCCCAGCAGTGTGGGGCACCCTCCACCAGGCTCCCACCCATGTCTACCACCACCCCCACCCCCCAGCCACCATGGGCAGCCCCCACCAGGCCCCCACTCATGTCTCCCACCCACCCCCAACCCCCAGCAGTGCAGGGGCAGCCCCCACCAGGCTCCCACCCGTGTCTACCACCCCCCACCCCCCAGCCACCATGGGCAGCCCCCGCCAGGCCCCCACTCATGTCTCCCACCACCCCCACCCCCCAGCAGTGCAGGGGCACCCTCCACCAGGCTTCTACCCGTGTCTACCCCCCCACCCCCCAGCCACCATGGGCAGCCCCCGCCAGGCACCCACTCATGTCTCCCACCACCCCCACCCCCCCAGCAGTGCAGGGGCACACTCCACCAGGCTCCCACTCATTTCTCCCGCCACCCCCACCCCCCAGCATCCAGGGGCACCCTCTGCCAGGCCCCCACTCATGTCTCCCACCACCCCCACCCCCACCCCCCCAGCAGTGCAGGGGCACCCTCCACCAGGCCCCCACTCATGTCTCCCACCACCCCCACCCCCCCAGCAGTGCAGGGGCACCCTCCACCCTGGACCAGTTTACAGGGCTGCCAAACAAGGAACGCAAATCGGGTAACGTTCATATCAGGGGTACGCGGGAAGTATTACATGCGATTAGCAAAGGGTACGTGTATGACAGGGGTACGTGGGAATTATCACACGCGATTTGGCTGGGTACATGTATGACAGGGGTACGCGTGAAGTTTTACACGCGATTAGCCAGGGTACGTGTATTACAGGGGTACGCGGGAATTGTCACACGCGATTTCGCTGGGTACGTGTATTACAGGGGTGCGCGGGAATAATCACACGCGATTTGGCTGGGTACGTGTATTACAGGGGTGCGCGGGAATTATCACACGCGATTTGGCTGGGTACGTGTATTACAGGGGTGCGCGGGAAGTTACACACGCGATTAGGCTGGGTGGGTCCTCACAGGTGTTTCCTGTACACCCTCCACGGCCCCTGCAGGCAGCCCACAAACCAGGGGACTACCCTGCACACCTGCTCATGTCTCCCACTCCCACCCCCCCCCGCAGTGTGGTGCACCCTCCGCCAGGCCCCCACTCATGTCCCCTATCACCCCCACCCCCCAGCCACCATGGGCAGCCCCAACCAGGCTCCCACCCATGTCTACCACCCACCCCCACCCCCCAGCAGTGTGGGGCACCCTCCACCAGCTCCCACCCATGTCTACCACCACCCCCACCCCCCAGCACTGTGGGGCAGCCTCCACCAGGGCCCCACTCATGTCTCCCACCACCCCCACCCACCACCCACCATGGGCAGAACCGCCAGGTCCCCACTCATGTCTCCCACCACACCCCCAGCAGTGTGGGGCACCCTCCACCAGGCCCCCACCCATGTCTCCCACCACCCCCACCCCCCACCCACCATGGGCAGCCTCCGCCAGGCCCCCACTCATGTCTCCCACCCACCCCCACCCCCCCAGTAGTGTGGGGCACCCTCCACCAGGCTCCCACCCATGTCTACCACCACCCCCACCCCCCAGCACTGTGGTGCAGCCTCCACCAGGCCCCCACTCATGTCTCCCACCACCCCCACCCCCCAGCCACCATGGGCAGCCCCCACCAGGTCCCCACTCATGTCTCCCACCCACCCCCACCCCCCAGCAGTGCAGGGGCACCCTCCGCCAGGCCCCCACTCATGTCTCCCACCTACCCCCACCCCCCCAGCAGTGTGGGGCACCCTCCACCAGGCTCCCACTCATGTCTACCACACCCCAACCCTCCAGCACTGTGGGGCAGCCTCCACCAGGCCCCCACCCATGTCTCCCACCACCCCCACCCCCCAGCCATCATGGGCAGCCTCCGCCAGGCCCCCACTCATGTCTCCCACCACCCCCACCCCCCCAGCAGTGTGGGGCACCCTCCACCAGGCCCCACCCATGTCTCCCACCACCCCCACCCCCCAGCATCCAGGGGCACCCTCCGCCAGGCCCCCTTTCATGTCTGCCACCACCCCCACCCCCCCAGCAGTGCAGGGGCACCCTCCACCAGGCCCCCACTCATGTCTCCCACCACCCCCAACCCCCAGCAATGCAGGGGCACCCTCCACCAGGCCCCCACCCATGTCTCCCACCACCCCCAGCCACTATGGGCAGCCTCCGCCAGGCCCCCACTCATGTCTCTTACCCACCCCCACACCCCCAGCAGTGTGGGGCACCCTCCACCAGGCTCCCACCCATGTCTACCACCACCCCCACCGCCCAGCCACCATGGGCAGCCCCCACCAGGCCCCCACTCATGTCTCCCACCCACCCCCAACCCCCAGCAGTGCAGGGGCAGCCCCCACCAGGCTCCCACCCGTGTCTACCACCCCCCACCCCCCAGCCACCATGGGCAGCCCCCGCCAGGCCCCCACTCATGTCTCCCACCACCCCCACCCCCCAGCAGTGCAGGGGCACCCTCCACCAGGCTTCTACCCGTGTCTACCCCCCCGCCCCCCAGCCACCATGGGTAGCCCCCGTCAGGCACCCACTCATGTCTCCCACCACCCCCACCCCCCCAGCAGTGCAGGGGCACACTCCACCAGGCCCCCACTCATGTCTCCCACCACCCCCACCATCCAGGGGCACCCTCTGCCAGGCCCCCACTCATGTCTCCCACCACCCCCACTCCCCCAGCAGTGCAGGGGCACCCTCCACCAGGCCCCCACTCATGTCTCCCACCATCCCCACCCCCCCAGCAGTGCAGGGGCACCCTCCACCAGGCCCCCACTCATGTCTCCCACCACCCCCACCCCCCCAGCAGTGCAGGGGCACCCTCCACCAGGCCCCCACTCATGTCTCCCACCACCCCCACCCCCCAGCAGTGCAGGGGCACCCTCCACCAGGCCCCCACTCATGTCTCCCACCACCCCCACCCCCCAGCAGAGCAGGGGCACCCTCCACCAGGCCCCCACCCATGTCTCCCACCACCCCCACCCCCCAGCCACCATGGGCAGCCTCCGCCAGGCCCCCACTCATGTCTCCCACCCACCCCCACCCCCCAGCAGTGTGGGGCACCCTCCACCAGGCTCCCACCCATGTCTACCACCTCCCCCTCCCCCAGCCACCATGGGCAGCCCCCACCAGGCCCCCACTCATGTCTCCCACCCACCCCCACCCCCCAGCAGTGCAGGGGCACCCTCTACCAGGCTCCCTCCCGTGTCTACCCCCCACCCCCCAACCACCATGGGCAGCCCCCGCCAGGCACCCACTCATGTCTCCCACCACCCCCACCCACCCAGCAGTGCAGGGGCACCCTCCACCAGGCCCCCACTCATGTCTCCCACCACCCCCACCCCCAGCATCCAGGGGCACCCTCCGCCAGGCCCCCACTCATGTCTCCCACCACCCCCACCCCCCAGCAGTGCAGGGGCACCCTCCACCAGGCCCCCACTCATGTCTCCCACCACCCCCACCCCCCAGCAGTGCAGGGGCACCCTCCACCAGGCCCCCACCCATGTCTCCCACCACCCCCATCCCCCAGCCACCATGGGCAGCCTCCGCCAGGCCCCCACTCATGTCTCCCACCCACCCCCACCCCCCCAGCAGTGTTGGGCACCCTCCACCAGGCTCCCACCTATGTCTACCACCACCCCCACACCCCAGCCACCATGGGCAGCCCCCACCAGGCCCCCACTCATGTCTCCCACCCACCCCCACCCCCCAGCAGTGCAGGGGCAGCCCCCACCAGGCTCCCACCCGTGTCTAACACCCCCCCACCCCCCAGCCACCATGGGCAGCCCCCGCCAGGCCCCCACTCATGTCTCCCACCACCCCCACCCCCCCAGCATTGTGGGGCACCCTCCACCAGGCCCCCACTCATGTCTCCCACCAACCCCCACCCCCCAGCAGTGCAGGGGCACCCTCCACCAGGCTCCCACCCGTGTCTACCCCCCCCACCCCCCAGCCACCAATGGCAGCCCCTGCCAGGCACCCACTCATGTCTCCCACCACCCCCACCCCCCCAGCAGTGCAGGGACACCCTCCACCAGGCACCCACTCATGTCTCCCACCACCCCCACCCCCCAGCACCCTCCACCAGGCTCCCACCCATGTCTGCCCCCCCCACCCCCCAGCCACCATGGGCAGCCCCCGCCAGGCACCCACTCATGTCTCCCACCACCCCCACCCACCATGGGCAGCCTCCGCCAGGCCCCCACTCATGTCCCCCTGCCCACAGGCCCTGACAATCCTCAAGCATGTGCCTCATGGCCAGCCACCACAGCACAAAGACACAACCAAGTATTACATGTGCCCATGATACTACTCCAATGGAAACAATGTAAATCAACACATGTGTCTCACACACACACAATGGTTGCAAGTGAACCTGAAAACCCATATCATGACATGCATGAAAACAATGAGATGAAACCACACATTGAAGAATGAAAAAATCCAAATAATGTATTAAAAACAACAGCAATGGCAATCAAAATTAACCAAAATACACAAGTAAAATATAACAAAATTAATCTGGCTGTCCCTTTTCAAATTAAAATCAATAAATGATAATCCAAAAAAATATCTTCCAAAGTTCAAGTCCATGAAAAGGAAATGAAGGGAAAAAAGAAATAGAAAACCATTGCTCCATGGGAAAAAATATTCATAGTAAAAAAAATATCCAAATCCAAAGTCCAACTATGTACAAAGTATTCAGGGTCCATCATCCCAAGAGAAGAAATGAAACCTACAAAAAAATGGAACTATATACAAAAGGTGGAGCAGTGTCCGTCGACTCCAAATAAAAATAAACTATAAAGGAAACCTATCACTAAATAACTATATACAATGGCGGCGGGCCAGTCCAGCGGCTCACTTAGTGGTGTTCCAGGGTTCCAGGCCAGGGCATCATCGAACTCCTCGTCTATGTCCCGGAGGCGGTCCTGTTCCATGGCCCTGAGGGTCAGCAGGGACGCCGACATGTTCACCTCCAACTCCCTGCGGATTGCCTCGAGGCACTCGGCCCGCCTCAGGGCCCTCCGCATGGAGTTCTCCGCCCTGACCATCGTGAGCCGCGCCTCCTCCGCCCGCCACCGCTCCGCATCTATGGTGTGGCCCAACCGCTGCCACACGGAAGACACTTCCCATCCAGGAACCTCCTGCCCTCCGGCCGATGCCTGCCCCTCCGATGTTGAAGGCCCCGAGCTATCGTGGCTCCCACCTACAGCCTCCTGCTGTTGCAGCTGCTGCTGTCCATGTGCCCTGTCCGATGGTGCCTGCACATCCTCCTCCAGCTGGGGTGCAGTCGTTGATGTGGCCACCCCTGCTGGACGTCCGACTCCCGACTGTGGCAGGGATCTGTTGTCCACTAGCCTGGCCGCACGGTCGGAGGCAGCTCCACAGGGCACCCAGGTGACACAAGGGTGGGAAGATGGCATGGAGGACGACTGGGGCATAGGGGGTTCTGTGGAGAAGGGGGTCGGAACAAGGTCCAGGGAACGGAGGAATCCAGCCCTGGTGAGCTGTCCCAGTGGGTCAACGCGGTCAACGAGCCATGCGAGAAGACGTGCAGACTCATCATTAAAAGACTGCAGGTCAGCTCGCATGGCCCGTTGACGCAACGCCACCCCACCCTGGACAGGCTCAACCTGGTGCAGGATAGCCACATCCGCAGGGAGAGGAAGGCCAGGTGTTGTAAGCCAATCCTCTCCCTGAGAACGGGTCTGGAGGTAGGCATCCCCGCTGGTGCAAGATGATGCAGTGACAGGAGCAGGGACAGGATTGCACACAGGCACCTCCGCGGCGGCCTGTGCTGCCTCCTGTCCCTGATCCTGCACTGCACCACTAGCACCAGTGGAATCCCCACCTCCAGACCCCGCCACTGTCGCTTGCACGGCCTCCTCCTCCATCAAACCCCCCACCAACCTGGATGACTCCGTGCCATCTTCCTCCGTTGGGCCCTGTGGGGTCCCAGCTGCCCCTTCTGCTGCCGAGGAGTCCAACTCCAACCTCCGCCTCTTGGACCTCCCCTCGGCAGCTGCGGCCTGGGACACGGCACCGGACTCCTCACTCCCCGATGAGATCACAACCTGGGAGGGGATCCGGGCCTTGCGTCTCCGGCTGGTGGTGCGACCCCTGCCGCTGTGCTCCACAGCACCTTCTCCGCCCTCTTCATTAGTTGACGCTGCAGACAGGGAGAAAGAAAACACAGGCATCAGGGCACTGTAAAATGGACTCATACACACATGACAGTTATACATGAGTGGCATTGGTAAACCTCAGACATAGCATCACAATCCCCAACACACATGTCATTTCAACTTACACACATGAGCCATACCACAGCCATATAGCAACAGCCAGCACCATCCATTCACATACAACAGCATGAGCAGCCAAAGGTCATCCACACATCACATGCAACATAGGGAGTACACTACACATGCACAGACAACACCAAACTTGCATGCATGTGTACACCTCCACCAACTGTCGCAGTGTTTTGATCGACATCCATGTCACACCTAACAATCATTCCTCCACATCCTGTGCCATGCAAGCCCACACACACAAGCACCATCCATGTGTCACACATGAGACCCCTCACATGTGTCACCCTCACGGCCCTGTACACCCCCCCTACTTGGCCACATAAAAATACATGTTCAACCTGCACACTCCTGGCACACCACCACATGCACAGCTTACAATCAGTATGCATGTACACTTACCGCTCGACTCCAGACGGGTCTGCTTCTCAAGGACCTGGATGTGGAGCACTGGGGATATGCGTTTTAGGACCCTCATCTGATCTTCCGACAAGTGGCCCCGGCACCCCTTAGCATCCGCTGTCTTCAGGAGGCGCCGGGCCTTGTTGAGGGTCCTGGACCTGAAGTCCTCCCAGCGCTTCCTGACACGTTCGTAGTCGCGGACTGCCACCTCCTCCGCGTTGATGGCAGTCACGATGTCCATCCAGATCCGAGTCCGTCCTTCCTTGTCGGCGCGCATCCTTCCGAAGAGGGCATCATACTGCCCCAGGACATGCTCCACCAGGACACCAACTTCGGTGGCACTGAAGCTGGTGCCCCTCTGCCTCCTTGGCCAGGGGTTGCCACTGGTGCCAGATGTTGCAGTGCCCGACATGGCAACCCCAGAGGCAGGAGTTGGTGGGCAACTGGGTCCTGGGGCTGGGCTGTGGGGCGATGGAAAAGCAGTCGGGAGTCTTCGGTTCCAGCAGGGGTGGTCACAGCAACAGCACCCCTGGCTGATGTGCAGGCAGCAAATGGCAGGGCACGTGGGCAGCAGGCAGTCAGGCAGCAGCAGATGGCAGGTGGGAGCGTGCTCAGGGCTCTGGGGGGCAGTAATTCGGCCTTCTGGGCAGGAGCGTGGTCTTCCGTGTGTGAACGCGTGGCCAGCTTGATACGGAGTGATTTTGCACGTGAAAATCCAACACGTCTGCGTGTAATTCGAGGAAAGGCCCTTAGCGCGTAAACGCGTCAGCACACTGTAAATTCATTCGCCCAAAGGCCACCAGCGTATGCGCGTCTATGAAGTCACGTGCACGTTGAATAGGGCACACGTTGGAAATGTTGCGTGTTAAAAAAATGAAAGACACGTCCCAGTGTCAAAGCGTGTAATTGGTGGAAATGGCCTTAGCGCGTACACGCGGAAGTGACAAAGCGTGTAATTGGTGGAAATGGCCCTACACGCAGAAGTGACAAAGCGTGTAATTGGTGGAAATGTCCTTAGCGCGTACACGCGGAAGTGACAAAGCGTGTAATTGGTGTAAATGGCCCTACACGCAGAAGTGACAAAGCGTGTAATTGGCGGAAATGGCCTTAGCGCGTACACACAGAAGTGACAAAGCGTGTTATTGGTGGAAATGGCCCTACACGCAGAAGTGACAAAGCGTGTAATTGGTGGAAATGGCCTTAGCGCGTACACGCGGAAGTGACAAAGTGTGTAATTGGTGGAAATGGCCCTACACGCAGAAGTGACAAAGCGTGTAATTGGTGGAAATGGCCCTAGCGAGTACACGCCGCGTAAGTGACGCTGGACGTGTGGGCCTGCATAAAAGGTACGTGTAGAACACCATTTCCTTGTACGTGCTTTTCGTGGAGAGCGAGTGGGTGAATTCTGTACTTCTTGTCGTTGCACACGCGATTTACTTCACAGCGTTTCAAGTTCGTACTCCCTGTTACCTCTGACAGCTTTTTCTCTTTTTTCTCTTTTTCTGGTTTTCCTGGGCCTGTTCCCTCAAACAGTGTTCCCTTCTACTGTTGTCCTGTCTCCTCAGACAGCGTACAAATCTTCTTTTGGCGGGGGTGTTGCCAACCAAACGCGCTTCTTTTTCACGCTTTTTTTCCTGGCAGACGGTGAGTCACGCACGTATCTAACATCTGTGCTTGCCCCGTGTGTAGCCTACCCCTTCAGAGGTCATTCTAGGCTGCGTGTGACACGCATACGTTCATTCTTGTGTTACTGGGTGCCACAGCGTAGTGCAGGGTTTTTTTTCCGCACACGTGGTCTAGGAGGGGTTGCGTGCACGTCATCTCCCTTTTTTGGGCTTCCTGTGCATTGCGTGACCCGTCATCTTTCCCCAGAGGTCACATTCAGCCTTGCTAGAGCACTAGGGTACAATTACCATCTGGTACCCAACCCCTTTGACCCCCAATTGCCCAGGACAATAGTTTACAGCCACTCCCTATACGCACATTAACATCAGTGCCATGGTTGGGAGGCGAGGATTCCGTAAGGGTGGCAAAGGTGGACGAGCCACAAGTGGTGGCCGTGGTGGATCCGGTAGGGGACGTGGTCGTTACTTGCAGGGTGACCCTGTCCCCCCATGTGTGGAGGACCAGTCGTGGCTGACACCATCCATGCTCAGCCCTTGTTGGACCAGCCCATTGTGGCACCAGACCTGGCTGACTCCATGGCTGACTTCCAGGTCAGCAGTCCTATGACACGTGCGCTGGTGCACGTTGATGTCATCAGGCCACGTGGATCAGGGGCAGCAAGGTCATCTGCTGCCCCAAGTAGGCAGGGTGGAGAGGCTGCAGGGGCAGCTGTGGCTCCATCCACCCCAGCTCTCACACACCCAGCCAGGACAGTGTCGGTCCTAGTCCATCCTGCTGACATTCCCTCTGACACCATTACACTTGAGCCAATGCCTGCACCAACTCCCATGCTGAGTGTGCAATCCCACACTCCTGATACAGAGTCCACCAGGGCTCCTGCCCCTAGTGTCCAGAGCGGCACAGGACACTCAGGATCACCACCACCTTCCAAGCGGAAGAGGAAGAGTGCTCGTCCGGCACAGGCTGATGCCCCAGACACGGCTACACAGTCTGGCCCGTCGAGGAAGCCCAGCTTCACGGATGCCGAACTGAATGCACTTGTCGAGTATGTGTCCGCACATGATAACGAGATGGTCATTGTTGCAGGATCCAAGACCACACCTGCACAACGCCAGGCACACTGGCAGACCATTGCGGACATCGTAAGTGCCCTTGGAATCGTGAGGCGCACAGCCAATGATTGCTATAAGCGCTGGAATGACCTAAAGTGCAGGGCAAAGAATAAGCTGGCCTCAAGTCATGCCGCAACTCTAATGACTGGAGGTGGGTCTCCAGGAGAAGACATGGAACTCACTCCACATGAGTCAGTCGCTGGGACCTACGTCAAGGAGGAACAGATCCACGGTGTGGGAGATCTGCCTGATTATGAGGCATTGTCCGGTGAGTTCACATGCATGTGTGTGTCATCCATGTGCATGGTGTGTGTGTGAGGGCTTCTGTTTGTGTGCCAGGTGAGGGTGTGTGTGCCTGAGTCGTTTGGGTCACCCATGTTCTTCATGCAATACATTCTGCGCAGCAGCATTTGGCCATAGCAGTATCCCTTCTGCCAACAGTAGACATCTAGGCCAACAGCACGCCAGTTGCCCTTGAAGTGTCACCTTGCCACAACATTGTTGCTTATTTTTCTCTGTTCATTCAGGCGGATTGTTTGCATTCCACCACTTTTACTAGGCATTTCTCAATCCTGTAGTCACATGTCTGACATGGCTATGGTAAAGTGGAGTGACTTTGTTACCTGGATATCATTTATTCACACATGTCCCTGTGCAATCGGACCATTTTGGACTAGCAGCTCCAGGTGAAAAATCAGACCTGTTTGAATTAGAAAAGCTATTACATGCGGGAACTGGACTGAATGAATAAGTGCTGCCCTCCTCTCCATCTTCACTCAATAGCAATGGTACATGCCATCTGTGTGATGGCATGTGTATTTCACCTGGCAATCACAGGCCAATGTGTGATGCCACTGCCAGGCAGCATGCAGAAAATGTGTTCATCTTCCATCTTGGTGTCATCAGTGTGTGCCATTTGCCTGCCCTTCATATGCAGTCAGGGTGCATGCATGGGAGGGTTTTAGTCATGTGGGACATGTGTCAATCAAGTACTGGTTCTCTTGCTTCTCAGCCCTCATTGTGTGCCATGGTGCTAATGCCTGTTTCCATGTGTTTTCTTTCATGTCTTTGCAGGGGAAGACGCACCTGATACTGCTGGGGTTGTGGAGATGGTCCAGACCCAGGAGTGGTCCGAGGGCCGACCGACCACCAGTGAGGGACGTGGTGTGGTGGTGGGTGAGAACCCACAACTGCTGCAGGTCGTGCTCTCAAGGGGTGTCTCTGGCTGCACCTCCCCCGAGCTGTACTCAGGTGTTGATTCGGATGATGAGACCTACGTGCCGTCGCAGGTGAGTGTTCCTGGGAGGGATTCTGTTCTGTCCCACCCACCTGCACCAGGGTCAGAACCCTCAATGGGGATGTCAGTGTTGGCAGCTACGCCTTTGGTGGTTACGGATGCAGGGTCATACTCCACGACATCTGATCCTGTTCCTGGGCCAGCAGATCAGAGGGGGAATGCAGTCCTGCAGCCTCAGGCAGTGCCGGCACAGCAAGGCGCAGTTCGCCTTGCCCCAGACAGGTGTGGTGCCCGCCGATGTGGTGGCCGTACGCCACCTGGCAATACCGCATGGGAGCAATCCATTTACAGTATGGCAACCCACAAGGCAGCATCATCAGAGATGATGGCTCAGGCCATGGATAGGGTGGCCACTTCCATTGTCCCCCCCCGAAAGGCTGATGGAGCGACTACAGCAGGCAACCGACTCCATCTGCCAGTCACACAGGGAGGACATGTTGGCGTCCAACAGGGACAGGCGGCCGGCACTGGAGACTCTGCAGGAAGCCATCTCCATAGAGTCCCAGGGCCACAGGGAAGCCCTGAGGCAGGAGCTCCTTCACCTCAGGACGACTCTTGTTGAGCTTGAGGCTTCAACAAACCGAAGGACAGAACAGCAGCTGGAGCGTCTCACCCGTACGCTCTCAGCTGAGATGCAGGCAACTTGGGCGGAGGTCCGGGCATCCCGTGAGTTGTTGCATGGGGACCTCCGCACACTCATCCTCCAGAACGAGACCTACCACACCCGCATGCTTGCTGCCATGGAGGAACAGACTAGGGCCTTGCGTGGGCTGCCTCCCATAGTGCAACCACCTCCGGATGCAGCTGCACAGGGTGATAATAGCGACAGCAGTGATACTCCCACAATAGGGTAGCCCTGTGGGCCATGAGCCCATGGAAATGTTTTTTTTACCAAGATCCAGACAGGTGGGTTTTGGTGTGGACCCTGTCCTCGGACCTCCTGGGTGGCCTCCCCAACCCCCCCCCCCGGGCTCATCAATGGCCATTTTTGATTTTTTTTTTTGATTTTTTTTTTTTTTTTGGGACATTGTGTTGCCTTCCGTGGCTCCTGTGGGCATACGCTGCATCGTGGCTGGGCACATGCAGGCTTGTCATGTATTTGGTTCAGATGCTTGGGTTTTTGTCACACACACCCCTCCTGCTTTCCATTTCCATGGGCTTGCAAAGGGTGTGCCCAAGTGACATTGACGTACATGGTGATATTGGACTCCCACTACATGTGTGGGTAGTCTAGTCAATACTGTGTATACATTCATAGTGCATATTGCTGTTGTGTTGTACACTGCATGTTGCATTGATGTGTAACTCATCATCTGTGTCTACCTCCTAATTTGCAGGTCCTTTCCTCATGTCTACACAAGGCCCTCTACTTTGGAGATGGGGTCCATGTTGGCAGCAGTGCACCTACAACTCTACATGGCGGCAACACTGTACAGTTGGAAGTGGTGGGAGTGCAGGCATTTCCAGGTGGTGAGACTACTAATTCCTTACATTCGTAATGTCATGTTAATGGTAGTTTTGAGGGTCAGTGGCTGATAAGTGTTATTGCTAAATACATACTCAAGTGTGTTGTTGGTCCTGCATTACTGTGAGCATTTCAGGTGTCGCGAGTGTCAATTAGGGACACTGTACATTGTGACACTTGTGTCATGTTGTGGGGATTACTTTGTTTACCTGCACATAGCATGACATGGCATGGTGTGTCGTGTGGCGGTGCTGGGGATGGGTTGGGTGACATGGCACTGTCCTCATGTTGCATTTTGCAAGTGGGTATTCATTTTAGCTGCTTGAATGTGTTTTTTCACAAAACTGCATTGGTGGTGTCTGTGTAGGTAGGGATACACACATTGTAACACTTCCAGGTGAACAATCTCAGGCTGATATGGTTTTGACGGTTGATTCTCCAGACATTCAGGATCAGTGTCAGGTTGAGTCATCATTGATTGTCAGATGGTATGTGCCAGGGCAGTGTGCACTCCACAGGGGTGTGATTTCTAGGTGAAGTAATTAGCCACTAGCTGTGTACGGGCTGCCTCCCCCCATGCCCTTTCCCCTCCCATGCGCAGCGGCCATGCATGTGGTTGGGGATGTGGGGCCACCACCATTTCCACGGCCAGGCCCCGGCGTGTTGCAACGTTGTGCAGGACACATGCTGCCACTATGATCCTGCACACTACTGGGGGAGCGTATAACAGCTGCCCGCCAGAACGGTCAAGGGAGCGAAAGCGTGACTTAAGCACTCCGAATGTGCGCTCCACTATGCCCCGGGTTGCAATGTGGGCTGTGTTATATCTTACCTCGGGTGGCGTGGTGGGATTCCGAATTGGCGTCATCATGTGGGGGCTGAGAGGGTAGGCACTGTCCCCTGTAGAGGTGGTGATTGGTATCATTGGTGGGGCTGTGACCTTGCTCAGTATCTGACATGCATGCATGTGCAGTGGCATTCATACTCACCAATCAGCCATTTATCGCCATGCCGCCCAGCTTCTAGGTCCTGGCTTAGGGTGGACATTCGGTAAATGAAGCTGTCGTGGGTGGACCTGGGATAGTTTGCATATACTGAGGTGATGATTCCCTTGGCATTACATACTACCTGCACATTGATGGAATGCCAGTGCTTGCTGTTCCTATAGATGTGCTCAGATGCCCTGGGGGGACGTAGAGCCACATGGGTGCAGTCGATGGCACCTAGCACTTTGGGGAATCGAGCCACACCGTAAAAATCCAGGGTGGCAGCATGCCTTTCTGCAGGTATATGTGCCTGCGGACTGATGGGTGTGCAGTGATGATGTTCAAGACCTGGTGTAGGCAGCGTGACTGCGTGGCCTGTGACACCCCACCCACTATGGCACTTGTCCGCTGAAATGATCCAGTGGCTAAGAAGTGCAGTACATTGAGGACCTTCTCCAGGGGGCTGAGTGCTTGGGAGCACAGGGTGGGTGATGTGAGGTCATCCTCCCACTCACTCACCAGGTCCAGTATTATGTGTGGTGGAAACATGTACCTCCCATACACCTGGTCATCAGGCATCCCGAAAAGGCTGGTTCTGGGTGTGAATATTCTGGCCCAGACTATCCTTCTCCTCCTCCTTTGGTAGCCCACGGCCACTGCTGCTAGGAACGGTATATTCATCCTGGCGTCTGAGCTTGTTATTTTGTTTGCGCGCAAATTTATGCGTCGCGGGTCGACGTATGCCTGCTTCCTACTGGCGTACGTGTTTCTTTGCGCGTGTTGTAGGCGAGCGTGTGAAACTTCCCGCGCACCCCTGAAATCCAGTACCCAGGCCAATAGCGTGTGGAAATTCCCGCGCACCCCGGTA
This sequence comes from Ambystoma mexicanum, assembly GCF_040938575.1. NCBI lineage: Eukaryota > Metazoa > Chordata > Amphibia > Caudata > Ambystomatidae > Ambystoma > Ambystoma mexicanum. The sequence goes on along the minus strand of NC_090926.1, from coordinate 829,840,248 downwards.
TACACGTGCGCTGATGTCCTCATGTGTGAAACTTCTGGTGCACCCCTGAAATCCAGTACCCAGGCCAATAGTGTGTGGAAATTCCCGCGCACCCCGGTATACACGTGCGCTGATGTACTTGCGTGTGAAACTTCCCGCGCACCCCTGAAATCCAGTACCCAGGCCAATAGCGTGTGGAAATTCCCGCGCACCCTGGTATACACGTGCGCTGATGTACTCGCGTGTGTAAGTGCCCGCGCACCCCTGAAATACACGTACATAGGCCAACCGCGTGTACGCGAACTTTTGTCCAATTACACGCGATGACACTCTGACGTGCAGTCTTTCCACGTGTGCTCCGTCATCACGTGCTATGAGGGAAACACCCGTGCGGGTCACGTCACAGACGCGCTTACGCGCTGAGGGCCTTTGGTCCAATAGAATCGCGTATGCGTGCTGATGCGCTTACGCGCTAAGGGCCTTTCCTCGAAATTCACGCTGACATGCAGGATTTTCACGTGCCAAATCACTCCGTATCAAGCTGGCCACGTGAAAACACACGGAAGACCACGCTCCTGCCCAGAAGGCCGAATTACTGCCCCCCAGTGCCCCGAGCAGCCTCCCACATGACATGTGCTGCTGCTGCCTGCCTGCCTGCCTGCCTGCTGCCACCGTGCCCTGCCATTTGGTGCCTGCACATCAGCCATCTGCAGGGGTCCTGTTGCTGTGTCCACCCCTGCTGGAACTGAAGACTCCCGACTGGGATAACATCGCTCCACAGCCCAGCCCCAGGACCCAGTTGCCCACCCACTCCTGCCTCTGGGGTTGCCATGTCGGGCACTTCCACATCTGGCACCAGTGGCAACCCCATGCCAGAGGGGCAGAGGGGCACCAGCTTCACTGCCACCGAAGTTGGTGTCCTGGTGGAGCATGTCCTGGGGCAGTATGATGCCCTCTTTGGATCGTCCCGTGCCAGCAAGGATGGACGGGAGAGGATCTGGGCCGACTGTGTGGTTGCCATCAACGCGGAGGGGGTGGCAACCCGCGACGTCCAGAAGATCAAGAAGCGCTGGGAGGACTTGAGGTCCAGGACCCTCGTGAAGGCCCAGCGCCTCGTGGAGGGGGGCCGGGGCCGCATGAGTTCCATCCAGCTGAGGGTCCTGGAGCGCGTACGCCCAGCGCTCCACGCCCAGATCCTTGAGAGGGAGACCCGTCTGGAGTTGAGCGGTAAGTGTCCAAGCATTGCTGTGTGAGACAGGGCATGTTGCGGTGTGCTGGTTGTCTGATACTTGCCTGTATGTGTGACATAGGCCATGTATGCATGTATATGTGCAGGGACATTATGGTAATGCATGCGCGACCAGCGATGTGTGAACCACATGGTTGTTGCATGTGTTTAAATGCCACATGGGGAGCCCTATGCAGATTTTACACATGAGAGCATGCCAGTCTCTGTTCCTGGACATGGGTGGGGGTGGGGGATGGGTGCTGATGCCAGGTACATATATGGTAGCCATGTCTGTGTGCCTGACCTGCGTGTCTGTGACTTGTGAATGCCATGGATGCATGACACATGTGTGTGACAATGCACAGATTCACTGATGCAGCCTAGTTACCCTTGTATCCGCTGTGTTTGGGGTGTATGAGGCCAGATGGATGTGACTGAGGTGAAGTGTGTGCATGTGATAGGCATGACCCATGATGCATGTGAGTTCCATATCATTGTATGTTTCAAAAGTCCATTGGACATGTATGGAAATGTCCATGGCATGCGCCATGCCTGTTACTGTGTTTTGCCTGGACTGACCCATGTGTTGTGGAGGGACATGATGGAAGTGTACTTTGCCAGTGGTACTCATCTGCTATTGCTTCCTGTCTAGGGGACCATTGAACAGTACCCTGATGCTTGTGTTCTATGTCTCCCTCTACGCAGCGGCTAGTGAAGAAGAGGGCGGAGACTGCGCTGTGGAGCAAGGCGGCGGAGATGCCCCCACGGCTGCAGCGGAAGGGGTGGGTGAGCCCCCACAGGGGCCTGCTACGGCGGAAGACGGTGAGGAGCCATCCAGGTTGGTGGTTTCCACAGAGGAGGAGGAGGCCGCCACTGAGGCACACATGGGGCCAGGTGGGGCCATCCCTGCTGGTGCAAGTGGTGCAGTCCAGGGGCAGGGGCAGGAGGCAGCACAGGTCACCGTGGAGGGGCCTGTGCATGTCGCTGTCCCTGACCCTGTGAGTGCACCACCATGCACCAGCAGGGATGCCCCGTCCCAGGCCCGTCCGCAGGTAGAGGGGATGTCCATGTCACCTGACTCCCCTCCACCTGCGGACGAGGGGACCCGTGTCCGTTTGGAGAAGGTCCTGATTGGGGTCGCGATGCGCGCGGGTGCAATTCGTGATTACGTGCGTGCTTCCCTGGAGGAGCACGCACATCATCACGAAGAGCACTGTGCCGACGTGGCCCAATTGGGATCTTCCATGTTCGGGGGTTTCCTGCATGCGTCGGCCAATCTGGCGGCCCTCTCCTCCTCTGTGGAGGCTATACGCCAGTCGTTCTCCTTGCCGTCTTCCGGCCCAGATGCCACCAGGGCCCCCTGTGGACCTGCCCTGACCAATGCAGCCAGCTCGGTGGGGATCCCATCCCTGCCACAGTCGGGAGTCGGAGGTCCAGCAGGGGTGGACACCACAGCAACTGTACCCCAGCAGATGGAGGATGTACCGGCATCATCAGGCAGGGCACGTGCATGACGGCGTCGGTGGATTCCATCAGCATGGATGCCGTCGTGCTGGCAGAGGCAGTTGCGTCGGAGGCAGCAGCAGAGTCAACGTGGGAGTCATCATGGCTCGGGGCAATCAACATCGGAGGGGCAGGCATCGGCCGGAGGGCAGGAGGACCCAGGACAGGAAGTGTCTTCCGTATGGCTGCGGTTGGGCCAGCAGATAGGTGCGGAGCGGCGGCGGGCGGAAGAGGCGCGGCTCACGATGGTCAGGGCGGAGAACTCCATGCGGAGGGCCCTGAGGCGGGCCGAGTGCCTCGAGGCAATCCGCAGGGGGTTGGAGGAGCAGATGGTGTCGGCCCTGCAGACCCTCGGGCCATGGAACGGGACGGCCTCCGGGACATAGACGAGGAGTTTGATGATGCCCTGGCCCGGAACACCACGGAGTGAGCCGCTGGACTTGCCCGCCGCCTTTGTATATAGTTCTTTAGTTTTAGGTTTCATTTGTTTCTTCTTATGATTTGGAGTCGACGGACACTGCTCCACTTTTTGTATATAGTTGCATTTTAGTTAGGGTTTTTTGTAGGTTTCCTTTGTTCAGTTGGGCTCATGGACCCTTGGATGTTTTGTACATAGTTCTTCATTGGATTGTTTTATTTTTTTATTTTTGATTTATTCTCCATGGAGCAATGGTCTTTGCATTTATTTTTATCTCTCGGATTGATTTTATTTTTAATGTGACTCTGAACAACATTTTTTTGGATTTGGATTTGTAGTTTTGATTTTTTTGGACGGACATGCAGTTTATCTTTTTGTCGTTGCCATTGTAGTTTGTTTCATTTCATTTGCATTCAATTTTTTTTAATACAATTTTGTTTTCATACTTCACTGTGTGCTATCATCTCATTGGTTTCATGCATGTCATGTTGGGTGTTTTCCCATTCATTTGCAACCATTGTGTGTGACGGACATGGGTTCATTTGCTTTATGAACATTGGGGGTGTAACATGTAATTTCCATTTCCATGTGGGTGAATGGGTTACTTGGTAGGGCCTTTTGGCGGTGGAGGCTGACCATAACGCACATGATTGGGGATTGTGAGGACCTGGGTGCAGGGGGACATGAGTGGGGGCCTGGTGGAGGGTGCCCCTGCACTGCTGAGGGGTGGGGGTGGTGAGAGACATGAGTGGGGGCCTGGTGGAGGCTGCCCCTGGTGCCTGGGGGGTGGGGGTTGTGGGAGACATGAGTGGCACATGAGTGGGGGCCTGGTGGGGGCTGCCCATGGTGGCTGGGGGGTGGGGGTGGTGGTAGACATGGGTGGGAGCCTGGTGGAGGGTGCCCCTGCACTGCTGGGGCGTGGGGGTGCAGGGGGACATGAGTGGGGGCCTGGTGGAGGGTGCCCCTGGATGCTGGGGGGTAGGGGCGCAGGGGGACATGAGTGGGGGCCTGGTGGAGGGTGCCCCTGCACAGCTGGGGGGTGGAGGTGCAGGGGGACATGAGTGGGGGCCTGGTGGAGGGTGCCCCTGGATGCTGGGGGTGGGGGTGGTGGGACACATGAGTGGGGTCCTGGTGGAGGGTGCCCCTGGATGCTGGGGGGTGGGGGTGCAGGGGGACATGAGTGGAGACCTGGTGGAGGGTGCCCCTGCACTACTGGGGGGTGGGGGTGGTGGGAGACATGAGTTGGACATGAGTGGGGGCCTGGTGGGGGCTGCCCATGGTGGCTGGGGGGTGGGGGTGGTGGTAGACATGGGTGGGAGCATGGTGGAGGCTGCCCCTGCACTGCTGGGGGGTGGGGGTGCAAGGGGACATGAGTGGGGGCCTGGTGGAGGCTGCCCCTGCACTGCTGGGGGGTGGGGGTGGTGGGAGACATGAGTGGGGGACTGGTGGAGGCTGCCCCTGGTGGCTGGGGGGGAGTGGGAGACATGAGTGGGGGCCTGGTGGAGGGTGCCCCTGCACTGCTGGGGGGTGGGGGTGCAGGTGGACATGAGTGGGGGCCTGGTGGAGGGTGCCCCTGGATGCTGGGGGGTGGGGGTGCAGGGGGACATGAGTGGGGGCCTGGTGGAGGCTGCCCCATGATTGCTGGGGGCTGGGGGTGCAAGGGGACATGAGTGGGGGCCTGGTGAAGGCTGCCCCTGGATGCTGGGGGGTGGGGGTGGTGGGAGACATGAGTGGGGGCATGGTGGAGGGTGCCCCTGGATGTTGGGGGGTGGGGGTGGTGGGAGACATGAGTGGGGGCCTGGTGGAAGGTGCCCCTGCACTGCTGGGGGGTGGGGGTGCAGGGGGACATGAGGAGGGGGCCTGGTGGAGGGTGCCCCTGGATGCTGGGGGGTGGGGGTGCAGGGTGACATGAGTGGGGGCCTGGTGGAGGCTGCCTCTGGATGCTGGGGGGTGGGGGTGGTGGGAGACATGAGTGGGGGCCTGGTGGAGGGTGCCCCTGGATGCTGAGGGGTGGGGGTGGTGGGTGACATGAGTGGGGGCCTGGTGGAGGGTGCCCCTGCACTGCTGGGGGGTGGGGGTGCAGGGGGACATGAGTGGGGGCCTGGTGGAGGGTGCCCCTGCACTGCTGGGGGGTGGGGGTGCAGGGGGACATGAGTGGGGGCCTGGTGGAGGCTGCCCCATGACTGCTGGGTGGTGGGGGTGCAAGGGGACATGAGTGGGGGCCTGGTGGAGGCTGCCCCTGGATGCTGGGTGGTGGGGGTGCAAGGGGACATGAGTGGGTGCCTGGTTGAGGCTGCCCCTGGATTCTGGGCGGTGGGGGTGGTGGGAGACATGAGTGGGGGCCTGGTGAAGTGTGCCCCTGGATGCTGGGGGTTGGGGGTGGTGGGAGACATGAGTGGGGGCCTGGTGGAGGGTGCCCCTGGATGCTGGGGGGTGGGTGTGGTGGGAGACATGAGTGGGGGACTGGTGAAGGCTGCCCCTGCACTGCTGGGGGGGTGGTGGGAGACATGAGTTGGACATGAGTGGGGCCCTGGTGGTACTGCCCCTGCACTGCTGGGGGGTGGGGGTGCAGGGGAACATGAGTGGGTGCCTGGTGGAGGGTGCCCCTGGATGCTGGGGGGTGGGGGTGGTGGGAGACATGAGTGGGGGCCTGGTGGAGGGTGCCCCTGGATGCTGGGGGGTGGGGGTGCAGGGGGACATGAGTGGGGGCCTGGTGGAGGGTGCCCCTGCACTGCTGAGGGGTGGGGGTGCAGGGGGACATGAGTGGGGGCCTGGTGGAGGGTGCCCCTGGATGCTGGGGGGTGGGGGTGGTCGGAGACATGAGTGGAGGCCTGGTGGAGGCTGCCCCTGCACTGCTGGGGGGTGGGGGTGGTGGGAGACATGAGTGGGCGCCTGTTGGAGGCTGCCCCTGGTGGCTGAGGAGTGGGGGTGGTGGTGGGAGACATGAGTGGGGGCCTGGTGGAGGGTGCCCCTGGATGCTGGGGGTTGGGGGTGCAGGGGGACATGAGTGGGGGCCTGGTGGAGGGTGCCCCTGCACTGCTGGGGGGTGGGGGTGGTGGGAGACATGAGTTGGACATGAGTGGGGGCCTGGTGGGGGCTGCCAATGGTGGCTGGGGGGTGGGGGTGGGTGGGAGACATGAGTGGGGGCCTGGTGGAGGTTGCCCCTGGATGCTGGGGGGGTGGGGGTGGTGGGAGACATGAGTGGGGGCATGGTGGAGGGTGCCCCTGGATGCTGGGGGGTGGGGGTGGTGGGAGACATGAGTGGGGGCCTGGTGGAGGGTGCCCCTGCACTGCTGGGGGGTGGGGGTGCAAGGGGACATGAGTGGGGGACTGGTGGAGGCTGCCCCTGGATGCTGGGTGGTGGGGGTGCAAGGGGACATGAGTGGGGGCCTGGTTGAGGCTGCCCCTGGATGCTGGGGGGTGGGGGTGGTGGGCGACATGAGTGGGGGCCTGGTGAAGGGTGCCCCTGGATGCTGGGGGTTGGGGGTGGTGGGAGACATGAGTGGGGGCCTGGTGGAAGGTGCCCCTGGATGCTGGGGGGTGGGTGTGGTGGGAGACATTGAGTGGGGGCCTGGTGGAGGCTGCCCCTGCACTGCTGGGGGGTGGTGGGAGACATGAGTTGGGCATGAGTGGGGCCCTGGTGGTGCTGCCCCTGCAATGCCGGGGGGTGGGGGTGCAGGGGAACATGAGTGGGTGCCTGGTGGAGGGTGCCCCTGGAGGCTGGGGGGTGGGGGTGGTGGGAGACATGAGTGGGGGCCTGGTGGAGGTTGCCCCTGGATGCTAGGGGGGTGGGGGTGGTGGGAGACATGAGTGGGGGCATGGTGGAGGGTGCCCCTGGATGCTGGGGGGTGGGGGTGGTGGGAGACATGAGTGGGGGCCTGGTGGAGGGTGCCCCTGCACTGCTGGGGGGTGGGGGTGCAAGGGGACATGAGTGGGGGACTGGTGGAGGCTGCCCCTGGATGCTGGGTGGTGGGGGTGCAAGGGGACATGAGTGGGGGCCTGGTTGAGGCTGCCCCTGGATGCTGGGGGGTGGGGGTGGTGGGCGACATGAGTGGGGGCCTGGTGAAGGGTGCCCCTGGATGCTGGGGGTTGGGGGTGGTGGGAGACATGAGTGGGGGCCTGGTGGAAGGTGCCCCTGGATGCTGGGGGGTGGGTGTGGTGGGAGACATTGAGTGGGGGCCTGGTGGAGGCTGCCCCTGCACTGCTGGGGGGTGGTGGGAGACATGAGTTGGGCATGAGTGGGGCCCTGGTGGTGCTGCCCCTGCAATGCCGGGGGGTGGGGGTGCAGGGGAACATGAGTGGGTGCCTGGTGGAGGGTGCCCCTGGAGGCTGGGGGGTGGGGGTGGTGGGAGACATGAGTGGGGGCCTGGTGGAGGTTGCCCCTGGATGCTAGGGGGGTGGGGGTGGTGGGAGACATGAGTGGGGGCATGGTGGAGGGTGCCCCTGGATGCTGGGGGGTGGGGGTGGTGGGAGACATGAGTGGGGGCCTGGTGGAGGGTGCCCCTGCACTGCTGGGGGGTGGGGGTGCAAGGGGACATGAGTGGGGGACTGGTGGAGGCTGCCCCTGGATGCTGGGTGGTGGGGGTGCAAGGGGACATGAGTGGGGGCCTGGTTGAGGCTGCCCCTGGATGCTGGGGGGTGGGGGTGGTGGGCGACATGAGTGGGGGCCTGGTGAAGGGTGCCCCTGGATGCTGGGGGTTGGGGGTGGTGGGAGACATGAGTGGGGGCCTGGTGGAAGGTGCCCCTGGATGCTGGGGGGTGGGTGTGGTGGGAGACATTGAGTGGGGGCCTGGTGGAGGCTGCCCCTGCACTGCTGGGGGGTGGTGGGAGACATGAGTTGGGCATGAGTGGGGCCCTGGTGGTGCTGCCCCTGCAATGCTGGGGGGTGGGGGTGCAGGGGAACATGAGTGGGTGCCTGGTGGAGGGTGCCCCTGGAGGCTGGGGGGTGGGGGTGGTGGGAGACATGAGTGGGGGCCTGGTGGAGGGTGCCCCTGGATGCTGGGGGGTGGGGGTGCAGGGGGACATGAGTGGGGGCCTGGTGGAGGGTGCCCCTGCACTGCTGAGGGGTGGGGGTGCAGGGGGACATGAGTGGGGGCCTGGTGGAGGGTGCCCCTGGATGCTGGGGGGTGGGGGTGGTGGGAGACATGAGTGGGGGCTTGGTGGAGGCTGCCCCTGCACTGCTGGGGGGTGGGGGTGGTGGGAGACATGAGTGGGGGCTTGGTGGAGGGTGCCCCTGGATGCTGGGGGGTGGGGGTGCAGGGGGACATGAGTGGGGGCCTGGTGGAGGGTGCCCCTGCACTGCTGGGGGGTGGGGGTGGTGGGAGACATGAGTTGGACATGAGTGGGGGCCTGGTGGGGTCTGCCAATGGTGGCTGGGGTGTGGGGTTGGGTGGGAGACATGAGTGGGGGCCTGGTGGAGGGTGCCCCTGGATGCTGGGGGGTGGGGGTGGTGGGAGACATGAGTGGGGGCCTGGTGGAGGGTACCCCTGGATGCTGGGGGTTGGGGGTGGTGGGAGACATGAGTGGGGGCCTGGTGGAAGGTGCCCCTGCACTGCTGGGGGGTGGGGGTGTACGGGGACATGAGTGGGGGCCTGGTGGAGGGTGCCCCTGCACTGCTGGGGGGTGGGGGTGGTGGGAGACATGTGTGGGGGCCTGGTGGAGGCTGCCCCTGGATGCTGGGGGGTGGGAGTGCAGGGGGACATGAGTGGGGGCCTGGTGGAGGGTGCCCCTGCACTGCTGGGGGGTGGGGGTGTTGGGAGACTTGAGTTGGACATGAGTGGGGGCCTGGTGGGGGCTGCCCATGATGGCTGGGGGTGGGGGTGGTGGTAGACATGACTGGGGGCCTGGTGGAGGGTGCCCCTGCACTGCTGGGGGGTGGGGGTGCAGGGCGACATGAGTGGGGGACTGGTGGAGGGTGCCCCTGGATGCTGGGGGGTGGGGGTGCAGGGGGACATGAGTGGGGGCCTGGTGGAGGGTGCCCCTGCACTGCTGGGGGGTGGGGGTGCAGGGGCACATGAGTGGGGGCCTGGTGGAGGGTGCCCCTGGATGCTGGGGGGTGGGGGTGCAAGGGGACATGAGTGGGGGCCTGGTGGAGGCTGCCCCTGCACTGCTGGGGGGTGGGGGTGGTGGGAGACATGAGTGGGGGCCTGGTGGAGGCTGCCCCTGGTGGCTGGGGGGTGGGGGTGGTGGGAGACATGAGTGGGGGCCTGGTGGAGGGTGCCCCTGCACTGCTGGGGGGTGGGGGTGCAGGGGGACATGAGTGGGGGCCTGGTGGAGGCTGCCCCTGGATGCTGGGGGGTGGGGGTGGTGGGAGACATGAGTGGGGGCCTGGTGGAGGCTGCCCCTGGATGCTGGGGGGTGGGGGTGGTGGGAGACATGAGTGGGGGCCTGGTGGAGGCTGCCCCTGCACTGCTGGGGGGTGGGGGTGCTGGGTGACATGAGCAGGTGTGCAGGGTAGTCCCCTGTGGTGTTGGCTGCCTGCAGGGGCTGTGGAGGGTGTACAGTGAATACCTGGGAGCCCACAGCCAAATCGCGTGTAGAATTTCCCGCGTACCCCTGTCATACACGTACCCAGCCAAATCGCGTGTGGAAATTCACACGCACGTACCCTGCCAAATCGCGTGTGGGACTTCCCGCGCACCCCTGAGATCCACGTACCCGGCCAAGTCGTGTGTGGAAATTCCCGCACACGTACCCGGCCAAATCGCGTGTGGTACTTCCCGCGCACCCCTGAAATCCACGTACCCTGCCAAATCGCGTGTGAGACTTCCCGCGCACCTCTGAGATCCACGTACCCAGACAAATCGCATGTGGAAATTCCCGCGCACGTACCTGGCCAAATCACGTGTGGAACTTCCCGTGCACCCCTGAAATCCACGTACCCTGCCAAATCGCGTGTGAGACTTCCCGCGCACCCCTGAGATCCACGTACCCAGACAAATCGCGTGTGAGACTTCCCGCGCACCCCTGAGATCCACGTACCCAGACAAATCGCGTGTGGAAATTCCCGCGCACGTACCCGGCCAAATCGCGTGTGGAACTTCCCGCGCACCCCTGAAATCCACGTACCCTGCCAAATCGCGTGTGAGACTTCCTGCGCACCCCTGAGATCCACGTACCCAGACAAATCGCGTGTGGAAATTCCTGCGCACGTACCCGGCCAAATCGCCTGTGGAACTTCCCGCGCACCCCTGAAATCCACGTACCCTGCCAAATCGCGTGTGTGACTTCCCACGCACCCCTGAGATCCACGAACCCAGACAAATCGCGTGTGGAAATTCCCGCGCATGTACCCGGCCAAATCACGTGTGGAACTTCCCGCGCACCCCTGAAATCCACGTACCCTGCCAAATCGCGTGTGAGACTTCCAGCGCACCCCAGAATACACGCACACGTTATTTTTCAGTCAGCGGGTGTCCGTGTTTGTGGGTACCCCTTTGCACGTCATTTGTCCTGGAGGGCCACAGTACAGGACATTCATCATGGCTGTATATAGGTGCTATTTGTTGGCGCACCTTTTGGCGCACATTTATTACAGGCTTTCTTGTGGCGGTCGTGTTTGTGCCTGTGCGCTGGTTTGACCGTGCGCTTTTTTGCCCTATTCGATTCCATGAATACGGGTTGTAGGCGAGCGTGTGGGCATTCCGTGCACTTGCACCCTGTACTTCCTCTGTGACGCCCACATTTTGGCAAGTTGTTCCCCATTCCGAGTGTTACGCCCCATGTTCCGCCTACTTTTGTTGTGTGCGCTGCGCTATGTGCGATTTTCGGTGTGACCTGGGGGGTGGAGGGGGTGGGAGACATGGGTGGGGGCAATTTTTTAGCGCACATCCGATGGTTTTCTCGCGCACGGCCTTCCATGAATCGATGTGCGCTGCTTTTCATGCGATTTTCGCCCTTGCACTGCGATTTTCGCTATTCCACTGCGAATCGCACGTTTTTGGCCACTTGCGTCGCGCTAATTATTCCATGAATCGGCCTGTGTAAGTGTTATCAGGATTATTTGCTGCATTTCTGTCCAAGCCATTTAAATATATGTTTTCAACAATTGCTGGCATTTGGAATAGAACATTAATTGCTACATTGGCATAGCAATTTACACCAGTTGTATTGGAAAATTTGATGGGACCGGGTAGTTCTGTGTCTGAGTACTTTGATGGATGTGCAGGCGCTTTCTTTGAAGAGGTATTTTGCTTTTTGTGTGGAGTTGGGTATGTGCTGTCCTTTTCAGACCATTTTTTCTGTGTTTTTGGTAGTTGATGCAGTATGAGCTGATTTTAATTTCTTTGGTGGTACTGTTGGCAAATCATTTACAACTTCTGATTGCATGAGTTTTCTTTTAAAACCTTTCAGTTTTTGAGGAACAGGGTACATTTTGAAATGAGGTGTGTAGACTGCACGTAGTCTATTGCATGCTATGATACAAGGAATGTCAGCGCTGACTGCACTTGCATCAAAATTGACTAGATGTAGTCCTTCAAGTGTACATATGTGTGACAGTGCTAGGTAACTCATGCCTTCTTTAAAGACTCTGCTGCCAATATCAATGAATGCTTTATCTAAGGTTAGACCTTGTTATTTATGAATATTCACTGCATAAGCTAGCGACAGAGAAAATTGTTCTCTGCATATGTACGTACATGTTTTTGAAAAGAAAGAATCAAGCTGTTGTGCATCCTATCCTTTTAACTTCTGAACGTTTGTCACACTGGATGTTGACAAACTGAATGCTGTTATCACGTGGGTATGTCTGGAAGCCAACAACTGTTCCAAGTGCTCCATTAACTAAACCTTGCTCTATGTCAAAGTTACATTTTAGCATTACTCTAAAGTTAACACTAAGGGGCCGATTCATGGAACAAACGTGCGCCGAAAATCTTTGTGCAAGCAGGCGCAAGCAGGCGCAAGCGCAAAAAAACAGGCGCACGCGTGCGATTCATGGAAGTCACTGCACGTGTTTACCTCGGGATGTGCGCAACCCCGTGCATGGCGCACAAGTCACTGCAACATCCCAAAAGGCGTGCGCGACGCGCACAGTGAAAGCGCACAACCTCGGCGCATACACCAGAAAGTGGGCGGAACACGGGGCGTAACGCGCGGAATGGGGCACAACGCGCGAAAATAAGGGCGTAACTGGGGATGTACTGCAGGGAAGCAGACGGAACGCCCACACGCACTCGAACCACACGTATTCATGGAATCGAATAGGGCAAAGCCACGCACAGCCAAAGACACGTACAAGCCGAACATGAAGGCAGGTGGTAGCGTCCCTGCCATTACAAAAGTGGCAACATACAGCCATTGGGCCTGTGCGAGCGGGGCACGTGTATTTCGGGGGTGCGCGGGAAGTTACACACGCGATTGAGCAGCGTACGTGTATTTCGGGGGTGCGCAGGAAGTAACACATGCGATTGAGCGGGTTACGTGTATTTCGGGGGGTGCGTGGGAAGTTACACACGCGATTGAGCGGGGTACGTGTATTTCGGGGTTGCGCGGGAAGTTACACACACAATTGAGTGGGGTATGTGTATTTCGGGGGTGCGCGGGAAGTTACACACGCGATTGAGCGGTGCACGTGTATTTCGGGGGTGCGCGGGAAGTTACACATGCGATTGAGCGGGGTACGTGTATTTCAGGGGTGCGCGGGAAGTTCCACACGCGATTCCATCAGGGTACGTGTATTACAGGGGTGCGCGGGAAGTTCCACATGCGATCTCATCAGGGTACGTGTATTTCAGGGTGCGGGGGAAGTATCACACGCAACATCAGCAGGGTACGTGTATTACAGGGGTGCGCGGGAAGTTCCACACGCAATTCCATCAGGGTACGTGTATTACAGGGGTGCGCGGGAAGTTCCACACGCGATCTCATCAGGGTACGTGTATTACAGGGGTGCGCGGGGAGCACCACACGTGAATTGCACGTGTGGGTCCTCGCAGGTGTTCACTCTACACCCTCCACGGCCCCTGCAGGTGGCTCACACCACAGGGGCCTACCCTGCACATGTCCTGCAGGCACCCCATCCACCATGGCCATGCCCCCCAGCCAACCCACATGTCAACTTGCACTACTGCCCACCAACGCATGTCCCCCTGCACCCCCAGCCACCAGGGGCACCCTCCACCAGGCCCCCACCCATGTCTCCCACCACCCCACCCCCCAGCAGTGCAGGCTCACCCTCCACCAGGCCCCCACCCATGTCTCCTACCACCCCCACCCCCCAGTAGTGCAGGGTCACCCGCAACCAGGCCCCACCCATGTCCAACTCATGTTCCTCACCCCCCCACCCCCCAGCACTGTGGGGCACCTGCCAGCAGGCCCCCACCCATGTCTCCCACCACCCCTACCCCCAGCAGTGCAGGCTCACCCTCCACCAGGCCCCCACCCATGTCTCCCACCACCCCCACCCCCCAGCAGTGCAGGGTCACCCGCCACCAGGCCCCCACCCATGTCCAACTCATGTTCCCCTGCACCCCCATCCCCCAGCACTGTGGGGCACCTGCCAGCAGGCCCCGACTCATGTCCAACTCATGTTCCCCTGCACCCCCACCCCCCAGCACTGTGGGGCACCTGCCAGCAGGCCCCCACCCATGTCTCCCACCCCCACATCCCCCAGCACTGTGGGGCACTTGCCAGCAGGCCCCCACCCATGTCTCCCACCACCCCCACCCCACAGCACTGTGGGGCACCTGCCAGCAGGCCCCCACCCATGTCTCCCACCACCCCCACCCCCCAGCCACCAGGGGCAGCCTCCACCAGGCCCCCACCCATGTCCCCTATTACCCCCACCCGCCGGCAGTGCAAGGGCAGCCTCCACCAGGCCCCCACTCATGTCTCCCACCACCCCCATCCCCCAGCAGTGCAGGGGCATCCTCCACCAGGCCCCCAGCCCTGTCCCCTATTACCCCCACCCCCCAGCAGTGCAGGGGCAGCCTCCACCAGGCCCCCACTCCTGTCTCCCAGCACCCCCACCCCCTAGCCACCAGGGGCACCCGCCAGCAGGCCCCCACCCATGTCCAACTCATGTTCCCCTGCACCCCCACCCCCCAGCACTGTGGGGCACCTGCCAGCAGGCCCCCATCCATGTCTCCCACCCCCCACCCCCCAGCACTGTGGGGCACCTGCCAGCAGGCCCCCACCCATGTCTCCCACCACCCCCACCCCCCAGCACTGGTGGGCACCTGCCAGCAGGCCCCCACCCATGTCTCCCACCACCCCCACCCCCCAGCCACCAGGTGCAGCCTCCACCAGGCCCCCAGTCATGTCTCCCACCACCCCCACCCCCCAGCAGTGCAGGGGCAGCCTCCACCAGGCCCCCACTCCTGTCTCCCACCACCCCCACCCCCAGCCACCAGGGGCACCCGCCATCAGGCCCCCACCCATGTCCAACTCATGTTCCCCTGCACCCCCACCCCCCCAGCACTGTGGGGCACCTGCCAGCAGGCCCCCACCAATGTCTCCCACCACCCCCACCCCCCAGCAGTGCAGGGTCACCCTCCACCAGTCCCCCACCCATGTCTCCCACCCCCCACCCCCCCTGCACTGTGGGGCACCTGCAAGCAGGCCCCCACCCATGTCTCCCACCACCCCCATCCCCCAGCACTATGGGGCACCTGCCAGCAGGCCCCCACCCATGTCTCCCACTACCCCCACCCCCCAGCCACCAGGGGCAGCCTCCACCAGGCCCCCACTCATGTCCCCTATTACCCCCACCCCCCAGCAGTGCAAGGGCAGCCTCCACCAGGCCCCCACTCATGTCTCCCACCACCCCCACCCCCCAGCAGTGCAGGGGCAGCCTCCACCAGGCCCCCACTCCTATCTCCCAGCACCCCCACCCCACAGCCACCAGGGGCACCCGCCAGCAGGCCCCCACCCATGTCCAACTCATGTTCCCCTGCACCCCCACCCCCCAGCACTGTGGGGCACCTGCCAGCAGGCCCCCACCCATGTCTCCCACCACCCCCACCCCCCAGCAGTGCAGGGTCACCCTCCACCAGGCCCCCACCCATGTCTCCCACCCCCCACCCCCCAGCACTGTGGGGCACCTGCCAGCAGGCCCCCACCCATGTCTCCCACCACCCCCACCACCCAGCATTGTGGGGCACCTGCCAGCAGGCCCCCACCCATGTCTCCCACCACCCCCACCCCCCAGCCACCAGGAGCAGCCTCCACCAGGCCCCCACTCATGTCCCCTACTACCCCCACCCCCCAGAAGTGCATGGGCAGCCTCCACCAGGCCCCCACTCATGTCTCCCTCCACCCCCACGCCCCCCCAGCAGTGCAGGGGCAGCCTCCACCAGGCCCCCACCCATGTCCCCTATTACCCCCACCCCCCAGCAGTGCAGGGGCAGCCTCCACCAGGCCCCCACTCCTGTCTCCCAGCACCCCCACCCCCCATCCACCAGGGACACCCGCCAGCAGGCCCCCACCCATGTCCAACTCATGTTCCCCTGCACCCCCACCCCCCCAGCACTGTGGGGCACCTGCCAGCAGGCCCCCACCCATGTCTCCTACCACCCCCACCCCCCAGCAGTGCAGGGTCACCCTCCACCAGGCCCCAACCCATGTCTCCCACCCCCCCATCCCCCAGCACTGTGGGGCACCTGCCAGCAGGCCCCCACCCATGTCTCCCACCACCCCCACCCCCCAGCACTGTGGGGCACCTGCCAGCAGGCCCCCACCCATGTCTCCCACCACCCACACCCCCCAGCCACCAGGGGCAGCCTCCACCAGGCCCCCATTCATGTCCCCTATTATCCCCACCCCCCAGCAGAGCAGGGGCAGCCTCCACCAGGCGCCCGCCCATGTCCCCTATTACCCCCAGCCCCCAGCAGTACAGGGGCAGCCTCCACCAGGCCCCCACTCCTGTCTCCCAGCACCCCCACCCCCCAGCCACCAGGGGCACCCACCAGCAGGCCCCCACCCATGTCTCCCACCACCCCCATCCCCCAGCACTATGGGGCACCTGCCAGCAGGCCCCAACCCATGTCTCCCACTACCCCCACCCCCCAGCCACCAGGGGCAGCCTCCACCAGGCCCCCACTCATGTCCCCTATTACCCCCACCCCCAGCAGTGCAAGGGCAGCCTCCACCAGGCCCCCACTCATGTCTCCCACCACCCCCACCCCCCAGCAGTGCAGGGGCAGCCTCCACCAGGCCCCCACTCCTATCTCCCAGCACCCCCACCCCACAGCCACCAGGGGCACCCGCCAGCAGGCCCCCACCCATGTCCAACTCATGTTCCCCTGCACCCCCACCCCCCAGCACTGTGGGGCACCTGCCAGCAGGCCCCCACCCATGTCTCCCACCACCCCCATCCCCCAGCAGTGCAGGGTCACCCTCCACCAGGCCCCCACCCATGTCTCCCACCCCCCACCCCCCAGCACTGTGGGGCACCTGCCAGCAGGCCCCCACCCATGTCTCCCACCACCCCCACCACCCAGCACTGTGGGGCACCTGCCAGCAGGCCCCCACCCATGTCTCCCACCACCCCCACCCCCCAGCCACCAGGAGCAGCCTCCACCAGGCCCCCACTCATGTCCCCTATTACCCCCACCCCCCAGAAGTGCAAGGGCAGCCTCCACCAGGCCCCCACTCATGTCTCCCTCCACCCCCACCCCCCCAGCAGTGCAGGGGCAGCCTCCACCAGGCCCCCACCCATGTCCCCTATTACCCCCACCCCCCAGCAGTTCAGGGAGAGCCTCCACCAGGCCCCCACTCCTGTCTCCCAGCACCCCCACCCCCCATCCACCAGGGACACCCGCCAGCAGGCCCCCACCCATGTCCAACTCATGTTCCCCTGCACCCCCACCCCCCAGCACTGTGGGGCACCTGCCAGCAGGCCCCCACCCATGTCTCCTACCACCCCCACCCCCCAGCAGTGCAGGGTCACCCTCCACCAGACCCCAACCCATGTCTCCCACCCCCCCATCCCCCAGCACTGTGGGGCACCTGCCAGCAGGCCCCCACCCATGTCTCCCACCACCCCCACCCCCCAGCACTGTGGGGCACCTGCCAGCAGGCCCCCACCCATGTCTCCCACCACCCCCACCCCCCAGCCACCAGGGGCAGCCTCCACCAGGCCCCCACTCATGTCCCCTATTATCCCCACCCCCCAGCAGTGCAAGGGCAGCCTCCACCAGGCCCCCACTCATGTCTCCCAACACCCCCACCCCCCAGCAGTGCAGGGGCAGCCTCCACCAGGCGCCCACCCATGTCCCCTATTACCCCCACCCCCCAGCAGTACAGGGGCAGCCTCCACCAGGCCCCCACTCCTGTCTCCCAGCACCCTCACCCCCCAGCATCCAGGGGCACCCTCCACCAGGCCCCCACTCATGTCTCCCACCCACCCCCACCCCCCAGCCACCATTGGCAGCCCCCACCAGGCCCCCACTCATGTCCAACTCATGTCTCCCACCACCCCCACCCCCCAGCAGTGCAGGGGCACCCTCCACCAGGCCCCCACTCATGTCCCCCTGCACCCCCACCCCCCAGCATCCAGGGGCACCCTCCACCAGGCCCCCACTCATGTCTCCCACCACCCCCACCCCCCAGCCACCAGGGGCACCCTCCACCAGGCGCCCACCAATGTCTCCCACCACCCCCACCCCCCAGCACTGTGGGGCACCTGCCAGCAGGCCCCCACCCATGTCTCCCACCACCCCCACCCCCCAGCCACCAGGGGCAGCCTCCACCAGGCCCCCACTCATGTCCCCTATTACCCCCACCCCCCAGCAGTGCAAGGGCAGCCTCCACCAGGCCCCCACTCATGTCTCCCACCACCCCACCCCCCCAGCAGTGCAGGGGCAGCCTCCACCAAGCCCCCACCAATGTCTCCCACCCCCCCTTCCCCCCAGCACTGTGGGGCACCTGCCAGCAGGCCCCCACTCATGTCCAACTCATGTACCCCTGCACCCCCACCCCCCAGCACTGTGGGGCACCTGCCAGCAGGCCTCCACCCATGTCCAACTCATGTTCCCCAGCCAACATGTCATCACAATCTAGATCCCTGGTCCCTATGGTCAGCCTCCAAATGCAAAACACCCACCCGAGTATTGCATCCACCGACTCATAATTGGCAATTACATGACAGAACACTAATTGCAAGTTCCGAAACAAACACATTTCCCTCACATACACCCAATGGGTGTCAGTGAATCTCAAAACCCATATCATGAAATGCATGAAACCAATGAGATACCACACATTGAAGTTCATTAAAAAAATATGTATTAAAGGAAACATAAATAGAATCAAAAATAAAGAAACAGAAATGTGAATGTACAAAAATGAAAAGAAGCATGTCCGTGAAAAAAAGCAAAACCAAAAATCAAATTCCAAAGTAATGGTGTCCAAAGTCACTGCCACAAAACAAAATCCAATGGGTAATAAAAAAGAAAGCCATTGCTCCATGGTTAAAATGTGAAAGAAAAATACAATCCAACAGTGAACTATGTACATACGAACAAGCCAGGGTCCATTATCCCAACAAAATAAAGGAAACCTATCTAACTACACTAACTAATAAAATAAACTATATACAAAAATGGGGCCAATGTCCGAAATGTCCAGAATAAATCCAAAAAAAAATGAAACCTAACACTACCTACATAACTATGTAAAAGGGCAGCGGCCTAGTTTGACGGCTCACTTGTGGATGTCCCGGGACAGGGCATCATCGAACTCCTGCTCAATGTCCCGGAGGCGGTCCTCCTCCATGGCCCCGAGGGTCCGCAGGGCCGTCGACGTGTCCACCTACAAACCCCTGAGGATTGCCTCGAGGCACTCGGCCCGCCTCAGGGCCCTCCGTATGGAGTTCTCTGCCCTGACCATTGTGAGCCGTGCCTCTTCCTCCCGCTGCCGCTCCGCATCTATGGCGTGGCCCAACCGCTGCCACACGGAAGACACTCTCTGTCCTGGGTCCTCCTGCCCTCCGGCCGATGCCTGCCCCTCCGATGTTGAAGGCCCCAAGCCTTCATGGCTCCCACCACGTTGCTGCTGTGCCTCTGCCCGTGCACTGCCTCCTGCTGCCTGCACATCCTCCGCCGGCTGGGGTGCAGTCGTTGATGTGGCCACCCCTGCTGGACGTCCGACTCCCGACTGTGGCAGGGATGCCTCCTCCACCAGCCTGGCCACACCGTCAGAGGCAGCTCCACAGGGCACCCAGGTGACTGATGGGTGGGAAGATGGCACGGAGGACGACTGGCGCGTAGGGGGTTCAGTTGAGGAGGGGGTCGTAGCAAGCCCCATCATACGGAGGAATCCGGCCTGGGTGACCTGTCCCAGCAGGCTGACGTGGTCAACAAGCCATTCAAGATGACGTGCAGTCTCCTCATGAAAAGACTGCAGGTCACCTCGCATGGCCCGTTAACGCAATGCCACACCACTCAAGACAGGCTCAACCCGGACCCGGATAGCCACGTCCGCAGGCAGAGGAAGGCCAGTTGTCGTGAGCTCATCCCCTGCCTGAAAACGGGTCTGGACGTAGGCATCCCTGCTGGTGCAAGATGATGCAGGGACAGGATCAGGGACAGGATTGCACACAGGCACCTCTGCGGCGGCCTGTGCTGCCTCCTGTCCATGGTCCTGCACTGCACCACTAGCACCAGTGGGATCCCCACCTCCAGACCACGTCTCTGTTGCTTGCACGGCCTCGTCCTCCACCAAACCCCCCACCAACCTGGATGACTCCGTGCCATCTTCCCCTGTTGGGCCCTGTGGGGTCCCAGCTGCCCCTTCTGCTGCCGAGGAGTCCAACTCCAAACTCCGCCTCTTGGACCTCCCCCGGTAGCTGCAGCCTGGGACGTGGCACTGGACTCCTCACTCCCCGACGAGATGACAACATGGGAGGGGAGCCGGGCCTTGCGTCTCCGGCTGGCGGTGGGATCCCCGCCGCTGTGCTCCACAGCACCTTCTCCGCCCTCTTCATCAGTTGACGCTGCAGACAGGGAGAAATAAAACACAGGCATCAGGGCACTGTACAATGGACACATACACACATGACAGTTGTACATGAGTGGCATTGGCAAACCTCAGACATGTCATCACATTCCCAACACACATGTCATTTCAACTCGCACACATGAGCCATACCACAGCCATATCGCAACTGCCAGCACCATCCATACACAATCAACAGCATGAGCAGGCAAAGGTGAGCCAGACATCACATGCAACACAGGAAGTGCACCACACATGTACACACACCACCACAATTGCATGCATGTGTACACCTCTGCCAAGTGTCGCAGTGTTCAGATGGGCATCCATGTCACATCTGCTGATCAGGCTTCCACATACCGCTGTCACATGCATCCATGTTGCATCACTGTTGCACCCTTATCAAATACACACACATGCACATGTACACAGTGCTGATACATGCAGCTGAAAACAACATACATGCGTGAAATCACGGACATGTCTACTTACATACACATTCATCCAAACATGTGTGCCCACACAACTGCATTTGGCATGCAAGCCTACAAACAAAAGCACCATCCATGTCTCACACATTCCAGCCCTCGCATGTGTTAGCCCCACGGCCCTGTACACCCCCACCCATACTCGACCCCATACAAACAGATGTGCAACCTGCACACTACTGAAAAATCACCACACGCACATCTCACAATCAGGATGCATGTACACTTACCGCTCGACTCCAGACGGGTCTGCCTCTCAAGGACCTGGACGTGGAGCGCTGGGGATATGCGAGCCAGGACCCTCATCTGTTCTTCCAACAAGTGGCCCCGGCGCCCCTTGGCATCCGCTGCCTTCAAGAGGCGCCGGGCCTTGTTCAGAGTCCTGGACCTGAAGTCCTCCCAGCGCTTCTTGACATGTTGTAAGTCGCGGACTGCCACCCCCTCCACGTTGATGGCAGTCACGATGTCAGTCCAGATCCGAGTCCGTCCTTCCTTGTCGGCGCGGGAATTTCCGAAGAGGGCATCATACTGCCCCAGGACTTGCTCCACCAGGACACCAACTTCGGTGGCACTGAAGCTGGTGCCCCTCTGCCTCTCTGGCCGGGGGTTGTCAGTGGTCTCAGATGGTGTTTGCCCCGACATGACAACCCCAGAGGCAGGAATAGGTGGGCAACTGGGTCCTGGGGCTGGGCTGTGGAGCGATGGAATCCCAGTCGGGATTCTTCGGTTCCAGCAGGGGTGGTCACAGCAACAGCACCCCTGGCTGATGTGCAGGCAGCAAATGGCAGGGCACGTGGACAGCAGGCAGTCAGGCAGCAGCAGATGGCAGGTGGGAGCATGCTCGGGGCTCTGCGGGGCAGTAGTTCGGCCTTCTGGGCAGGAGCGTGGTCTTCCGTGTGCTTACGCGTGGCCAGCTTGATACGGAGTGAATTGGCACGTGAAAATCCTGCACGTTTGCGTGTAATTCGAGGAAAGGCCCTTAGCGCGTATGCACGGCAGCACGCATATGCGATATCATTGGACCAAAGGCCCTTAGCACGTGAGCGCGTCTGTGACGTGACGCGCGCGGGTTTTTCCCTCATTACACGTGATGACAGAGCACACGTGGATTTCCACTAATCGCGTGTGAAAGTTCCCGGGCACCCCGAAACACACGTACCCAGGCCAATCACGTGTACGCTCACTTCCCTCCGATTACACGCGATGACACTCGGACGTACAGTTTTACCACGTATCCGAATACGGGAAACCCGTGCACGGCAAAAGACGTGCACAGGCGTCAACGCGTCCGCCACACGAAGGCAGGCGGAAGCGTCCCCGCGCACAGCATAAAAGTGCACGCAAACAACAAACGCGTATATACAGCTACGATGTTTGCCCAATTTGTCGCAGCACTGATCGTGGGACGCCGCAGGAGGAGGAGAATAGCCAGGGCACGCATTTTCGCACCACGGACAAGCCTTTTTGGGATGCCTGACGACCAGGTGTACGGCAGGTATAGGTTTCCACCCCATATCATCCTAGACCTGGTCAGGGAGTGGGAAGATGACCTTAAATCCCCCACCCTTTGCTCCTAAGCATTGAGCCCCTTGGAGAAGCTGCTCAATGTCCTGCATTTTTTGGCCACTGGGTCATTTCAGCGGACCACTGCCATAGTGGGGGCGGTCTCACAGGCCACGCAGTCACGCTGCCTACACCAGGTACTGGCAATCATGACAGCGCGCCCCTCATTCCGCAGGCACATATTCATGCCCAGAACACCTGCAGAAAGACAGGCCGTTATCCTGGATTTTTTCAGGGTGGCACACTTCCCCAAAGTGTTCGGTGCCATAGATTGCACCCATGTGGCCCTACATCCACCTAGGGCCACTGAGCACATCTACCGAAACCGCAAGCACTGTCATTCCATCAATGTACAGGTAGTATGCGATGCAAAGGGAATCATCACCTCTGTCTATGCAAACTACCCTGGCTCCACCAATGACAGTTTCATATACAGAATGTCCGCCCTGAGCCGGGCCCTGGAAGCTGGGCAGCATGGCGACACATGGCTCCTAGGTTAGTACAAATGCTGTTGCACATGCATGCAAGTGTCATGACCACTGCTTTCAAGGAGTCAGGACCTACCCAACATCCTTGGAAGCAGGCTCATAACATGTCTTATCGGCACCAGCAAGTCCCAATAGGGACCTTTTGGACCTTGTCCTGGCACCGGTGGTGCCACGCTCATAGTAAGGATCCGTCCCGGCACAGGAAGCGCCGGGCTCATATCAAGTGTAAAGGTGCTTGGGTGAACCTACCTGGAGCAGACCATGCTGCTTACTTACCAGAAAGATGAGGCTTTACTCTCTTCTGGCAGGGACTACTTTTCCTTCTGGGTGGGGCAGGCACCACTCCCTGGATCATTGCTGCTGGAACCCTTCTGGAAGCAGGAACTCTTTTACCTGGGCGAGGCTGCTGTGGAAGAAGACACCTAAGCACTCCTATGGGCTAGTTAAACCACACCCGATTGGTACCACATGCTTTGCGTTATTCTGCATCTGCAGCAGGACACTCACCGTGTCAGCTCCAGCGAATCTTCAGCTCCAGATCCTGTAATTACGAATATTACCTGCTGGGAACCAATCTTCAATCTTCAGCGGCTCCTGCGAAACAAAAGGCACAGGTTAGACAAAGGCAAAGTTAGCGCTTCAACTCACCCGATCCATCGGCAGCATCCAAGACGTTTTTTCTGCATTTCTCGTCCGGCATCGGGCCTGCAAAGACAAAGAACATTGGTTAGTAACGCTTGGTTACAATGCTGCTTACCTGTGTTGCGCTTGCTCCAACCTTGCTCGCACTGCATTCCGGCACCTGTAGAGACAAAAGGGGACATTAAGGTGCATTCTACGGCCCCAAAACAGCCTTCCTACTTACGTGCTTTCAAATTCATCATCTTCTTGTTACGCTCTCTGCCACGAATCGGGGAGAGCATCTTCTTTGGCATCGACAGCATCTGAAAAGTAAAAGACATAGGGCCTCATTACGACCCTTGCGGAAATGGAAAAATGATGGCGGAAATGCAATACCGCCATCGAACACCGCTCGTTGCGATCATGACCCGTCACCGTAAAGTACGATGCCATTAGCGACACCGCAGTGAACGGCAACGCTAACTGCACCAAGTACGCGCACGCGCGCCTTGCAAAACCGGAATCACCGCCATGGCGCAACGGTACGCGAATTCTGACCCTAGCGGACATGTACTGAACGCCATCAAGCACGTCGTAAAGTACCATTCCGCCATGGCGAGAAATACGGCAACGCGAACCAACCGTAAATGGCCCACTGAGTGCCTGTACTCCACTCCCTGGCCTCATTGCACAACTCCTGGCAGGCGCAATGTACTCACACTATGCAACCAGTGAAATCCACAATTCACCCATGCATGCCAACGTAGAAAAGCATGCAGGGGCTCAAAGCGCCCCGTGAGTGGGCATCCATGTACGGCATGTCACCATAGCCGTACTGACGCAGCACAGGCATGTGAAGGTACAATACATCAAAATGAAAATCAAGAACACATGACACAAAACAACAGTAGTCCCCCATCGCTTGCCACCAGCGCAAGGCAACATCCAAAACAGCATCCTGAGGGGGATCGCACCAGCCCTGTACTCATGCCAGTAAACAAACCAACCATCAGCAGAAGCATGTACCACACAAGTCGGCAGAGTGACTGAGCAGCCAGGCTCATCCCAAGAGGGGCCGATGGGAGCTGCAGGGCACAGATGGCATCAATACAGAAGCTATTCCAATGGACATGACCCCAGTCCCCCTCCAACAAACGCACGCAAACACAGTCACCTGTGACCAGCCACATTCTGAACAACCCATCATTCCACCAATCGACCTGGCTGACAGGCACCAGTCGGCCAAAAGCCAATCCCCCGCCCCTGAACAGCACATCATGTAAACAGTCACAATGGCAGCCCCTATCCGTGACCATACTGTGCTACGTAGGCAAACGCGGCCAGTACTGTACCACACAACTCAACTCAGAAGGCGGAACACAATGCAGATCATCACGCAATACATACCGCCACAAAGCGAAAATCGCCACATCACCTGCAAAGAACAACGCAACACGACAAATATCGGAATACAATTTAAATGCACATCCAAATGACAAAGGCCCCACAGCAATTTGCAAAATACCACCAAAACAACCATCATCACCGAGGGCTGCATCTGCAATAATTGACCGGCTTCCACTTGTGTGACGCCCTGTACCATCATGGCACACAGGGCCTACATCAACGTTCCAAAAGGCAACATGGAAGCGGCAAGAACCGCAGGTCCGTCCCATGAGGCAGGCACTAGTCGAGCTGAAAGGCCGAAATGTTGCACCTAGCCACCAGTACAGCGTAAGGGCATGTGGCCCATTGGCGATCGTCCCATAAGATCGAAATGGTGCTCCACTGATTCACCCGAAGCTGCAGGAGTCGAGAGTAAAAACCATCTGGAGGAGTGGCGTAGAGATGGCATCTGCAATAGGGCAGGAGATACCTGTCACCCAAAAGAAACACAAATTAACCGATTGCATTACGGGACTCATGATGCATTACAATCTTCATTCAACACACCAAATCCACACCCATATGCATGCTAGCCCACTCCAAAGGAATATACACACCCCTAAATCAGTATCGAATCATAACGAAACCAATCGAGCTAAATACACCATTGTCAACGTCGGTTACTGTGCATGCGTCCGTCAAGATAGAACCCATGACATGGGATTAGTAACGTGCCTAGACACAAGTGTATGAAGGCGCGTCGAGACAGGGAGGATCCGACAAGGGCAGATAGACGTATGTCCCACTATGGCAGCCTTGCATCACATAACGCAGGGGAAGGGGAGTGAATCAAAAAACCCATGTACATGGCAGACCCTAAACGGAATCATCAGTCCATGCATCCACACATCATTCCCTCATCCCGCAATGAAAACGCATGAATATTCACTCACATAATATGTGAAACTTCCATCGCGTCTGTGCGTAATGCAGTCCGCAAAAACCACTGTGCCCCTGGCCGGATCTGTAGTGTTGTGAAGCAAGATGGATTTGGGAACGTCCTGCCTTATCGTCCACTACGCTGTTGCGCATCCCATTCAATTCATATCATTCATTGCCTGCTCGTTATGGGCCATGTCCCAAGGACATTCTACAATAGAACGTTACATTTCCAGCCAGACCTGTGGGCGTATCCTCGCCGCTACTTCAAAACCCAAAATGCTGGCCTTCGAATTCCTCACTTGCAACATTACGTCGAAAAGGCTTCTGTGAACGCTTGCATTCACAATTACATCAATGTAGTGCGGCTGTGTGTCATGATGCTAACTGGCTGCAATCACAAATGGCACGCCACGCCCGTCGGTGAAGTACGTTACTGTGCTGCATGAGGGTCGGCCATCGATCGAGCCCTACATACCACTGACTCTTCACAGGTATGTAAGCGGCTGCAATCATAGCATGTGTAACAATGGGAGCATAGCATGAAAATCAGTCAAAGTACATCACACTGCCATCGGGATTTGATACATGATTCAAATCCCAAGATGCCATGCGGCCAAATGCAGCCTTACGTGCGGGACGTGCTCGGCCAGAAGGGATTGCATCTGCCACAGATTCATTCAATCAGCACAGGTGGAGGCCATACAGGCCGACAGCACATATATTGCAGACCCAAACCCCTCCCACAACCACTCCCACTCCAAAATGCTACCGGCAGGACTAGCGATGTTGGGCCTGGGGTACCAGATAGCACTGCAAGTGCTACAACTACAAGAAGACGACGAACAACAACAGGTACAACAACCGGGCGCACAGGGGAGACGGAGGAGAAGGAGGAGGAGGAGGGCAAGGCAGGGTCAGCAAGGCCCACAAGCACTGCCACTACCACCACGCAGGCGGCCCGCAATCCCACGCCTCCGAGCCGATCCGTTCAACCTCACTGCTGAGCAGATCCACACCCTCTACCGTTTGGACCGGGACACCATAATCGCCATTGTGGACATGACACATGCTGACCTCGTGAGCATGATAGATAGCCCAACCGCCATCCCACCCCTACTGAAGGTGGTGTCTGCACTCCACTTCCTGGCCACAGGCACCTACCAGCACACAGTGGGACAGTTGCATGGCATTTCACAGCCACTGTTCTCACGGACACTCTTCCAAGTGCACGATGCCCTCCTGAAGCACGCCGACGACCACATCACACTACCACGCACGTACCAGGAGATTACCAACGCTAAAGTGGGATTCCATGCACTTGGCGGCATCCCGGGTTGCATTGGTGCCATCGACTGCACCCATGTTGAATTGGTTGTCCCACATGCCATGGAGGTCCAGTACCGCAACCGGAAACAATTTCATTCAATCAATGTGCAAATGGTGTGTGACTCCAACAAGATATTTACGCATTGTTGTGCCAGATTTCCAGGATCTACCCATGATTCTATGGTCCTGAGGAACACAAGAATACCACGCTACATGGAGCGACACGCAGGGCACAGATCCTGGCTACTCGGTGAGTCTCATTCCATGCATGACATCGTGGCCCATTTGATGCGTCAATGACCTTGCAGGGGGGGGGGGGGCTACTTAGCACTATCATTCCACTGACACCCTTTATTCGTCTCATACAGGTGATGCCGGGTATCCACTGAAGAGATGGCTCCTTACACCAATCCGGAACCCACAGAACGAGCATGAGGAGGACTACAACCATGCCCACTCACGTACCCGTGTGGTCATTGAACAGGCATTCGGCCTACTGAAGGCTCGTTTCCGCAGCCTCAGCAGGTCTGGCGGGGCACTCATGTACAGCCATGAGAAGGTTTCTAAGATGGTCATGGCATGTGTCATGCTGCACAACATGTGCATACGTAGGAATGTGCCCATGCCCCCTGACGCTGTACTGCATGCACCTGAAGATGATGATGATGATGAGGGTGGGGATGTGGAGGCACCTCAAGGAGTCCATGAGGCACAGGATGTACGTGCAATCCGACAGAGCATCATAGATGCATGCTTCTAGCAACCACGCATGGTGCCTATTACACGGAAAGGGGACCTGTGGCACTTTGTGTGTGTAGTACAGGCACATTGTGGACTGTACGCCTATGAAGGCCTCGTACGCAAATATCAATGTCCACACATGTCATTGGATGATAATGAGGTGCTGTATTGTTAATGTGATTTGATTTATACACCCTATGGACCCGCCACCCAGTGAAGCCCAACACACCCCCTCCACCCTACTACCTCCCCCCCCAACACCAGTGTCCAAATATGCATGCTGTCCGTGGGTAGACGCTATTGCAAGCCCCCTCTACGGGTATCAGGGGCACCCCTGCCCGTGGAGCGCAGGTTCCTGCCAGATCTGCGTTGGGGGCTGCCCTGGACGGAACTTGCCACGGATGATGTCTCTGCCTGCTCGCGTCCATGCATGTCTCTGAGGGTTTGTGAGAGCTCCGAGAGCACACGGCGCACAGCAGCAAGTTCAGCACAAACGTCTTTGGACGTCGCATGCAGTTCCCCCCTCAGGCTCTCGGTGCTTTTCTCCATTTGTGCTCTCAGGCTCTCGGTGCTTCTCTCCATTTCTCCCCTGAGGCTCTCACTACTTTTCTCTATTTGTGCCCTGAGTGTCTCGGTGGATGTTTCCATGGCTGCCCTGGAACCCCCGCATTCATTTGCATGGTCCTTGAGTAGCGTGGACGCTTCCTGCTGTTGCTCGATCAGCAGGTCGAGGGACTGTTGCCTCTGCTGGGCCATGGACATTTGCGGTGGTGTGACAGGGGGGCTGCTCAACACATGTTGCCTTGGCACAGGACTTGTGGGGGTTGGCCAGTCGTCGTCTTCAGGGTGCCCCTGCGTGGTTTCGTCATGGTGTAGGGGATGGAACATGCAGGGGGATTGGGAAAGGTCATGGATGGTACCTACGTCGCCAGCACTGTTTTCCGTGTCGGAGCATGCTGGCATGACAGCTGTGTCACCTATGGTGCTGCTACCACCAGAGGCAGTGCCATCAGATACGTTCTTTGTGGGGACCTGTGGTGCTGGGGTTGTGGACTTGCTGGCTGCTGGGGTGCCTGTTGCAGTCCCCTCCAGTGTGCTGCCACTTGATTCCTGCTGCTGCCGTGTCTTGATCCTTGCACCTGAGGTGGAGGCTCTTGGGACGTTGGTCCTGGCCCTCTTTGCAGGCGTGCTGGTAGGGGTGTCCTGCAGCTCGTCGTTGGTATCGGACCCTGTGGTGGAGTAAAGAGGGGCGAGCGTTAGTTATGGGTCTGTCGGATTTGGAATGGCAACGTATCAAATGCATTGGGGTGGTACATGAGGCTGATTTGGGACTGGGCCTTGGAGGTGGTCTCATTTTCGTGTGGATTGAGGATGCATTCATTTGGCTGCCTGCAGTTAGGGGGTGCATGCTGCACATGTAGGGGTTGTTTATGGCTTCTTGATTGATTTGTTTGTTCATTCTGACTTTTAGAGGGCGCTGTCAGGGCAAAGTATGTATTGCACTATGGGGTCACATGGTACTGCACATGTTCGTGGTTTGTGGATTTCGCATTGTTTCTCTTGGCCAACCTACCTGATTCTCCGGATGTCGGCACTCCTTTCTCCATCCCTCCGACTCCCTCTATGCTCTCCATTCCTATGGTGGAGGCGCAGATTTCCTCCCAGGGGGTCAACTTGATGGGCGACTCTGAACCCCCCCCGGTAGCTGTGGCGATGTTCCTGTTCGCAGAAAGTATGCTGCGTACGCGGATCCGCAGGTCGTCCCACCGCTTGCGACATTGCTGTGGCGTGCGGGGTGTTGTCCCCACCGCACTTACGCGCTGTGCCACCAGGGCCCATATGGCCTTCTTGTTGGCAAGGGCCGTCCTGGTCATTTGACTGGAGAAGACGACGGCGGAATTTTCCTGGAGGGTCTCGGTGAGCACGGTCAGTTCCTCTCGGGAGAAGTGTACCTGCCGCTTGCGGTCACACGCTTTCTTGGCTACCTTTCCCATATTTATTTTTTTAACTGGGGTTGCTAACGGGTTGGGATGTGTGTCAGGGTCGGATTTTTTATGGTTGTGTTGGGATTCGGATTTTATAGTTGTGCGGCGTGCTGTTTCCCGTTCCGGCCACATGCTTTTACTTCCGTTTCCGTATATTTACGGTGGCCGTAATTTGCGGTGCACGCTCGTTACGGTGACCGCTCATTACGGTGACCGCTAAGATGGGTGGCGGTATTGCACCTGGTGCAGCGTACGGCGGCGGTAAGGGCCGTTTTGGGGTCATTTCCGCCATCGCAGCCTTTCGGATTCCGCCATGGCGTAATGCTCGTGCCCGATGGGTCGTGATTGGCCGCACTTTGCTCCTTCGTGCAATGGCGGAAACGCTATTTACGCTGTTGCGGTCCGGTCAGTCACTTTCCGCCAGGGTCGTAATGAGGCCCATAGACATTAGGGAAAAAGACATTTGAAGAGAGCAATCTAAAGAGAACTTTAATACTTACAAGTCACGCTCGTGCAGCAAACGGCGGCTTCGCTCTCAACTACCCTCTGCAATCAAGAGGCGGAACTCACATCCAGTGAAGTAACTGGATCCAGCGCCCCTGCACAAGACGCAGGATGGAGAGCTCAGCATTCACTTACTTAAGACACCTCACTCTGCAGGTCAAGCTTTCGGTGAGGAAGGAGTCAAATCCGGGAGCCAAACGAATCCTACGCCTAACGTTTAAGACGTTTTCACCGCCCAGTCAAGACCAGCGCCTCCGAGGGAACCAGGTGAGCTTTACAGAACGCGAAGCCCCACCATACATTTCCCGCCCAGGCGCAATGGAGACTTCGGACACAGACCAATTGGCCCAGTTGCTCGGGGAGTTGAGAGCAGAAGTACACGCAGCTCGCCAGGAAACAAATGCCCTAAGGAGAGAGCTAGTGGTTTCTAAGGAGCGAACAGATGACTTGGCTAGACAATTGTTACAAGCCCAAGCGGGACAGACTCCTCTGCCTACCCCTGGTGGAAGCCATGCCCCAACAGCTTCCTCTAATCCGGTGCAAATTAATCTACCAGGAAATGTACCTTTGGCTCCGCCCGAACGCTTTTCAGGTGATCCGAAAAGATTTGCTGTGTTCATCAATCAGTGTCGTTTGCACTTTCTGTGTAGACCTGCCGCTTTTCCAACGGACCAGGCTAAGGTGGCCTTCGTGCTCTCATATCTTAGCGGCAGTGCCGCAGATTGGTCTATTCCTTTAGTGACTCAAGATAACCCTATTCTGTATAATTTCCAGGACTTCCAAGCTAGTATGGAAAGATTGTTCGCAAGACATTCTCAGGGACAGGCCCTGGACAATGAACTTCTTTTACTACGACAGGGCAATCAAGATCTTCTGGCCTACATTGCATCATTTAACAGACTAGTGGTTGAAACCGGGTGGCCTGAGGATAAGAGAATCACCCTTTTCTATAGAGGCCTTCGTGGAGAACTTAAAGACGTTCTGGCCCAGGTGGTGAATCCTCCACAAGACTGTTCCGAATACATTGATCTGGTGGTGCAACTGGATCATAGAATACAAAATCGAAAAGCCGATCGTTCCAGGTTTGAGAATCGAGTTTTTTCAAGACCACAAAGCTCCGTTAAAGGAAATGATACTGTGGAACCCATGCAGATTGGGGTGGTGAAAGGACCTCTAACCCAAAAGGAAAGAGAAAGGAGAAGACAACTGCAATTGTGCCTCTATTGCGGGAACTCAGGGCACTTCCTCCAAGATTGCCCAGTGAAACCAAAGAAGAAGACAGTAGGAGCTTCCGATAAGGGTGCCAAAAGTTCAGAGTCGGAAAACGACCTCGCCTGACAAGTGTAGAGGTCCGCTTGCCGAGCGTTAAAACCAGTTCTTTGACCTCGCATTTTACCATGCCCATGGTCCTCGTGAGTCCGGAACAACCCAATCGTATGCATGCCATTAAAGCATACATAGATAGTGGCGCAATCGGCAATTACGTGGACTGTGAATTGGCCGCCAGGATGAATCTATCTCTTTGTCCTAAGTCGGTGAAAGACGTTATCACCACCGTGGATGGTACGGAAATAGCTTCCGGACCAGTTACTCACACCACCATGGAAGTGACGTTGGTAAGCCAAGATGGACATCAAGAGAAAATTGTGTTTGACGTGATCAAGGCTCCACAGTTTCAAGTTATCCTGGGAATCCCTTGGCTGGAGAAACACAATCCTCAAATTGATTGGCGAGCAAAGACAATCCGGTTTCCAGAATGCGCAACTACCTGTTATCCGCAGCCCCGCACGAAGCTAGCTGCAACTGCTTCTGAGGGTCCTCACCTGCCTCCTGAATACCGGGAATTTCAGGATGTCTTTCGGAAAGATCAAGCTAATTCGCTGCCTCCTCACAGATCATACGACTGCCAAATAGACTTGGTTCCAGGATCCACTCCCCCATGCAGTCGAATTTATGCCCTCACAGAACCTGAAAATCTTCACCTAAGGCAGTATTTGGACCAGTACTTGACTAATGGATTTATCCGTCCCTCAAAGTCCCCAGCCTCTTCAGCTTTGTTCTTCGTGCCAAAAAAAGAGGGAGACCTAAGAACATGCATAGATTACCGTGCTCTGAACCAGATTACGATTAAGAACAGATATCCGTTACCATTGATCCCTGAACTTCTTGACCAGGTTAAAAGTGCCTGTATCTACACAAAGCTGGACCTCAGAGGAGCTTACCATTTAGTACGAATAAAAGAGGGCGATGAATGGAAGACGGCCTTTCGTACTAAATATGGACTGTTCGAGTATCAAGTAATGCCCTTTGGGCTTTGCAACGCTCCGGCAGCCTTTCAGTATTTTATGAATGACGTCCTCAGAGAGCTCATTGACGTATGTGTAGTTGTCTATATTGATGACATTCTGGTCTACTCGTCCTCTGAGGCGGAACATCGAAAACATGTCACCGCAGTATTGGAGCGGCTCCGAAAACACAGACTCTTTGCAAAATTGGAAAAATGCGTTTTTCACGTCACGGAGGTCGAATTTTTGGGATTTATTTTGTGACCTAATGGAGTCCACATGGACTCAAGAAAAGTGGACGCTATCGTTAAGTGGCCCTCACCAACGTCAGTGAAAGGAGTTCAAAGCATGTTGGGCTTCGCCAACTTTTATCGAAGATTTATCCCAGAGTTTTCTCGAGTAGTCCAACCCATTACAGCCCTCCTCAGAAAGAATAAACGTTACGAATGGTCTACAGAGGCTGAACAAGCTTTTCAGGAACTAAAAACAAAATTCACCTCGGCTCCAGTTCTAAAACATCCTCGCCCGGAACTTTCCTATATAGTAGAGACTGATGCTTCCAGTCTCGCAATGGGAGCAGTACTTTCGCAAAAGAGACCCGGAAACAAATCAGTTACACCCAGTGGCATTTTGGTCCCGCAAATTTTCAGCTCCTGAAATCAACTATACCATTACAGATAAGGAACTTTTGGCTATCAAGTCCGCCTTTAAAGCTTGGCGGCATTATCTCTTGGGAGCCCGACACACAGTCACCGTCATCACGGATCATCGTAATTTACAGTACCTTAAATCAGCCAAAGCTCAATCCTCTAGACAGCTTCGCTGGGCATTGTTTTTCGCCGAATTCGACTTTGTGATAACTTACCGACCAGGCAACAAGAATGGAAAAGCAGATGCTCTCTCCCGAATTGGAGTAGATGAACTCACGACCAATCCTGAACCCGTACCCATAATTCCGGAACAGAGAATCCTGGGTTTGATAGATGCACAATCCATTGAAGACATTGAAGCTAAAGTTAAAGATCTTCTGACTCCAGCAGAAGTGCAAGACTGGCAACGCAAGGGAAATGATTTCACAATGGATAAGAACCTACTATAC
Organism: Ambystoma mexicanum; assembly: GCF_040938575.1. Classification (NCBI taxonomy): domain Eukaryota; kingdom Metazoa; phylum Chordata; class Amphibia; order Caudata; family Ambystomatidae; genus Ambystoma; species Ambystoma mexicanum. Next base: position 829,806,754 of record NC_090926.1, on the reverse strand, counting down.
TTTCGAGGAAGATTATATCTACCATGTACCGATTTACAAAGACAGGTGATCTCTTGTTACCATGACTCCTTAATGGAAGGACATCCCGGCATTACCAAAACGTTGGAAAAGATAAAAAGACATTTTTGGTGGCCGTCTTGGAGAAAGGACATTAAGGATTTCATTAATTCCTGTGGTGTGTGCGCTCAAAGCAAAAGCCAGAAGGAGAAACCAGCAGGCCTCCTACATCCAATAGACATTCCTCCACACCCATGGCATACTCTCTCCATGGACTTCATCACGGATTTACCACCATGCTCCGGATTTAATACAATCTTAGTGATTGTGGACCTATTCTCGAAAATGGCTCATTTCATCCCATTGAAAGGGTTACCTACAGCTCCAATTTTGGCCCGAGAATTCCTCGAAAACATCGTTCGGTTGCACAGCTTTCCTTCAGTTTTAATCTCAGATAGAGGGAGTCAATTTATTTCCCACTTCTGGCGGAGTTGTTGTCGCCTAGCCCAAATTGACATAAGGCTTTCGACCAGCCACCATCCCCAGACCGACGGGCAGACCGAGAGGACCAACCAAACCTTGGAACAGTATCTACGCTGCATGTTACAACAATCAGAGGGCACTTGGAAAGACATTCTCTGGATTGCGGAGTACGCTTATAATAATTCAGTCCACGCCGGAACTGGAAAAACTCTGTTTTTTCTTTCATATGGAATCCACCCTCGCACCTCAAATCTTGACCCACCTCAGACTCTTGGAACACCCGCTGTAGATCATCTGCATTCGACAATCACTCAAGCCTTTAAAGAGGCCACATCTCACCTCAAGCAGGCCAAGGAGCAATACAAGAAGTGTGCGGATCTACATCGAAAGGAAGCTCCTCAATATCTTGTGGGAGATCAGGTCTGGCTATCCACCAAACATTTACCCCTAAAAGGACCGCATACTTTCAATCCACGATACCTGGGGCCTTACCCAATCACTGCCATAATCAATCCAGTGGCGGTTAAATTGGGCCTACCTGCCCATATGAAGATACATCCAGTTTTCCACGTCTCACAACTGAAACCCATGCCACCTGGAACCCGTTTGACAAAATCTCCAGACCCTATTCTTGTGGACGGAGAACTAGAATTCGAAATACAAGACATATTAGACTCCAAGATTTCCAAATCTAAATTATACTATCTGATTGACTGGAAAGGTTATGGCCCCCAGGAACGATCTTGGGAACCGTCGGAACATGTTCATGCACCCCATCTGGTTAAGAAGTTTCATCGAACTTTTCCTGATAAACCAAAACCCCCGGAGAAGACAAATTTGGGAGGGGCCTTGAGGGGGGGTGCTGTCATGACCACTGCTTTCAAGGAGTCAGGACCTACCCAACATCCTTGGAAGCAGGCTCATAACATGTCTTATCGGCACCAGCAAGTCCCAATAGGGACCTTTTGGACCTTGTCCTGGCACCGGTGGTGCCAGGCTCATAGTAAGGATCCGTCCCGGCACAGGAAGCGCCGGGCTCATATCAAGTGTAAAGGTGCTTGGGTGAACCTACCTGGAGCAGACCATGCTACCAGCAAGATGAGGCTTTACTCTCTTCTGGTAGGGACTACTTTTCCTTCTGGGTGTGGCAGGCACCACTCCCTGGATCATTGCTGCTGGAACCCTTCTGGAAGCAGGAACTCTTTTACCTGGGCGAGGCTGCTGTGGAAGAAGACACCTAAGCACTCCTATGGGCTATTTAAACCACACCCGATTGGTACCACATGCTTCGCGTTATTCTGCATCTGCAGCAGGACGCTCACCGTGTCAGCTCCAGCGAATCTTCAGCTCCGGATCCTGTAATTACGAAAATTACCTGCTGGGAACCAATCTTCAATCTTCAGCGGCTCCTGCGAAACAAAAGGCACAGGTTAGACAAAGGCAAAGTTAGCGCTTCAACTCACCCGATCCATCGGCAGCATCCAAGACGTTTTTTCTGCATTTCTCGTCCGGCATCGGGCCTGCAAAGACAAAGAACATTGGTTAGTAACGCTTGGTTACAATACTGCTTACCTGTGTTGCGCTTGCTCCAACCTTGCTCGCACTGCATTCCGGCACCTGTAGAGACAAAAGGGGACATTAAGGTGCATTCTACGGCCCCAAAACAGCCTTCCTACTTACGTGCCTTCGAATTCATCATCTTCTTGTTACGCTCTCTGCCACGAATCGGGGAGAGCATCTTCTTTGGCATCGACAGCATCTGAAAAGTAAAAGACATAGACATTAGGGAAAAAGACATTTGAAGAGAGCAATCTAAAGAGAACTTTAATACTTACAAGTCACGCCGTGCAGCAAACGGCGGCTTGGCTCTCAACTACCCTCTGCAATCAAGAGGCGGAACTCACATCCAGTGAAGTAACTGGATCCAGCGCCCCTGCACAAGACGCAGGATGGAGAGCTCAGCATTCACTTACTTAAGACACCTCACTCTGCAGGTCAAGCTTTCGGTGAGGAAGGGGTCAAATCCGGGAGCCAAACGAATCCTACGCCTAACGTTTAAGACGTTTTCACCGCCCAGTCAAGACCAGCGCCTCCGAGGGAACCAGGTGAGCGTTACAGCAAGTCACACACAGACAAATATCCAAACCCTAATAATCGCAACTATTATCACCTCCCCAGGGGACAGTGCCTACCCTCTGAGCAACCACATGATGACGCCAATCCGGAACCCCACCACACCACCCCAGGTAAGATACAACGCCGCTCATATTGCAACCAGGGGCATAGTGAGCGCACATTCGGAGTGCTCAAGTCACGTTTCCGCTCCCTTGACCGCTCTGGTGGGCAACTACTCTATGCACCACCAGTAGTGTGCAGGATCATTGTGGCAGCATGTGTCCTGCACAATGTTGCAACACGGCAGGGCGTCCCGGTGGACATGGTGGTGCCCCCACACCCCCAACCACAGGCACAGGCGCTGCCCATGGGAGGGGACAGGGCACGTGGCGAGGAAGCCCGGACCCAGCTTGTGGCCACATTTTTCACCTAAACTCCCACCCCTGCAAGATTTATCCCAGAGTTTTCTCGAGTAGTCCAACCCATTACAGCCCTCCTCAGAAAGAATAAACGTTTCGAATGGTCTACAGAGGCTGAACAAGCTTTTCAGGAACTAAAAACAAAATTCACCTCGGCTCCAGTTCTAAAATATCCTCGCCCGGAACTTTCCTATATAATAGAGACTGATGCTTCCAGTCTCGCAATGGGAGCAGTACTTTCGCAAAAGAGACCCGGAAACAAATCAGTTACACCCAGTGGCATTTTGGTCCCGCAAATTTTCAGCTCCTGAAATCAACTATACCATTACAGATAAGGAACTTTTGGCTATCAAGTCCGCCTTTAAAGCTTGGCGGCATTATCTCTTGGGAGCCCGACACACAGTCACCGTCATCACGGATCATCGTAATTTACAGTACCTTAAATCAGCCAAAGCTCAATCCTCTAGACAGCTTCGCTGGGCATTGTTTTTCGCCGAATTCGACTTTGTGATAACTTACCGACCAGGCAACAAGAATGGAAAAGCAGATGCTCTCTCCCGAATTGGAGTAGATGAACTCACGACCAATCCTGAACCCGTACCCATAATTCCGGAACAGAGAATCCTGGGTTTGATAGATGCACAATCCATTGAAGACATTGAAGCTAAAGTTAAAGATCTTCTGACTCCAGCAGAAGTGCAAGACTGGCAACGCAAGGGAAATGATTTCACAATGGATAAGAACCTACTATACTTTCGAGGAAGATTATATCTACCATGTACCGATTTACAAAGACAGGTGATCTCTTGTTACCATGACTCCTTAATGGAAGGACATCCCGGCATTACCAAAACGTTGGAAAAGATAAAAAGACATTTTTGGTGGCCGTCTTGGAGAAAGGACATTAAGGATTTCATTAATTCCTGTGGTGTGTGCGCTCAAAGCAAAAGCCAGAAGGAGAAACCAGCAGGCCTCCTACATCCAATAGACATTCCTCCACACCCATGGCATACTCTCTCCATGGACTTCATCACGGATTTACCACCATGCTCCGGATTTAATACAATCTTAGTGATTGTGGACCTATTCTCGAAAATGGCTCATTTCATCCCATTGAAAGGGTTACCTACAGCTCCAATTTTGGCCCGAGAATTCCTCGAAAACATTGTTCGGTTGCACAGCTTTCCTTCAGTTTTAATCTCAGATAGAGGGAGTCAATTTATTTCCCACTTCTGGCGGAGTTGTTGTCGCCTAGCCCAAATTGACATAAGGCTTTCGACCAGCCACCATCCCCAGACCGACGGGCAGACCGAGAGGACCAACCAAACCTTGGAACAGTATCTACGCTGCATGTTACAACAATCAGAGGGCACTTGGAAAGACATTCTCTGGATTGCGGAGTACGCTTATAATAATTCAGTCCACGCCGGAACTGGAAAAACTCTGTTTTTTCTTTCATATGGAATCCACCTCGCACCTCAAATCTTGACCCACCTCAGACTCTTGGAACACCCGCTGTAGATCATCTGCATTCGACAATCACTCAAGCCTTTAAAGAGGCCACATCTCACCTCAAGCAGGCCAAGGAGCAATACAAGAAGTGTGCGGATCTACATCGAAAGGAAGCTCCTCAATATCTTGTGAGGACCGCGTACTTTCAATCCACGATACCTGGGGCCTTACCCAATCACTGCCATAATCAATCCAGTGGCGGTTAAATTGGGCCTACCTGCCCATATGAAGATACATCCAGTTTTCCACGTCTCACAACTGAAACCCATGCAACCTGGAACCCGTTTGACAAAATCTCCAGACCCTATTCTTGTGGAGGGAGAACTAGAATTCGAAATACAAGACATATTAGACTCCAAGATTTCCAAATCTAAATTATACTATCTGATTGACTGGAAAGGTTATGGCCCCCAGGAACGATCTTGGGAACCGTCGGAACATGTTCATGCACCCCGTCTGGTTAAGAAGTTTCATCGAAATTTTCCTGATAAACCAAAACCCCCGGAGAAGACAAATTTGGTAGGGGCCTTGAGGGGGGGTGCTGTCATGACCACTGCTTTCAAGGAGTCAGGACCTACCCAACATCCTTGGAAGCAGGCTCATAACATGTCTTATCGGCACCAGCAAGTCCCAATAGGGACCTTTTGGACCTTGTCCTGGCACCGGTGGTGCCAGGCTCATAGTAAGGATCCGTCCCGGCACAGGAAGCGCCGGGCTCATATCAAGTGTAAAGGTGCTTGGGTGAACCTACCTGGAGCAGACCATGCTGCTTACTTACCAGCAAGATGAGGCTTTTACTCTCTTCTGGCAGGGACTACTTTTCCTTTTGGGTGTGGCAGGCACCACTCCCTGGATCATTGCTGCTGGAACCCTTCTGGAAGCAGGAACTCTTTTACCTGGGCGAGGCTGCTGTGGAAGAAGACACCTAAGCACTCCTATGGGCTATTTAAACCACACCCGTTTGGTACCACATGCTTCGCGTTATTCTGCATCTGCAGCAGGACGCTCACCGTGTCAGCTCCAGCGAATCTTCAGCTCCGGATCCTGTAATTACGAAAATTACCTGCTGGGAACCAATCTTCAATCTTCAGCGGCTCCTGCGAAACAAAAGGCACAGGTTAGACAAAGGCAAAGTTAGCGCTTCAACTCACCTGATCCATCAGCAGCATCCAAGACGTTTTTTCTGCATTTCTCGTCCGGCATCGGGCCTGCAAAGACAAAGAACATTGGTTAGTAACGCTTGGTTACAATACTGCTTACCTGTGTTGCGCTTGCTCCAACCTTGCTCGCGCTGCATTCCGGCACCTGTAGAGACAAAAGGGGACATTAAGGTGCATTCTACGGCCCCAAAACAGCCTTCCTACTTACGTGCCTTCGAATTCATCATCTTCTTGTTACGCTCTCTGCCACGAATCGGGGAGAGCATCTTCTTTGGCATCGACAGCATCTGAAAAGTAAAAGACATAGACATTAGGGAAAAAGACATTTGAAGAGAGCAATCTAAAGAGAACTTTAATACTTACAAGTCACGCTCGTGCAGCAAACGGCGGCTTCGCTCTCAACTACCCTCTGCAATCAAGAGGCGGAACTCACATCCAGTGAAGTAACTGGATCCAGCGCCCCTGCACAAGACGCAGGATGGAGAGCTCAGCATTCACTTACTTAAGACACCTCACTCTGCAGGTCAAGCTTTCGGTGAGGAAGGGGTCAAATCCGGGAGCCAAACGAATCCTACGCCTAACGTTGAAGACGTTTTCACCGCCCAGTCAAGACCAGCGCCTCCGAGGGAACCAGGTGAGCGTTACAGCAAGTCACACACAGACAAATATCCAAACCCTAATAATCTCAACTATTATCACCTCCCCAGGGGACAGTGCCTACCCTCTGAGCAACCACATGATGACGCCAATCCGGAACCCCACCACACCACCCCAGGTAAGATACAACGCCGCTCATATTGCAACCAGGGGCATAGTGGAGCGCACATTCGGAGTGCTCAAGTCACGTTTCCGCTCCCTTGACCGCTCTGGTGGGCAACTACTCTATGCACCACCAGTAGTGTGCAGGATCATTGTGGCAGCATGTGTCCTGCACAATGTTGCAACACGGCAGGGCGTCCCGGTGGACATGGTGGTGCCCCCACACCCCCAACCACAGGCACAGGCGCTGCCCATGGGAGGGGACAGGGCACGTGGCGAGGAAGCCCGGACCCAGCTTGTGGCCACATTTTTCACCTAAACTCCCACCCCTGCAGAGTGCACACAGGCCTGGCACATACCAGGTGACAATCAATGATGACAAAGAGACAGTCAACTGTCACAACCCTACCACCCTGAGATAGTTGACATGGGAGTGTCACATCGTCTGCATCCCTAGCTACTTAAACACAAGCTATCCTGTGTAACCAAAAGGCACACATATGACATATGACATGATATGGCCTATACACAAGTATTTCAAGGCGCGATGAGGCAGGGAGGGGGGAACAAGGGAAGACAGACAACGGTACTACTAGGCCAGGTGTCATTGAGATTGTGCAAATGCAGGGGTAGGGGGAAGGGAAAAGTGCAAGGGGAAGGGGGGGGAGTGCAGTACAGGGGAAGTAGCCCAAAAAAAAATACATAGGTCGGCTGGTGGCAACTGCAAAGGTAAGTGCAGACAAGTGCTGGGAAGGGTGGGCTGTAGAGATAGAGAGACAGTACCGCAGTGCAGGGTTTGCCAGGGAGGCAGTGCAAGTGGAGAGTGGCTGGGCCAGGGACCGAGGTCGGTGAGAGTGGCCCACTCCAACTCCAACCTCCGCCTCTTGGACCTCCCCCCGGCAGCTGCAGCCTGGGATGCGGCACTGGACTCCTCACTCCCCGACGAGATGACAACATGGGAGGGGAGCCGGGCCTTGCGTCTCCGGCTGGCGGTGGGATCCCCGCCGCTGTGCTCCACAGCACCTTCTCCGCCCTCTTCATCAGTTGACCCTGCAGACAGGGAGAAATAAAACACAGGCATCAGGGCACTGTACAATGGACACATACACACATGACAGTTGTACATGAGTGGCATTGGCAAACCTCAGACATGTCATCACAATCCCCAACACACATGTCATTTCAACTTGCACACATGAGCCATGCCACAGCCATATCGCAACTGCCAGCACCATCCATACACATACAACAGCATGAGCAGGCAAAGGTGAGCCAGACATCACATGCAACACAGGAAGTGCACCACACATGTACACACACCACCACACTTGCATGCATGTGTACACCTCTGCCAAGTGTCGCAGTGTTCAGATGGGCATCCATGTCACATCTGCTGATCAGGCTTCCACATACCGCTGTCACTTGCATCCATGTTGCATCACTGTTGCACCCTTGTCAAATACACACACATGCACATGTACACAGTGCTGATACATGCAGCTGAAAACAACATACATGCGTGACATCACGGACATGTCTACTTACATACACATTCATCCAAACATGTGTGCCAACACAACTGCATTTGGCATGCAAGCCTACACACACAAGCACCATCCATGTCTCACACATTCCAGCCCTCGCATGTGTTAGCCCCACGGCCCTGTACACCCCCACCCATACTCGACCCCATACAAACAGATGTGCAACCTGCACACTACTGAAAAATCACCACACGCACATCTCACAATCAGGATGCATGTACACTTACCGCTCGACTCCAGAAGGGTCTGCCTCTCAAGGACCTGGACGTGGAGCGCTGGGGATATGTGTTCCAGGACCCTCATCTGTTCTTCCGACAAGTGGCCCCGGCGCCCCTTGGCATCCGCTGCCTTCAAGAGGCGCCGGGCCTTGTTCAGGGTCCTGGACCTGAAGTCCTCCCAGCGCTTCTTGACATGTTGTAAGTGGCGGACTGCCACCCTCTCCGCGTTGATGGCAGTCACGATGTCAGTCCAGATCCGAGTCCGTCCTTCCTTGTCGGCGCGGGAACTTCCGAAGAGGGCATCATACTGCCCCAGGACTTGCTCCACCAGGACACCAACTTCGGTGGCACTGAAGCTGGTGCCCCTCTGCCTCTCTGGCAGGGGGTTGTCAGTGGTCTCAGATGGTGTTTGCCCCGACATGACAACCCCAGAGGCAGGAGTAGGTGGGCAACTGGGTCTTGGGGCTGGGCTGTGGAGCGATGGAATCCCAGTCGGGAGTCTTCGGTTCCAGCAGGGGTGGTCACAGCAACAGCACCCCTGGCTGATGTGCAGGCAGCAAATGGCAGGGCACGTGGGCAGCAGGCAGTCAGGCTGCAGCAGATGGCAGGTGGGAGCGTGCTCGGGGCTCTGGGGGGCAGTAGTTCGGCCTTCTGGGCAGGAGCGTGGTCTTCCGTGTGCTTACGCGTGGCCAGCTTGATACGGAGTGAATTGGCATGTGAAAATCCTGCACGTTTGCGTGTAATTCGAGGAAAGGCCCTTAGCGCGTATGCACGGCAGCACGCATATGCGATATCATTGGACCAAAGGCCCTTAGCACGTGAGCGCGTCTGTGTCGTGACGCGCGCGGGTGTTTCCCTCATTACACGTGATGACAGAGCACACGTGGATTTCCACCAATCGCGTGTGAAAGTTCCCGGGCACCCAGAAACACACGTACACAGGCCAATCACGTGTACGCTCACTTCCCTCCGATTACACGCGATGACACTCTGACGTACAGTTTTACCACGTATCCGAATACGGGAAACCCGTGCATGGCAAAAGACGTGCACAGGCAACAACGTGTCCGCCACACGAAGGCAGGCGGAAGCGTCCCTGCGCACAGCATAAAAGTGCACGCAAACAACAAACGCGTATATACAGCTACGATGAATGCCCCATTTGTCGCAGCACTGATCGTGGGACACCGCAGGAGGAGGAGAATAGCCAGGGCACGCATTTTTGCACCACGGACAAGCCTTTTTGGGATGCCTGACGACCAGGTGTACGGCAGGTATAGGTTTCCACCCCATATCATCCTAGACCTGGTCAGGGAGTGGGAAGATGACCTTAAATCCCCCACCCTTTGCTCCTAAGCATTGAGCCCCTTGGAGAAGCTGCTCAATGTCCTGCATTTTTTGGCCACTGGGTCATTTCAGTGGACCACTGCCATAGTGGGGGGGGTCTCACAGGCCACGCAGTCACTCTGCCTACACCAGGTACTGGCAATCATGACAGCGCGCCCCTCAGTCCGCAGGCACATATACATGCCCAGAACACCTGCAGAAAGGCAGGCCGTTATCCTGGATTTTTTCAGGGTGGCACACTTCCCCAAAGTGTCCGGTGCCATAGATTGCACCCCTGTGGCCCTACGTCCACCTAGGGCCACTGAGCACATCTACCGAAACCGCAAGCACTGGCATTCCATCAATGTACAGGTAGTATGCGATGCAAAGGGAATCATCACCTCTGTCTATGCAAACTAACCTGGCTCCACCAATGACAGTTTCATATAAAGAATGTCCGCCCTGAGCCGGGCCCTGGAAGCTGGGCAGCATGGCGACACATGGCACCTAGGTCAGTACAAATGCCCTTGCACATGCATGCAAGTCACACACAGACAAATATCCAAACCCTAATAATCTCAACTATTATCACCTCCCCAGGGGACAGTGCCTACCCTCTGAGCAACCACATGATGACGCCAATCCGGAACCCCACCACACCACCCCAGGTAAGATACAACGCCGCCCATATTGCAACCAGGGGCATAGTGGAGCGCACATTCGGAGTGCTCAAGTCACTTTTCCGCTCCCTTGACCGCTCTGGTGGGCAACTACTCTATGCACCACCAGTAGTGTGCAGGATCATTGTGGCAGCATGTGTCCTGCACAATGTTGCAACACGGCAGGGCGTCCCGGTGGACATGGTGGTGCCCCCACATCCCCAACCACAGGCACAGGCGCTGCCCATGGGAGGGGACAGGGCACGTGGCGAGGAAGCCCGGACCCAGCTTGTGGCCACATTTTTCACCTAAACTCCCACCCCTGCGGAGTGCACACAGGCCTGGCACATACCAGGTGACAATCGATGATGACAAAGAGACATTCAACTGTCACAACACTACCACCCTGAGATAGTTGCCATGGAAGTGCCACATCGTCTGCATCCCTAGCTACTTAAACACAAGCTATCCTGTGTGACCAAAAGGCACACATATGACATATGACATGATATGGCCTATACACAAGTATTTCAAGGCGCGATGAGGCAGGGAGGGGGGAACAAGGGAAGACAGACAACGGTACTACTAGGCCAGGTGTCATTGAGATTGTGCAAGGGCAGGGGTAGGGGGAAGGGAAAAGTGCAAGGGGAAGGGGTGGGGAGTGCAGTACAGCGGAAGCAGCCCAAAAAAAATACATAGGTCGGCTGGTGGCAACTGCAAAGGTAAGTGCAGACAAGTGCTGGGAAGGGTGGGCTGTAGGGATAGAGAGATAGTACCGCATTGCAGGGTTTGCCAGGGAGGCAGTGCAAGTGGAGAGTGGCTGGGCCAGGGACCGAGGTCGGTGAGAGTGGCCCAGTTGCAGCTCCAGTGCAGTTCCAGTGGAGAATTCTGCAAGGGAGAGGCAGAGAGAAATCAGAAGCAAAGAGGAAGGTCTTGAGGTGCTTCCAGAACTGGAGATGGTTCCCCTCAAGTTCAAGTGAGGCAGGAAGGCTGTGCTAGAGGGAGGGCCCTGCCGTGGAGAGAGATCTACCCCCAGCTAGTTGCTCTGAGAAGCGGATGACCCTGACATGCAAGGTGTGCATCACACACACCTGCAAAACAGGCCATGGCCATCACTGTCATGTCACTCAAACCCCCCTAAACCACAACATGACATGGCAAGCAATACCCATACACCAACACAGTAATGATAAGGTACACATTGCCATGTCCTAAATGTACAGTGGCATCAGACAATGATGCCTGACCCGGAATCAGATGAAATGACAGACCAACAAAATCTCCCACCCAAAATAAGTCATTTCCAAATGCATTACAAGAGTCGTAGACGTAAAATAACAATGAATGCCTGTCTACATGCACATTGTGCATTGCAAAATCAACACTGCAGCTCATGTGTGCAGTGTCCTACACCTGCAACACACTGCTCAGCGCACAGCACAGTGAACAGTCATTGTGTGTGATGCACACCCTGAGCATCACATCTAAGTGACAGACCACATCAAACAGCAAATTAGGCAGGTACTGGATCCATAATCGGTCACAGAACATGTGCTGCAGGGACACAGTGGGCACCAGAAGGCAAACAGTGTACACGTGGCTATGCAAGGGTGGGAGTACATGTAGTGCATCAGAGTGCAAGTGTGTGGTTCTGCAAGGACATGCACTCCACATATGCATGTGCACTCAAGTGACCATTAGTGTTCTCTACACATCACATGTGAACATTCACCATGTGTACACCCCAGCATGTCAAACCACAACTATCCCCTCGCACCTGAAAGGAAAACACAACACATGAACAGACATTGATCAGCAGAACACAACATGTACATAGGATACCACCATTACAATGTCAGAGTTCCCATCACACTGCAGGGCAAGGCAACTATCAACAACAACCCCCCCCTCCCTCACAAATGACCATAACCCACTAAACAACTGCACCTGGGTCATGGAGCCTTCAAACCTCAATTCCACCTGGCCACAGGATCACCTTTACCCTTCTTCACCATCTCCCACCTTGTGTGTAAAAAGGTGCCTGCACCCTGATAATAAATGTCCAAAATCACAAAATCCAAGCCAGAAAAACGAACCAGAACACCCTCCAGTAGATGACGTGACGTAGCAGTACCTCACAAAGGCCAAGTACCACCACAATGATGCAACAACTAAGGTAGCACAGCAAAACAATGTCACCACAGGATGTGAAACATGTGTGGTACATGACATAGGATTATGCACCATGAACGGATGTGTACTGTCACAGGTCCCCTGTACAGGCGCGGGAGTGTCACGAAACAACCACCCACACCATGTCCCGGGTGCCTGCAAGGTCAAACTCACACAGGCCTCTGAGACCCTGGTGGGGAAGGAGGTTCAGGGATATGCAGTCGGGACAGGTGTTGACACACTGGATGACTGGAATGAGTGGCAGGAGAGGGGAGGAGGAATGACACATGAAACTAGGGAATGCACGAAAATGTACTACCTGCATGAACACATACAAAATCCAAACAAACTTGGACATCATTGTCATGGCCTTCTGTAGTCCAGGCTCAGGAGTGGTACGAACCAACCACCCCCTCTAGGGTTTTAGCGCCTGCAAGTTCGGGGCTTACACAGGCATCCGCAACCCCAGCGGGGAAAGAGGGTCAGGGAACGTTGCTTGGATAGGTACGGGAAGCAGGAACACCGGGTAGAGGGTTCAGGGTTCAAAATTGCATAGGATCACAGGTGATTAGGGAGAAAAAACATACCAAATTGAACCACACATACATCCATGCATTAGTACACTCCCCAGCAAGCCTATGCAGAGCAGTTCGAAAGAAAAACAACAAGACACTTAGCTCTGGTTTTGAGTGCTGGCCTCCTGCCTGCGCACTCTCAGGTCCGGTTACAGGAGCACTGCAATGCTGCAAAGAGAGCCACAGTCAACAACCTGTACGTGCCAATTACACAAAATACAACACCAAACATGCCCCATAGCAACAAACTACTCTACAAACAGACAATCTGGTATCGATGCTTTGTACCCATATATAACATCACCCCTGTGACGAGTCATACACAGTCAATGCAGTAAGTCAGCCGCTGGTGGGTGCGTGGCAAATGGAACACCAATGTGTCACAATTCACACAACATGCAATGTTCCCTGGGTAAGCAGACAGACCCATATAGCAAGCCATGACTTCAGAGCAAGTTGCGTACCACCATGACCGAAACAAAGTTGGCAGTGCATTTATCATAAAGTACATGGAAAAGACATGCACTGCACCCGAGTATGTCCCTTGCTGTATGTCCCTGTGAGCTGCCCCTTTCCATGTCTCGGAAGGCTACATGGTTGATACAAGTGCCTCAATGGACCTTGGTGTACCGGAGGGTATGTGCCACTGCCCCTGCATGTGTCCCAGACAACCCTACTATCAACAGCCATCAGTCCACCAACACATCTGAGCTGCATTGTGTGCTTCAACACCAATATTCGTCTAAGCTCACCCTCAGTGCTGTGACTAAGCCTGCATGTGCAACTCGCCTGGTGCAAGCTTTGCTGTGTCTTGGCCCCCCTGTGCTGCTCACCTTGCCTGGAGTTCCTTGGAACATGTCAGCAGTTCTAGGATGTGGGTCTGCAATCCCTGTGCCTCTGCTTGTGCACACATGTGCATGTGGGCACCAACAAACGGGTCCAGAATTCTGTCGTCCAATGGGCCATGTCTGCTGGCAAAGGTGCTCTGGAGGCACATCCCCCTGCAGAAAGGGCATGAAACACATGATTAATGCTTCAAAGTCATCTGTGTGTGTCTCATCAGGCATCTCATTACTTGACCATGTCAGAGAGTCACATCACAAATCACACCATCTGTCCGTCTTTCACATCCAAAGTGTGGAACACTTTCAGCATGAATTGCAACAAGCACATGTACAGGAAATATATGAAACATACTACACAATGCACAGAAATCAATGTACACATTAATCATGACACACCCCATCTAGCAAAAGCTGAACAGTGGACAATAACACCAAAATCCTCCCCACTAGGGGTGTCAACACAAGTCACATAGCACCAGACATGCCACAGATATGACAGTCCAAAGCCCTTGTGCAATATTCTGTAACACCGAACCATCCTTGCGAGCCCATGGATAAGGGAGGCAGGAGTGGCATATGTGAGTCAAGGACCCCAAGCAGCAAACACATACACAAGACAAGCCTGAAGGGCCCAGCTGGAACAGACAGTGGATGCCTTCAAAAGCCACAAAGCACCGCACCGTCACATGAAAGCACAATAGACTAGCAATTTTAAACTAAATCAACTATTAACTAATTACACTAACAATGGAAAAGCTACATCACCTAATTAAACTAACTATCAAACAGAAACTTAACTAACTAAACTAAAAGAAAAATCAAAAATGGCCACATACGACCCGGGGGGAGGGGAGGCACCCAGGAGGGGGGAGGTAGAGGGTGCTGCTCAACATCCACATGCGATGATGCTGAGCCAAAAAAAAAACCTCCACGGGCTCAACGCCTGCACAGCCCGACCTATGTGGGAGATAGATGGTCGTCCGAGTCTGGCTCATCCTGTAAAGGAGGACGTGGCACAGTAGCCTGGCCACGCCTAGCCGCAGCTTGCCCCTCGTCGGCAGCAAGTCTGCCGGACGGGTGAGCCTGGTTCTGTGTGGCGATGTGACATAGGTCTGCATGCAGAACCTCACGTGATACACGTGCTTCCTCTTGCAAGGTAGCACGTGTAACACAGAGTTCCTCCTGAAAGGCCTGGCTGGACAACCGCTGCACCTCCCGGCAAGCCTGTAGCTCATCCGAGATGGTACGTTCAAGCTGTGCAAACCTCTCCTCTGCCTGCTGCCTCTGGGACATCATAAGGACACCCAGAGTGGATCTGAGGGAAGCATACTCCTCCCTCAGGGCATCCATGTGCGCCTCTGCGTGAGCAGCAATTGCTTGACACAGAGATGATATTTCAGCCTGGCGTGCCCTGTCTGAGGCCGCCATTCCCCAGCCTGAGCGAGCGGGCCATGGACCGTGCCGCCTGTTGCTGGAGAAGCACCTGCCTAGCAGGGGGGAGCACAGATCGGGCCACACGCTCCATGCTCTCAACGATGTTCTCCATTGCTGCCCCCTGCCGTTCGGAATTGGCAGTCATGTCTTGCTCCCACTCAGTATACAGCGGTTGCGCGCAGCGACTGCGTTGCCGGGCTTGACCCCTGCGGGACCCAAGGACCGGGGGTCCTCGCTGTGTTGGCACCACCCGCGGCTGCACGACTACATGCCCCCGTCGACGTGATGTCCCAGGCACATCAGTGACTGGTGTGGAGGGTGACCCTGCGTCCCGATCCACCACGGGTGGAGGAACCAAGACTGTCTGATCCCTCAGTGCAGGTGTCGCAGACAGAGGAGTGTCCACATCAGAATCACTCACCCCTGACACATGGACTTGATGCTCATCCAACTCAACATGGACGTCAGAGTCGTCATCAAGGCTGGACTCCTAGGGAGCCAGAGACAAGATGGACTGCAGCACTTGGGGGTTTTCGTGGCCTACCACCCCACGACCCCCACTAGTGCCGGGTTGATGTGGTGTTACCAACCCTGTGTCTGGCATGACAACACCATCCTCTGCCTCCATTGCGTCATCACCTGAAAAATAGAGAGAAAAAGGTCACTACACATGTCAGAAGCACACAACACACACACACACCAACAGCAAATGCATCCGGCAGACATGTGACACACAACATATAACCTGGCATGCATGCTGGGTCTACTTTGAATAGCTTCTGTGATCAGACCTGTTGAAAAGTGGCAGTTTCCATGGAAGTGGGTCTATGCAGTGCAGAAAATGTGTACACCACTCACTACCTACATGTACAAGCACTCCATGGTGTGTGCCAAGAAATGTGAAGGCAGTGCAATGTCAAATTCACACATCACATGCATTGTGCATTCAATGTGTACCATATCTAGAAGCCAAGCACCCCTCCACCCCAGTACCAAAGCAGGGATGCCTAGCATGGTATCAAAAGGCTGACCATACACCTGTGTATTGACAGGAAGTGTTGACTGGCATCAACAGCTTTATGTGATTCAAATGACAACACTGCAAATGATGCTGGGACAGTAGGCAGGGCACATGATGAAAACTCCGGAGGCCGCCCACGTGTGAAGAAGACACAACAAGAGTTGGTCAGAGTCATTGGCCATTGAACAGGCTGAGGCCTGTGAGCCACACAGATTGTCAGAGCCTAAACATGTGTGCAACGCAGGACTGAGCCACAGTTGACATGGGAAGGCTGATGAGATGGCAGGCAATGTATGTAACCAAGGACTTATATTACAGTGATCATCCAGTCAAGGACACATAGGGGCATGCGTGCAATGCACATGGAGCATGAATGGGCACTCATGTCCCTGCGGGACATCTGACCCATGCACAGTACAAGTGAGATACCCTGCATCAAGTACTAAGGCTGTACCACACGGCATATGTCTGGCAGATTCTACGCTGGAAGTTAGCATCTACACAGGACACATGAACAAGAAACTACACATTGGCAAGATTGAAGCAGACCAGTGCAAAGGTGGAACTGGGGTGCAGAGTGGTGGTGGAGGGGCAAGGGAGCATGCCTACATGGAGTCCTGCATGCAGGCAGAGGAGGCATGCATGACGGAAGCATTGCATTACTTACACATCAGAACCATGTACACGTCACATGTAGCAGCAATCATGCACAACACATCCCACAAGTGAAACACACACATCCTCAACAAACACGCATCAACACTCACTGGACTGTGCATCAAATTCCAGCATCTCTCCCACTCCTTAGACCAATTCAGGTGGTATGAACTCCGCAACGAGAGCCTCATGTGGAGTGAGCTCTTCCTCCTCTGGTGCAGGCCCACCGCCAGTCACCAGAGTCAAGTTGTAATTAGAGGCACGCTTAGCCTTAGTGCTGGGCTTGATGTCATTCCAACGCTTTTTGCACTCTTGCGCACCTCATGGCCGAATGAACTGACATGTTCCGCAACATGCTTCCAGTGGGTGTCACGTTGGGCAGCCGTAGTCTGACTATTGGCACCCACTAGCATGTCACGGCTGTGGCCCCGCACGTAGTCCACGAGGAAGTCCAGTTCCTGCTTGTTAGGCAGAAACCTGTGCAGTTCCCTTGGGGAACACTGCAAAAGATTTAAGACTACAGGTATAGCAGTAAACCCACTTGGTAGCAGTCTGCACCACCCAGATTTACCTGGTAGCTGTGGCTGAGCAGTCAGACTTCCCTCAAGAAGAGTTAGGCAGTATGTAAAGTATACACCATATGTACTCAGGCACAATAGTACAAGCAAACACTGACCAGAGCTTGGTTTCAAAAGTATATAGTTATTTATTTTCAAGAACACATAAGTTGGAAACACTCTAGCAAAATATAGAAAAACACTCTAAACACAGTTATATGGAAAGCAGTCTCAATCCTTATTCCTATCTAGACAACTCTAAGTTAACACCACATAATTCAAACAGAGGTGAGCGATTAACGTTAGATGACACTCTAGTAGGTAAAAAGAAGGGAGAAGGAGCAGAATTAGGATAAACACACCACTCTAAGGTTAAGAACACTTTTTGTAAGCTCAAAGAAGCACAAAGTCACAGGTGAGCAAAAGTCACTAAGCAGGGCCCACTCTTAGAGCAGACAGAGCGAAAACGTGCCCAAGATCACACAGTTGGTAGGGATTCAGAGTCTTGCAAAAGAGTTCGGAAAAGAGTTAGAGAGGCTTAGAAAGTTTAGCCAAAGTGTCCCAGGCAATCCCAGGATCGAAAGCCGGGGGCTAAAACTACCCCGTACAGTCGGTGGCAAGGGAAGCCAGGCGGAACACGGTACCTTAACGGAAAGGATCCTCCAGCGGGGGCAGTTGTTCCAGGCAGTGGCAGCAAGGCTCGACGTCAGTCAGGGGAGAAGAAGATCTCGCTGAAGAGCAGAAGAAGAAGGTCGTTGCACTGCCCGGGAAGAAACCAGCCGCGGAGTCCTCCGGTTAAAGGGTTGTACCGACTTTCGCGGTTGGGGTAAAAGTGGTGGGTATTCCGGTTGCCGGGGTGCTTGGCACTGGCAAGGCGGCCACGAGATACCTCGAAGAGCGGAAAGAAGGTGAAAACTGGTTGTCCCCACCAGTCAAGGGAAGGAGCCACTCCGTTAAGAGTTCTCCTCGGTCGTCGGGAAAAGTGGTGAGATGGTTCAGCAGGGCTCCACCGGCGGTGTCGTCGTAGCAGATCAGCTCAGCTCGTCCCTCGTTGGATTCTTAGGTCCTGTGGCGACTTCTGAAGTTCCAGTCCCCAAAGCCCTGCTTTTATGCAGCAAACCCCCATTCACCCAGCCTAGCTGTCACTCAAACATGCTAAGTGGTGAGCCGGCCGGCTCACCACTTGGGCCAATCAGGACGGAGTGCGACTTGAGTTACCTAGGTAACCCAGTCCAGGGTGCCTAAATCCCCCTCCACCACTCCTAAGTACCCCAGACAGAGTGGCACCACTTGGGAGGGCTTCTGTGGAAAAGCCGCCAAAAGTGGGACAAAGGGCTCCACTTTGGGTCAGAGTTACAGAGGCGAATGCCAAAAAAATTTTAGCATCAAGTTTTGGCAAAAAATCCCAACCGGGGTTATAATAATAAATATATAAACCGGCGGTATGTTTAAGGCTACCGTAAATAAATAATTAAATGTGTTAGCCTAAAACAATGGGAAATCCCATAGGAAAATATTCGCGGTCGAATATAAAACATAGTTTCCACTGCCACCAGCCAAAACTCGATCAGGGGGGACGGAGACGTGCCCCCTCGACTAACAGACCCTGGGGCAATCGAATTGCCCCAGCCAGTACGTCCACAATATGATGGTTTGTACTGGTTCTGTTCAGGATTCAAGACTAGCAAAGTCTTTGGTGACTTTACATGCCCTGGGAGACAGTAGTCAGTCCCAGGGTATGGAGGCTATGTTGGGGAGTCCCTAGGACACCCCTGGGTCATGGCACAGAGGGTGCTGTGTAACCCACATCACAAAAATACATGAGGCCCTGTGGAGTAAAAGACCCCATAGCCCATTCAACACAAGGTTTAACCAAGAAAACACACTTCAACATGCCCAAGAGTGAGGGTAAAAGAGTCTCACTCTTGGCAGGAGAAAAAAATAAACCCCAGAAATCCAGCAAAGCTGCTGGGGGACTCACTAGGTAGGGAAATTCAGCCTAAACAGAGAATTCTCCCTAACACTCGCCCCCCCAGACTAAGGGACAGGAGGATTTAATCCACTCCTGGATGAACCTCATACCTCTAGTCGATGATATACATCCTAGAGAGTCCATCAGCATTTTGATGGTGACACCCTGACCTGTGCTCAATGGTGAAATCAAACCCCTGCAGGCAGATTGACCATCTCAATAGTTTTGGATTTTCCCCTTTCATTTGCATTAACCATCTCAAGGGTTGGTGGTCAGTCTGAATAACAAAAGTAGAACCATACAAGTATGGCCTAAACTTCTTCAGTGCCCACACAATAGCAAAGCATTCTCTTTCGATAGTTGCCCACCTTGTCACAGGATCCTTCAGTTTCCTACTGATGAAGCAAATGGGGTGCTCCCTACCCTTCTCATCCAGTTGGCTTAGAACTGCACCTATACCTACATTGGAAGCATCAGTTTGTACAATGAAAGTTTGGTGGTAATCAGGAGCTCTTAACACTGGAGCTTGGCAAAGAGCTCTCTTCAGTTTTTCAAAGGCCTGATTGCACTCCTCATTCCATTTTACCTTTTTTGGGAATTTGGGAGAGGAGATTACATTCAGGGGAGAAGCTATGGTCCCATAGTTCTCAATGAAATTCCTGTAATACCCAGTGAGGCCTAGGAAAGCTCTCACTTGGGTTTGAGTAGTTGGTGTTGTCCAATTTTGCACAGCTTCAATCTTGCTGAGCAAAGGCCTTATTTCTCCACCTCCTACCTCATGTCCAAGGTAGATCACCTTACTTTGACCGATCTGGCACTTACTGGCTTTGACTGTCAAATGGGCCTGTTCAAGGGCCTGCAACACATGTCCTAGGTGGTTCACATGCTCCTCCCAGGAGTGGCTGAAGACTGCAATGTCATCCAAGTATGCCATGCAGAAGTCTTCCATCCCAGCTAGAACTTGGTTCACCATCCTTTGGAATGTGGCTGGTGCATTTTTTTGTCCAAAAGGCATGACCTTAAACTGGTACAAGCCAACTGGGGTTGAAAATGCAGTTTTCTCCTTGGCATGGTCTGTCAGGGCTATTTGCCAATAGCCTGACGTCAGGTCAAATGTGCTGAGGTACTTGGCTGCACCAAGTTTATCCACCAACTCATCTGTCCTGGGCAAAGGGTGGGCATCAGTCTTGGTGACTGCATTTAGAGCTCTATAGTCCACACAGAATCTCAAGTCTTTGGATCCTGCCTTTGGTACTAACACAACTGGGCTAGACCATGGACTAGTAGAGGGCTCTATTACCCCGAGATCAAGCATCTTCTTGACCTCTCCTTTGATGTGGGTTCTGATATGTTCTGACATTCTGTATCCTCTGCTTTTGACTGGCAGACAGTCACCAGTGAGTATCTCATGCTGGCCCCAAGGGGTCAAGCCTGGTGACAGTGAGAACAGGGAGGCAAACTGATTTAACATAGATTTGCACTCCTCCTGTTGCTCAGGTGTCAGGTCTGAAGAGAGATTGACTCCTTCAACTTTTTCATCTAAAGGCACACCTCTGAGGAGATCAGGGAGAGATTCACTCTCTTCTTCCTCTGCAGCTGAAGCTAGAAGCAAGGCTCCTACATCAGGTCTGGAGATGTATGCTTTCAGTCGGTTGGTGTGGAAGACTCTAGGAGCTTCCCTGGGTCTGCCCAGATCCACCAGATAGTTGACCTCTCCAAGTTTTCCCACAATCTTGAAGGGTCCCATCCATTTGTCTTGCAAGGCCCTCTGCCTTGCTGGGAGCATAACTAGAACTAGCTGGTCTTGAGTAAACTCAACCATGTTAGCCTTCTGGTCGTGCCAATGTTTGACCAGAGCTTGACCAGCTTTCAAGTTGTCACTTGCTTCTGCCATCATGTGTGACATTCTCCTCCGGAGACCTATCACATAGTCAGTCACTCTGACTGGCTTGAGGGGAGGAGCACCTTCCAATCCCTCCTTGATCAGGGCCAATGGACCTCTGACTGGATGGCCATAGAGGAGCTCAAAGGGAGAATAACCTACTCCCTCCTGAGGGACTTCTCTATAAGCAAAGAGAAGGCATGGCAGTAGAAGGTCCCACTTTTTCTTAAGGGGTTCTTCTAAAGCACCTATCATGCTCTTCATGGTTCTGTTAAACCTTTCAACCAATCCGTTTGTCTGAGGGTGGTATGCGGTTGAGAACTTGTAGGTAACTCCACAGGTTTTCCACATGGCTTTCATGTAGTGGGACATAAAGTTTGACCCCCTGTCAGAGATTACCTCCTTAGGAAACCCAACCCTGGTAAAAATACCAAGGAGGGCCTTAGCCACAGCCGGAGCTGTAACAGTCCTCATAGGAATTGCCTCAGGGTACCTAGTAGCATGGTCTACTACAACAAGGATAAACCTGTTGCCTGAGGAGGTTGGGGGATCAAGGGGACCAACAATGTCAATCCCTACCCTCTCAAATGGGACTCCCACAACTGGGAGGGGCACTAAAGGTGCCACATTCTTGGAACCAACTTTACCAGAAGTCTGGCAGGTGTGGCAGCTCTTACAATATCTATCTACTTCAGCCCCCATCTTTGGCCAATAAAAGTAGAGAGAGAGCCTTTCCTTGGTCTTCTTGAAACTCAAGTGACCAGCCAAAGGTATCTCATGGGCTAGTTGTAAGAACTGTTGTCTGTTCTCTTGTGGGACTACAAGGCGTTTGTAGTCTCCAGGTTCAGACTCAGTCGGTTCACTGTAGAAGAGGCCATCTTCCCAGTGTAACCTATACTTCCCAGGCTCTTGCCCATCAGCCTGAGAAGCTGCCTGGTGGCGGAGACCTTCCAGAGTTGGACATTCTCTTTGCCCCTTACGAAAAGCTGCCCTGCTAGGCCCACCTTCTGCCAGTAAAGACTGCAGCTCAGGATGGTCCTCAGGGTCCAAATCTCCAATAAGGTTGGGGCCTCCTTCTAGCTCTTCCTCAGAGTCTAGCTCAACCACACAGGGTTGTACCTCCCTCTCAGCCTCAGCTGGAGGTGGAGTTACAGGTGTAACTTTGGACAACCTAGGGGAAGTCCTTGTTGGAAGCACTGGAGTGCTTGCTGCTGGCTTTTTCCTAGGAGTCTTGGGTTGCCCCTTTGCTCCTGATCTGGTAGTTACTGCAGTAAGTTGCTCCAGTGGGAGAGGAGTGATTTCTGTCATCATCTCCTGAGATAACCCTCGCAGGGTTTTCTCTCTTGCAGGTTTTGTGAGCTCCTGTAACCTTTTGCTAGGTGGTCTGGGGGTATGTGACACAACTCCAAGAGCTTTGAGGTCATTACCCAACAGAACCCTACCTGGCACTTCACATTGTACACTGACAGGTATTTTTACAGCCATATCATTACATTGGATGAGAACTGGTAACTGGGGACACATCTGCACAGGCCCACCAGCTAACTTGGTGAGGCATTTGGGTGCCTTAGCAACATCCTCTGCCTTGAAAAATGATTCATCCACCACAGTTATGCTGGCTCCAGTGTCCCTAATGGCAGGAGTCTCCTGACCATTCACCTGGACACTGTCCTTATAATACTCTTTAGTATTATCTGGGATAGAGTTATAGACATCTAAATTCTGTTGTTCCCACAACCCCAGAGAGACTAAAGAAACACTAGCTGAGACTCCAGTGGGTTCATCAGCTAGTAATAGAAAGTTTCCACTTGCCATATGTACTTCCTCTTCTGGAGCGAAGGCTAAGGAGGCAAGCTTGACCCCTGAAGGTTTACCCTTACATCTGGGATCTCCTTTCACATGGTCAGTAGCCTTACAAACAAAGCAGGAGCCAAAGGCTCGCTGGAATGGAGGCTTGTTCTGACCTCCTTCCGGTCTGGGACCAGAAGGTACACTAGCCTGATTTGGTTTCCCTTGTGGCTTACCCTTATAGTTTTGTTTGGGGCCCTCTTTGGAATTTGTAGTATTAGAATTCTCTTTGGAGTCCTTTTTAGGCTGTTTCTCCCCATCCTTCTTCTGAGTTACCCCAGAATCCTTGTGAGTGGCCCTGTTGGCAACCCACAAGTCAGCAGCCTTAGCTAGCCTCCGGGAATCTAATTCCCTGGAATCAGCCAAGTGTTGTCTGAGCTCAGGAGAGCAGGCATCATAAATAGTCTCCAACATAAACAAATTCTTCATACCTTC